>NW_026057581.1:5371569-5634051 GCF_023721935.1 Panthera uncia
TTCTTTCTTTCTTTCTTTCTTTCTTTCTTTCTTTCTTTCTTTCTTTCATTGGTTGGTCTCCAGTTAAGCTCTGACAATACAGACCACGAAACTACTTGATTGACAAAAGGATACTTCTTACTTCCTGTTTTCTTCCTTTGCCTGTCATTGTATCACATCAGTGGTTCTTTACGTTGGCGGTGGAAGTTCATCCAAACAATGGTAGTTGATTTCAGGTTGCAGGTGTTTTACCTTCTGGAACAAGCCTCCGTGTACCCCCTGAGAGAGGCCAGTACCAGATGGTTGAAGCTCCTTAGAGGTCTGGGTCCCAGCTCCATGGGACCCAGACCCCATCTCCTGAGGTACCAGATAATTAATAGACAGCATCTCTGCCCCAGAGGTGTGAGTGCTAGTTCCTCTGCTCCACTCCCCCATTCATCCCCTTACCCCTTTGGGTTATAGCTTCATCCTACAGTGACTACTTTTGTGATTTCTCAGTGTCTTTAATTGTTATTATTAGTAGCAGTAGCAGGAGTGGTACGTTTTCTGGTCTCTGATACCTAGCTGAGAAATGTTAGTATTAAATTCTCTTTGTTAAAGTGATCGCACTAGCTTCTATCTCTGGCAAGACCCTGACTGATAACAGAAATCCCTTCTTGCTCCTCCAGATACTTAATCCCCTAAACATAAGAATTCAGTTTCCTAAGTGTATCAAGCACGTCTACTAGTTCCTGGGATTTTACATGCAAATTACTCTGAAGCTTATAATCACGGATTCCCCAATCACTTTCCCCAGGGAGGCGTTGCATTTAATCATGTCATTGTCTCTTATTGTAAAAGTCAGAGCTCATGTGACATGTCTTATGTACTTAGATAATTTCTGAACACCAAAATAAATTTGATTAACCAAATGCCCTTTCCCTGATTATAGTAGAAGACAGAGAGCTGTAATAAGTTCCTGAAACCATTTCCCCTGAAAGCAATACTCATTCCTGTGGTTCACTTTTGGCCTAAAAGCTATTATACTAGATAAATAGATGCTTTTGTGGTTAAGAATCATTAATTATTTTTTTCTTGTTTTTGTGCTTATGAAGGCCACCATAGGTTTTTAAAAACTTCAGAAAAATATTTAGTATTTACATTTTAAAAAGTAAGATTCTTGAACTACTCTTTGATCTTATCAAAAGAAAATGTGGGCAAAATGTAATTATGAAAGAACATTTAAGCATGATGATATTGGCTTCCATTTTCTTTTATGAGTTGTCATCTTGGACCATCAATGTTGAAATAAAAAATAGTTTAGTAGAAGGGATTTTAAATAGTTACCTGTGTCATTTAAAGAAATCTGTGTCCCACTTATATTGATTTGGCCAAAGTTTAAGGATTAGAGTTTATGATCCTCAAAATTTCACCTCTCCTATATCATTAATGGAAGGTTCCCTAAAGTTTATTTTTATCATTGACACAAATTGTATAGAATTAATTCTTAATATTTTTTTAAAAAAAGAGTAGTTATTATTCAGGCTTCAGTTCACTTTCAATTGATTCTCAGCAAAGTGGGACAATTTTATTCTAATTTAATATATACAGCTGAACTGAAATAAACACAGATTTTTGGGAACTTCATGTATTTCAATACATGATCCTTCTGGGATGGAGATTAGCATAGACCTCTGTGGTCAGTTTTATTTTCAATCTTCCCAGTTTTTGCTGTTGAGAGAGCCCTGAGGAATTTCATTTTGTGGCTTGTCAAAAACATGATAAACAAACATCTCTAGATTTTTAAATATAGCAATGAGCATTCCACATACTCTAATTTTTCTTAAAAAGGGAAATGCTATCTGCTGGATTTGAATCATTTAATGACATATAAGAAATATGGAAGCTTTTCTACATGCTTAACTTCCTAGAGAAAATACATGGAATTTAATTTCATGGCTAATGATCTTCAGTAGATAAAATAGTCATGAAATATATGCTTACAGAATATATTATATGTGCTTACACAAGTTGAAGGAATTTGACCTTCAAACAAATTTGTCTTTCAAGATATGAGACCCAACCTCTCTAAAAATCTAAAGTGTATATTTTGCATTACTGTGAGTAAACAGAATTTGGATGAATTCCCCCTTGTTAGTAATCTATATTCCAGAATAAGAGAACACTAATTTGAATCATTTGACTTTATACTTCCTTGTATTATAAAAATAATACAAAATTATGGTATGATATGATGTGTGTGTTCATGTATAGGTATATGGTATGTCTATGGTGTGTATACACACACACACACACATACACACATACACACAATTTTTCTACAGTGGAGTTTATTTGCTTTAGTATTCCAGTGTATATATTGTATTGATATAATTCTCTATGAAATTTAATTGTTTCTCATCTTTTTCCTATTTAAATGCTGTAATTAAATATTTTTGCCACTGGTAAGGTTATCTCTGAAGATAAATTTCAGAATTGGTATTGCTAGGTCACAATTTAAATTATGATGAATTGCCATAGCTTTCCGTACAATTATGTGTTAATGTCTCTATCTGTGCATATCCTATGACAGTCCATCAGTTTCCTGGATATTTTTCATGTACAGAGCATTGGAATTGAAAGAAATTGGAAAACCTTCTCCAAGAAAGTCATTCATTTTTTGAACTTTGTTCATGATATTTTTCACCATAAATTTTCCACTAGAGTTCGGGATTGACCTTGTATAAGGCATAAACATACAAATCTAGCTTCGTTTTTCTTCTAAATGACTAGGATCCTACCCAAATCATGCATTTAAATAATATATTTTTCCCACTGATTTTGAAATGTCATGTTTATTGTATACTGGATTTCCTATATCTTTGAGTTTGGGTTCTCTCTTTTGTTTTGCTGGTGTCCTTACCTGTTGCCCTGCTAGTGTAACACTAAATTAATATAGTTTTATGGAAGTCTTTTCATGCTTTCCAAGCCTTGTTCTTCCTTCTTCTTCATTTCCAGAATTTCCTTGTCTACATTTCCAGGCTTATTTTTCCATGAAAATATTTCCCCCCTCTACTACTGAGTAGTTTAAATAACACTGGAAATACATGGTATCTGAAAGTCTGAAAATTATCAGCTTTGAAATTATGTAGGTCTGGTGCTATTCTTTGATAACATTATTTAGCACACTTCCTTTTTATGGTTGTTTTAAAGTAAATTTTGGTTATTTATGTCTTTCTTACATATATCCAATTCATCCACATTTTCAAAGAGGAGTATGTAAAATTGAGGAAATATTCTTTTTTCATATAATTTATTTTTTAAAAGTTTTTATTTTAATTCCAGTTAGTTAACACAGTGCTATATTAGTATCAGGTATACAATAGAGTAATTCAATACTTCCATACATAACCCAGTGCTCATCACAACAGGTGCTCTCCTTAATCCCCATCATCTGTTTCCTCCATTCCCCCACCCACCTCCCTTCTGGTAACCATCAGTTTGCTCTCTAGAGCTAAGGGTCTGTTTCGTGGTTTGTCTCTATCTTTTTTCCCCTTTACTCATTTGTTTTGTTTCTTAAATTTCATATATGAGTAAAATCATATAATATTTGTCTTTCTCTGACTGTCCTATTTCACTGAGCATTGTGCTCGCTAGCTCCATCTATGTCATTGAAAATGGCAAGATTGCATTCTTTTTTATGGCTGACTGATATTCCATTGTGTGTGTATGTATGTGTATATATGTATCTCCACATCTTCTTTATCCACTCATGTATTGATGGACCCTTGGGCTGCTTCCTTAATTTGGCCATTTTAAATAATGCTGCTGTTGACATAGGGGTGCATGTATCCCTTTGAATTAGTGTTTTTGTATTCTTTGGGTAAATACTTAGTGCTTAGTAACTAAATAAATACTTAGTTCTTTGATCATAAGTGATGATGAGCATCTTCTCATGTTTCTTTGGCCATCTGTAGAGAGATGTCGCTTAATGTTTTCTGCCCATTTTTTAATTGGGTTTTGTTTTTTTGAGTGTCGAGTTTTATGTGTTATTTATATATTTTGGATACTAACACTTTATCAGATATATCATTTGCAAATATCTTCACCCATTCTGTAGGTTCCCTTTTATTTTTGTTGATTGTTTCCTTCGCTATGCAGGGCTTTTTATTTTGATGTAGTCCCAATAGTTTATTGTTGCTTTTCTTTCCTTTGCCTCAGGAGACATATCTAGAAAAATGTTGCTATGGCTAAAAAGAAATTACTGCCTTTGTTCTCTTCTAGGATTTTTATGGTTTAATGTCTCACATTTAGGTCTTTAATCCATTTTGAATTTATTTTTGTATATGGTGAAAAAAGTAGTCAATTTTATTCTTTTGCATGTAACTATCCAATTTTTCCCACACCATTTGTTGAAGAGACTGTCTTTTTCCCTTTGGATATTCTTTCCTGCTTTGTTGAAGACTAATTGATTTTGATCCGTGTGTCTACTTTTGTGTCAGTACCATACTATTTTGTTTATTACAACTTTATAACATAACTTGAAGTCCAGAATTGTGATGCCTCCAGCTTTGCTTTTCTTTTTCAAGATTGCTTTAGCTATTCAGGGTCTTTTGTGGTTCCATACAAATTTTAGGATTGTTTGTTCTAGTTCTGTGAAAAATGCAGTTGGCATTTTGGTAGGGATTGCATTAAGTGTTTAGATTGTTTTGGGTAGTATAGCCAGACAACGTTCTTCCAATCCTTGAGCATGGAATGTCTTTCCAGTTTTTGGTGTCATCTTCAATTTCTTTCATCTGTTTTATAGTTTTCAGAGTAGAGGTCTTTTACCTCTTTGATTAAATTTATTCCTAGGTATCTTATTATTTTTGTTGCAATTATGAATGAGATTGTTTTCTTCAATTCTCTTTCTACTGCTTCATTATTGGTGCAACAGATTTCTGTACATTGATTTTGTATCCTGTGACTTTACTGAAATCATCGATCAGTTCTAGTAGTGTTTTAGTGGAGTCTGTAGGGTTGTCTATATATAGTATCATTAAGTTATTAACTCATTCTTTTTGTTTATTCTTTCCTTATTTGACTTTATTTTCTCTTGATTATGCTAATCCCTTTAAATTGAGGGCATTTTGAAGAGGTGCTCTTTATCAAACCAATTGTTTCCTAAATCTTATATAATTTTTTAATTTTATATCAATTATATATTACTATATTATTTTGTATAAAAAAATATATATATATATATAAAATAAAATAATTATATATAATATATTTTTCTCCTCTACTTATTTCATGTTATTGTTCCTTTCTAATTGCTGGGGTTCAATGTATAATTCATTTTACTTTTAACTTTAGAAATTTTTAGTAAATATTCTATGTATACTTGAAAAAATATATAATTGCTATTATTATGGGCATGATTTCACAAATGTCTGTTGACAAATGTGTTTGATATTATTTGGGTCTCTATTTTCTTACCGATATTCTGCCTGCTTTTTCTACTATTACTTAGAAGCGTTGAAGTCTTCAATTATAATTGTGGATTTGTTTATTTCTTTAGTCATTTCTATCAGTTTTTGTTTCATTACTTTGAAGCTCGACTGTTAAACACAGCTTGCACCATTAAGATTGTTATGTCTTCTAACAAGTTAACCCTGTTAAAAGCTCTAGTTCTTTTTTTAAAATTTTATGTTTATTTTTGAGAGAGAGAGAGAGAGAGAGAGAGAGAGAGAGAGAGAGAGAGAAAGAGCCAGCATGAGCAGTGGAGGGGCAGACAGAAAGAGAGACACAGAATCTGAAGCAGGCTCCAGGCTCTGAGCTGTCAGCACAGAGCCCGACATGGGGCTCGAACTCACAAACCGTGAGATCATGAGCTGAGCTGAAGTCGGACGCTCAACCAACTGAGCCACCCAGGTGCCCCTAAAAGCCCTAGTTCTAATGTATTCTTTGCCTAATATATTGTTACTTCACCTTTGTTATATTTATTGTTTGCACATTACAGCTTTTCTCACAATTTTACTTTTAGTATATCTGTCTTTATATTTAAAACATGTGGTTACAGACAACCTTTAAAAAATCAATCTAACCTACTCTGCCTTTGTATTGGAGTTTTAAATATTTATATTTAATTTTATTGTCAATATGGTTGCTATTATGTGTATTGCTTTGCTGTTTGTTTCATGATTACCCATCTGTTCTTTGTTCCATTTTTCCGTTTTCCTCTTATTTTAACTATTTTATTTTTTTTTGTACTCTGCCTTATCACCAATGTTGGCTTATTAGCTATGCCTCTGTGTTTCTACTTTTAGTGGTGTCTCTAGCATTTATATCTCCAACTTATCATAGTCTGCCTACAAATAACACAACACCACTTCTCATATAATATAAGGACCTTACAATATTGTGGTTCTGCCCCCCATCCTTTGTCTTATTTTTGTCATACATTTTACTTTTATGTATATACAATGCCCTTAATAGTTGTTATTATGCTTTTAGACCCTTGGTTCTATTTTAGAGAAATTAAAATAAGGAAAAAGTATTTTATATTTATTTTTTATTTTTACCATTTCTGGAGCTCTTTATTTCCTCATGTAATTCCAAGCTACTGTCTGATGCCATACTTCATCTGCCTCAAGAAGTTTCTTCAATGTCTCTAATCCAGGTTTTCTGGCAGCAAATTATCTCAGCTCTTAAACTTTTATTTTTCTGTGAAACCTCTATTTTCCCTGCATTTTTGAAAGATATTTTTGTTGAATATCAAATTCCACGTTATCAGATGTTTCCACCCCTACTTTTAGTACTTTAACATGCCACCCCAGTGCTTTCTGGTTTGTGTGTTTGCAGATGTAAAGTCTGTAGTTGTTCTTATTTTTGGTCTTCTGCACAAATGTCACTCCCCTTCACGTTCGCTGGACAGTCTTTCAAGCTTTACTTTTTGTCACTAGTTTTTAGAAAGTTTGTCATGATATGTTTCAGCATGATTTTATTATGATCTGTTGAGCTTTAGATCTGCTGATTCATAGTTTTTATCATATTTCTAATTTTTTAAGCCATTGAGTATTCAAATACTGTTTTCTTTTTACCTCTCTTTTCCTCCTGGGACACCAATATACATATATTAGACTGTGGTTTGTCTCTCTATGGTTCACTTTTGATAGTTTCTATTGCTGTATTTATATATTTTGATCTTCTGTCATGTCTAATCTGCTATTAACCTCATCCAGTGAAATTTTCATTTAATCTATTTTTTTTTAATTGTAGAGGTTCTATTTGGTACACATAATTTCCATTTCTTTTCTCTTCAAGATGATGTTTTATATTAAACCAGGAGCACATTTACAATAGCTTTTCTACAATTCTTTTATGTGTCATTTTCTGCATCTGTTTCTTTGACTTATGTATCTTCTGCTTATGGATCAAATTTTCCTGCTTTTTTTCATCTGGGAATTTTTGTTTGTTTGTTTGTTTTGATGCTGAAATTATTTATTTTACTTATTTGATTTCTAGGGTTTCAGGTATGTTATGGATTGAATTCTGGGCCTTCCTCCCCCAAATTCATATGTTGAGGTCTTAACCTCCAGCACTTCAGAAAGTGAACTTCTTTGGAAATAGGGTCATTACAGGTGTAATTATGTAAGTTAAGGTGAGGTCCTGCCGAAGTAGAATAGATCCCTAATTCAGTATGACTCTTGTTCTTATTAAAGGAGGAGATTCGGATCCAGGCACACATACAGAATACCATGTGAGCATGAAGATGACCATCTACAAGTTTAGGCAAGAGTCCAGGGAACAGATCCCTCCCTCAGAGCCTTTGGTTGGAACCAAGCCTTACAACACCTTGATCTAGGACTTCCAGACTCCAGAAAAGTAAGACAATGTATTCTAGTTGTTTAAGTCACCCACATTCTAGTACTTTGTTATCACAGCACTAGCACACTAAGGCGATGTATTCTATTAGAAATCATTGGCTTTTATTTTAGAAGTTACTTAAGTTACTTGTGAATCAGTTTGATCATTTTCAAGAATGTTTTTCATCTCCGGTAGGGTAGATTTGGAATAAGCTTTACTCTAGGGCTAGTTGAGCCCTATTACTGAGGCATGGCTTCTTGGTTGATTCCATTGTGTATTCTGTGTATTAAAGAAGACTCTACTCTGGCTTGTTCGGACTCATATATATCTTGGATCTGTGTGGCCCTGGTAACTGTCCAGCTCACAACTCATCAACCCTTCATGTGGCTGTAAACATGGAGTTTACTCTTTGCCGATGCAGCCTCGTATTCAGCAACAAACTCGTGGGGAACTGTGCTCAGGTTCCTGGGGCTGTTTATCCAGGTTTAATGCTGGCATTTCATATTGCAAGTTCTATCTGCCTCAGCCTTCACACACTCTTAGATTTGTCTATCACTCACTGAGAAGTTTTAAAGTATCCGAGACAGTTGCAGCTTAGATTTGAAAGCTTATTGACCATGAACTAACTACAATTTATCCTTATTGTCTTCTTGCTTAACTAAAAATAATCTTAGGGCATAATAAATGTAAAATGTATAGCTCTGGATAGCTAATAGTTCCACTGCACTCTTTAAGGTTCATATCTTTTCTGATGTATATTTTTTTCCTGTTGTCAACCATATTTTGAGAGAGGTAATAACCAAGTAGTATACTAATAATGGAATGGCTGCATTAACAGTCAGTGAAACTGTCTATGTGACATTAAAGGTAAAGAATACTAAAAAGTTTACTTAATTGGAAAGCATGATTTAAGGTAAGTAAATGGAACAGAAAAAGGAATTTTTAAAATGCAAAAATGTGTTGTCAAAGGCATGGATTTGCAGATCATTTCTTTAGCTGTATTGACAATCTTAACTTCATATATATACATATATATATATATATACATATATATGTATATATATGTATACATATATATACATACATATACACACACACACATATGAGTTAGAGTTAACAGCAACATCACAGAACTTTAATTCCTTGTTAAAGGATTCATGTTTTTAATTCTCAATTATTTGCTTTTTTTTTGCTATTTATTTTACTCTGTGCTTAAAATTCATCTTGAATACTTGTGGATTTGTGGTAGTAAGTAGTGTGAAACTGTGCTATCTAGAGAAGTCTTGTACTTTCTTTTTCTGGTAGTTTTATGAACATAGGAGAACTGCTGTTAATGGCTCAGACACTTTATTTCTTCCTCCACTTAAACAGTTTTCATTATTTTTTAGCTACTGCAAATGATTTTGGTTGATTAGTATTCTTAGTGGCAAACAGCAGGAACTTCTCAGGCTAATGTAAGCAGAGCCGTTTCTTACTGGAGTGTATTCAGTAGCTCCCAAATTCATTAGTGATGGGGAGGGGAGCTGAGGAAATTGATTTGTGGTTAAGGGTCTAGGAAAAATGTCCCACATCTGAAGAAAAGCAGCCACCATTGCTACTGGCACCAGTAGAAAACCCAAATGGCAGGAGTTCACCTTTATTGCAACTGTTTCTGCCACACATCAGAGATCCAACCTCGCGACTACAGCTTTCTCCAAAGGTGTTATCTATCTCTTTGCCATCTATAGAGTAAAATTAAATGTCTAAATGTCTACATCAAATCTGTTTCTGCATACCATTCATTTCAGAGTCAAAGTCTTTTGTGGAGGATTTTGATTGGGGGGGGGGTTCCCACCTCCCCCAAGAAAAAAGCAAGACACAAGATTTGAATTTTAAATTCTAATTTGAGGAGGCACAACTCAAAATGTAGAATCTTACCAACAGAGAAAAGCTAATCAAAAAATGACTGGCGGCCATGAAAGTGATGAATGAGCTGACCCTGTGACAGCTCTCTTTTAGGATTGACTCAGTTGCATGTCTTCTTACATCAAAAGGGAGGGAATGGTGACCCTGTAAATGTGCCTGCAAATATTTTCATAATTAGCTAGGAGCCTCTGTTTCACAATATTCTTGGAGGTGTTCAGTGATCGGTTCAAAGATCCACTGTCAATCTCAGGTTTTTTTTAGCTGATTTTCTTTTTAACGTTTTATTAATGTTTATTTAGTTTTGAGAGAGAGAGAGAGAGAGAGGGAGGGAGCAAATGAGCCGGGGCGGGGGAGGGGCAGAGAGAGAGGGAGACCCAGAACTTGAAGTGGACTCCAGGCTCCACAATGTCAGTGCAGAGTCCGACATGGGGCTCAAACTCATGAACTGTGAGATCATGTCCTGAGCTGAAGTCAGGCACTTAACCCACTGAGTCACCTAGGCGCCCCTTAGCTGGTTTTCTTTCGTGTTTTACGTGCCAGTGATAAAGATAAATCATTGTTCCTAGTCAATTCTAGGACATTTGTTTCAAGCAATGACGGTTTGATCCAAGTTTCACTTCCTGGAGTTACCAGTTTTCCTCTATTTCATCTCGTGAGAATACAGCTCAACTTCTGCTGCTGCATTTCAGGTTTGGCATTCAAAATGTGAAGAGCTGATAAATGGAGGCAACCTGGCAAACAGCAGAGAGAGTGATTAGGACACTGACGTGCTGGAGTGGCTGTCAAGGCACATGTTCAGTGCCATTCCTAAAGTGGTGCGGACTAGGGACAGGAGGTGAGGTAGAACATGCCAAGATGTATAAAAACTAGGAACTGAAGGAGTTAAGCAGAACTGTGAAAGGGGATAAAACAAAAATCACCAGGCTGAAACTTAGAAAGATGTGAATTTGGATAGAAAAATCCCAGGGGCCAGGGAGAAATGTTTTCTCGGGTTGAAGATTTATAAGTCTAAGAGTTTCACACATGAACCAGTAGGGCAAAGAATAAATAAATGTGGATTATTAGTGTCTGTGTTCTGATTTCTACTAATGGGCTGGTGAGACCTTAAAGTGCTGATTAAATATCACTGATTACATTATTGCCAACCAGGAGGGATGTGATATGATACCTTACACATGAGCAGAGAGATCTCCCAAATTCATCCCATTTAGGACTGTGATACCATAGACCCTCCAAGCCTCCAAAGGAATCTGCTTTTCCTCTATAAAGAGAAACTCTTTTTTTTTCAACATTTTTTTAAATTTTTTTGATTTAAATTCAAGTTAGTTGACATACAGTGTAGTCTTGGCCTCAGGCGTAGAATCCAGTGATTCAGCTCTTACCTATGATACCCGGTGCTTATCATAACAAGTGCCTTCCCTAATACCCATCACCCCCTTCCCCATGCCCCCTTCCCCTCCAGGAACCCTCAGTTTGTTCTCTGTATTTAAGAGTCTCTTATGGTTTGCCTCCCTCTTTGTTTTTATTTCACTTTTCCTTTCCTTCCCTTATGTTCATCTGTTGTGTTTCTTAAAGTTCACATATGAATGAAGTCATATGAAATTTATCTTTCTCTGAGTAACTTATTATACTTAGCATAATACACTCTAGTTCCATCCATGTTGTTTCAAATGGCAAGATTTCATTTATTTCATCGCTGAGTAGTATTCCATTGTGTGTGTGTGTGTGTGTGTGTGTGTATATATATATATATATATGTGTGTGTGTGTATATATATATAGGGAAAATCTTTTTTTAACTTTGCTTAACTGCAAATAATTGTATTAAATATTAGATGATTTCATTGATTAATTTATAGATATAAATTTATATCTATAGATATATATTAATTTATAGATATAAAATTTATAGATATAATTTATAGATATAGATATATATTTGTTATAGAGATGACAGAATCATAGAATGAAAAGACCACAGAGATGACCTAGTTAAATCTTATTCCATAATTTAATAAATTAAAAAATAAGAAAGTGGGAGCCCATTGGTAACAGTGACATACCTAGTGGGGGGCAGGGCCAGGTCTTGTCCGAGGTCAACAGACTTCTAGTTACTTCCAATGCACTTTACTCCCAAGATATATATTAACTACCTAAAAGATCAAAGAACTGGATTGCACATATCACTGATGTTATTGTTCAGTTGAAAAGCTATGGCTAAATTTACTGAAGCATTATAGATTTCTCCATACTATAAGTTATAGTAGTGTGTCATAGTTAATTGTTGTCACTCTTGTCGATACTGTCTACCTGGCTTCTGAGGGTGCTACTCATTGTCTCCTCAGCTGTCAGAATCATTTCTTCAAGTGGAAAAACCAGTTTTCTGGCAACTACATGCTGAATTGATACACTGGTTGTACCAAAGCTTCACGATGCTGCCATACTGCTAGAAGCTTTTCCCTGAGACCCACTGAGGGGTGCAAGACTCTGCCTTCTTCATGCGACCCTCCTGTGTCAGTGTTTTTTGCGGGGGAATAGCTATGCTTAATTATAAGGCTCTTATTCATTCCCTACATTTGTCCAGTTCTGATGAACTATTTTTTATTCACAAAGCATTTTTTGGGGTGTATAGAATGATTAGTTTTCACTATTTCCTTTTCAGAAGTCCCATCTCATCTTTTATGCTATATGCTTTTAAATTATGCTGATAAAATCACTGAAAATTTGGCTGCAGAATGTTGAGGCAGAGCCAATACCAGCCCAGACTTTCAGCGAGATATCTTTGACCTGGGGGAGGACTTTGAAAGTCAATAAAATCACCTAGGGGCCTTTATTTTACAGTGAAGTTTTTAAAATATTCTCCTATCACCTTGGTGGTAGATTTAACCCATTTTATTCAAACTGGATCCAGATTTCATAAAATTCAATATGGGAAAGCAAACCTAATTATGAAACACATAAATTAAGAAGTAATTATTTGCATGACAAATCCATTATTAGACTCTCGATGTGAAGTCCATCTATGACAGAGGGATTCTTTTATGTAAATATTAGCACTTTTGAATTTACTTTCAGATTATGAATTGTTTGTCAGGCTGATTAGTTGGTTATTCGGGAGACGATTGCAAACTTGAGAAAAACTTAACATAAGACTTCAGTGCTAAACTGATAGAAGAATAATTATATGTAAAAAAAGAGATCCTCTGAAATTTTCACATGTCAGTGGGAAACTGACATGGTCCCTGGATATTATTTAATAGATCATAATGTGTTTGGGGAGCGAGATTAAAACAGTATCCATAAAATTCCATAACCCTTGGCAAGCTACTGGAGAGTGAGATATAGGGGGAAGAAGGTACATACACAAACACCCCAGGGAGTACAGATAAATATAGACTAAAGGGAAAGCAGTTAGAAACAGCATGCTTCATTTGCTGAGTACTCACTAATAAGCAAATACATAAACATGAGAGCACTGGATCATATACTCTGTTTTGGGGGAAAGGTAAGATCCTGGTAATCTTTCAAGGATTGTTACTTTCTAGCAACCTTTAGACTCAGGTGCTTTCTGAATCACCTGGGCGATGGCTCTATTTCCACGTTGCTACTCAGGGAAAAATATGTTTTTCATATTGCTCATCTCTTCACTATAATGAAAAAATGCAGAAACTGTGTCTGAACGTGGACAACAAGTACTGACTTCATTTATACTAAATATTTACATGGCACAGAATGGAAAATGGTAACTGCATGGCTCATATTATTAAATTATCAGAAAATATTGTATTTAAATTAATTGGGTAAATTCTTGAAGTGGGTAATTTCTTAAAGTGAATTCATCCAGTTTGACTGTCGACACTTAAGTATATGGTTGCTTTTCTTAGAGCGGAGGTCTCTTGAGGCAGTAAATAACAGGAGCGTGCTAGCTTTGAAAATGTGGATAAGTCAGGGATTTTGTTGGTTTGTTTTTACTTATTTTGCCTATTTAAAAAAGGGGACAGTGTTATCCATTTGTCTTGTTACAAGTTTTTCAAAAATAGTGCATTAAGATACTTAACACATTAGAGATTTACAGTATACATATCATGTAAATGATTATATTATTATCACGTGCTGATATAATAGTTAGCATTACTATGAAACCAGTAGTTCTCAACCTTGTCATCTTTAAGGAACCATTGAATTAATTTTTCCTTGTAGACTCTATGATTTAGGATTTTGTCAATAAAAACTACTTATATGAAGTAACAATTGATTCCTTTTTAATATTTAAAAGTGACTGCTATTCACAATTGTTAACTAGAGATTTCAATAAGCATTAATTAGCCAGATTGTCAGAGTGAGTTAACATAATCTTAGTACAAAGAAATCCAATGCTGTGTGGAGCCTCTATAGCTTTATCTTTTCTACAAGTACAATTTCTCTTAAGTCTTTTAAATTTTGAAAAAAGCACTCCAAATTCTTTTGATACCTTGATGAATCTCTAGTGGCTCAGAGACCCCATATTGGGAACTAGTGAATAAGGTGGAAAGCCTTTAGGGTACTGTAAGGATTTTTGAGAGTACATAATAGTTCAGGAAACTCATCAGTATGTATTAAAACTACACAGGGAGAACTGTCAGGCTTCTGGAAGCCAATAACATATCAAAGAGACAAACTATCTGCTGCTAGGGTACAGGCTGACGTGAATAAATTTCAGACTGTGGGAAATATGGGCAGACCTAACAGTAAGAAGGTTGCTGAGCATACACAATGCATGACTGATTGCAGGAGCCAATTGGTGTGCCTCCTGATAGCCAAGACAGCAGGTCCCAGGACACTGGCATATGTGATAAATCTGACTTCTTCAGAGAGCATAAAATGCCTGCTCTCATTCTTAGACTAAAAAGAGTAAATCTTTAAACATCATTTGCATTCAAGTGAAAACCCTAAAGGATCTCTCAGAGGTGTTTCAGAGAATGGCACAGAGCACTACACGTTGTTTTGTGCTGCCAGTATCAGAGAAAAGAAGAGAAAATGCCCATCAGAGAAAAGAGACGAGTCCGGCTTAGGCAGATGTGTAAGACTAAATTTCCAGTGATGGAGGGGACGATAGCTTATCGTGGAAATCCATAGCACTAATCCCTGAGCTTGGACTAACTCCAGTTTAGTTTAAATCCTTCATTCAGCAGCTTATTGAGTATCAGTACTCTCTGTGTGTACTTGGGCAATTTACTTACACTCTCGGAACCTTAGTTTTCTCATTGTAAACTTAGCATTATACTATACGCTTAGAGAGTTACCATGAGTATTACAAGATGTCTAATACAGACTGGGTGCTCAACGATAAAGAAGATTACGAAGATTATTTGTATATAACGAAACCAGCAAAGTGTAACCAGCCTCTTTTGCTACGCATTGGGATAATTACCTAATATTTGACTTTTTATTTCTTTGGCTGACATATTCATCTCTTTCATTCCAAAACTGAAATCTCTAAATTGTAGAAAAAGTTGTGTCTTTTTAGTTTTTTTTTTTTTTTAATTTATCGAACTGAGAGATAGGTGGTCTAATTCCAGCATTAAGAGAGATAGTTTTTTTTTTATTTTTTTTAATGTTTATTTATTTTTGAGACAGAGACAGACAGAGCATGAACGGGGGAGGGTCAGAGAGAGAGGGAGACACAGAATCTGAAACAGGCTTCAGGCTCTGAGCTGTCAGCACAGAGCCTGACACGGGGCTCGAACTCTTCAACCGTGAGATCGTGACCTGAGCCGAAGTCAGAGGCTCAACCAATTGAGCCACCCAGGTGCCCCAAGAGAGAGAGAAATTTAAGAGCAAGATAAGGAAAGTGTGTAGTTTCAAATTTTGATCCAATAACATATTAGCAATATATGATTGACTATGTCTTATTATGCATTTTTTAGAATTCCAGATACTCTTAAGCTGGGATTTATCTGGTATTTAATATTACCCTCAATTATGTTCCTATTAGTGCAGATAATAGAAGCTTACTGTATACCACTTCAAAACGAAAGATGAGTATTTCATATATTCTTAAAAATACTTGGAAAATCGCAGCAATGCAACATTTTGTGCATCATGGTTGGTTTTAAATTGTCAGTTACAGGCACTATATCAGAAAAAAAGAGCTGAAGCAGTCTCTTATTAGAAAAAGGAACAAAAAGAACTTAAGCATAATAGAAATAGCTCTAATATTTTTATAAGAGATGCTTATTATTTTCTTCAAGAAAAGAAAAATCACGGTTGGCATTGGTAACCATGAGCTACTTAAATCAGCACAATAAAAAATGGACCTGAGATTCTGTGCACTACAAAGATTGTAGATTTTAAATCTGGATAAACAAAGAAAACCAGAGATTATGGTGTTTTAGAGAAAAATGTATTAAACAGCATGGATCTAAAGGATTGTCTTTAGGGACATGCTGCATAAAAGCTCAGACGATTGAATGTCTTTGAGAAGATAGACCATAAAGACAAGTATCTAACAGGGTTTCCCATAAGAATTCTCAAAGATTTATAGCTTAAGAAAAATTTAAAGTGGAAATAGTAGGAAAAGAAGAAAAATTAACTATTTAATAGGTACACTGTTCAATGTTGGTAAGAGCAACAAACATAAAATTAGGAGAAAATTAGAATACGATAAAAATGAAGATAAAATATTTATATGAAATTTTATATTTATAATTTATAAAACATTTCCCCATATCTCCAAAAGTGGGTGTTATTTCCATCAATTTATAGAGGGGAAAACACATTGTGAAGAAAATGTGCATTTGGTTAAATAAATTGTTATGTAGAACCTCTTACCAGATTATAAAAAAAATAAAGACTCGAAAAGAGACTTGCTCATGATTATTAAAAAGAGGCAAAACAGAAAACATGCAAGTTGCAATTGTTTGAAAATTCAGACAGGCTAAGTATCTAGGCAGCACGTCTTTACAGTTGTGTGACTTCAAGCAAGTCCATGCAACGGTGGTTTGCACAAATAATAAAAAGGTACAGGTGACCTATTAACAATTTCTCCTTTTGTTTTTGGGGGGAAACAGTAGCATTCGGAACAAAAGGTGAAAAATATAATGGCCACAATGCTGTTATTGCTAATCCACGTTCCCAATACTGTCTACTCAATGGAAACGAATACTTTGCGCGTAAACAGAAAACTTACGAATGTCATTCAGTTTAACTTGAAAAGTTGGTTATGATTAGCCTCGCTAACAATTTGATTAACTCTATATGTCCATAGAAGGGAGCATTAGCATGAAGGATAATTTTAGGGAGGGTGGAGGGTAAATGCTTACAATATTTACTTTTTTATTATTTAAAACATTTTTTAATGCTTATTTATTTTTGAGACAGAGGATGAGCAGGGGAAGGAGCAGAGAGAGAGGGAGACACAGAATCCGAAGCAGGCTCCAGGCTCCGAGCGGTCAGCACAGAGCCTGACATGGGGCTCGAACTCACAAATGGTGAGATCATGACCTGAGCTGAAGTCAGACACTTAACCAACTGAGCCACCCAGGGACCCCTATACTTAGAATATTTAAAGGGCTGCTTGTTGGATTTATACAGGTTTTCTGGTAGTTTAGGGCTAAGGTAAAGGTGAGGTGATTGTGAGAAGAAGTTAACCCCATACAAGGGTGGACTTTCTATACTTAATGTGCTCAAGTAATAGAAGAGAAAATTTTAGCAAGTCTGCTAATATTGGGAGTATTTTACCAGAATCTGGATTACTATCTGCTGGGGAGAGTTCAGATGGAATGCTTCCATTGTGAGGAAGTGCAGTTGGTTTATCTATGAACTTATTCCAAAAATAATAGCTTAAATTCTGGAGTACCATGTTCTAGATAGCCTAAGCACATCAATCTCATTGAAGCAAAAATCTTTTCACTTAGGTGACATTGCCTACATTTTGCAGTTGCTACATTTGAGGCAATTTCTTAGCATTGCTTAATGTAACAGACTTGTTAGGTTGAAAACTGAGAATATAATCCAGGTGTTGGCGTACCACTAAGGTAACTTGACCCCTGTGCCATGTGATCCTACTTCCAAGATCCTCTGTGCCATCGTAAATAGTACATCTATTTGGGGACACACGCTGCAGCTGAGCTTTTTGGATTTGTCAAAAGTAGTTGAAATAGAAAGTCAGTATTTGAATGTACATAGAGAGTGAAAAACACTCTCATATCTGTGTTGTCAATAACAGATGTCATCTATATCTCTGTAAGCAGAACCATATTCCAATGGGATATGTTACAGAGTTTCTTATTGTCCTTGTTGAAAATAAGGCAGTGTAAAGGCAGGGGAAAGTTAATTATCGTATGCTTTTGGAGTATATCTTATCTCTTTTATGGGAAGAGTTACAATATTAATAAAGATGTATCACTTGTAGGGCACAAATATATTTTGCTTACGACTATGTTAAAACGACTTATCTGCACATATCCGTCATTTAAAGAGTAGCAGCTGAGGAGTGTTTGCTGACAGGTGGTTATCAATCTGGAACTAAAAATTAACTGTGGGTGAGTAATTCTCAAATACATAATAATCATGTAGCTCATTGAAAGTTTACATGATATAAATACATATTACTATATCTGCCTATCTGTAAAGATAAGAAAAGCAAACCTTTATAATGGTGAAACTAAAAATACTGTTTATAGATTTAGATCAGAACTACAAAAGTAATTGCAGAATATAGATCATTATACTGAAAAGTGCTACCAGTATAGAGAAGTCTTAACATTTTTTTTAGAGATTTTGGTTGGCTTTTATTATTTCCGGAGCTACTGATGAAGCTAAAGAAAAAAATTAATTAATTCACTAGTTCATTCAATAAATAAATGATGCAGGCTGTTGTGTGGACAAAGAAATAATTAGCAGTTAGGACAACTGGTTTCTATCGCAGAATCTCTCACTAACTAGTTTATGTTTGTGGCAAGGATGTTTATTTCTCAGTTCTTAGTTAGGCCCTTTGATTCTAAAATTAGCAAGTTTACTTTAGTGCCTGTCACATGCAAAGCAAGTTAATTGCTCTGTACATTTCCAGTCACATTTAGGAGAAAATTTCTGTGTATGTATTAATACCAGGCAAAGTCTTGCATTTGAGTAAAAAGACATGTCTAGGTTTTTTTTTTCCTTCACCAGGAGATACACACATGGTCACATCAGTGTAAAGTGTTTATTTCTTATTTACTATCAGGCTGTAGGAGTTGTGGAGAGATAGCTAGACCAGTCTATGACTGTTTTATGGCTATCCAGAAGTAATTCTATCAACGACACAATGGGTATGTTCTTTTGTGGAATCTGCAAGTCATTTTAATAGAAAAATAAGACACCTGGAAGTACATTAAGTCCATTAGATCAACTTGGGTGCCTAAGTGTGCCGCCCCACATCCGGTGTACCCAAATGGCAATAGAAGATCATCTACCCATCACTGAACAGAGCATCGACTGTAATTTAAGAATGTTGCTGACTTTTAAAATGTGTCTAGCAACTCCATTAAACACCACATTGGCCTCTAAGGGAATGTTAATACGACACAAGCTGCATATGAAACTCTTCCCTCTGTAAAAGAACTTTCTGAGTACATCTAGAGGAAAGGCATTTTTCCCCTATCAAATGAAGTAGCCTGACTTAGTCAAAAAGAGGAAAAGAAAGCTTTTGGACTCAGCCAAACATTTCTAGAACAGCTCTTTCACGTCACACTGAGACGGGGATGGCAGAGCAATGGAAGAGAGAAAACTTAACACAATATGGTGGTGGCCAGGAGCCAGGAAAGCACATTTTGCCACCCCTTATTCATTATTGCTCCCCTAAACACACCAGATGGGGCGGCTTCATCAATGTCAGACCTGCTGTTATCATCAGAGAATTTCCTTATCAGTGGGTTTGGAATGGACACCTCAGCCCCCTCTGAGTAGCAGACAGGCAGATTCATCCATTTCAAATATCACTAGCTTCACACATTAGGGAGGAATGCTCCAGTTAGGACCCAGGTGGGGAGGTCAGCAGGCTCACATGGATGGGGTGGGAGCTCTCTGCTCATCTGAGGGTCCTTTGCCTCCTATGTGAACATTTGGTTCAGAAATATGCATACAGTTGGTACTAGTAGATTTATCTTGGAGAGAGGAAAGCATGACGACATTTGGGGACTGTAAAAGGGCTATTCAGGATTGTATTCTATCTAGAGTATAATTGAATCATTAAATATATGTGCATTTCTAAGTAAGTTTTGTGTAAAACAATAAAGGATTCGTGTTCTACCTTGGAGTCCACCTATGGGTTCATTCGTGGGTGCTCATGTATTCATTAAATGTATACACCTGTCAGAGCTGCTTTAGTTGCTGAAGACATGATAATGCAAAGAAGAGGTCCCTGTCCTCATTGTACAAGAGTATCTAAGCACAAGATACTTTGGAACTAACAATAGAGAAGCCTAAGATGTTTGAGACACCCTAGGGAATTGGATTTTACCTTGGTACTGTACAACATTCAGGTGTTCTGGGGAAAAACATTCCAGACAGAAAAATACAGCAAGTTCAAGGGTCTCAAAGTGACCAAGAATACTGTAATTTGTGAAATGCAGAGAAGACCCTTATATTTGAAATCTAGAATGGGAATCTAGAATTGAAATCTAGAAATAATCTGTTTGCTGCCAGATGTGTAGGTAGGGGCCAGGCCATTACAAGGCTTTGGGATCGAGTTTAAGATTTTGTGATGTTTTTCCAACAGGAATGCTAAGTAACTGTAGGTATTTTTTTTTAATGTTTATTTTGAGAGAGAGAGAGAGCGAGAGCTAGAGCGAGCTGTGTGTGGGAACAGGGGAGAAGCAGAGAGAGAGGGAGAGCAAGAATCCCAAGCTGGTGCAGAGCCTGATGTGGGGGCTCAATTCCTCGAACTGTGGGATCATGACCTGAGCTGGAACCAAGAGTCAGACACTCAACCAACTGAGTCACCCAGGTGCCTCAACTGTAGGGGTTTAAGTGGGAGAGATACAATGTGTGTCTTCAACAGAAGGTATCTTGCCTGCACAATAGAAGGATGGACTGAGCAGAGCAAGGGCGCATAGTGAAAGGCCAGGAGGAGATGGTTCCAATGGTCTTGATTAGAAATGATGATGGTTTGGACTAGGGAGCCATAGTGTGGATGGAAAGAAGTGACAGATTCTGGACATGATTGGATTGTAGAATTGAACTGAAGATGGTTGTAGTCTAGTAGGACACAAGATGTATGAACAATTTAATTTAATTTTATTTTATTTAATTTAATTTTATTTTTTAATGTTTATTTATTTTTGAGACAGAGAGAGACAGAGCATGAACAGGGGAGGGGCAGAGAGAGAGGGAGACACAGAATCTGAAACAGGCTCCAGGCTCTGAGCTGTCAGCACAGAGCCCGACGCGGGGCTCGAACTCATGGATCGTGAGATCATGACCTGAGCCGAAGTCGGACACTTAACCGACTGAGTCACCCAGGCGCCCCTGAACAATTAATTTTAAAATAGTGTGATGTGTACAAGTCAACAAGTAACAAGAACAATATAATCTTAGATGTGTGTATTGTTAATTTGCATACTATCCCCTGATGCCTCAGGGCTGTGAACTGAAGAAAGCTCAAAGTGAATTGCAAACAGCAGGAAATCTAGGGTTTGGTCTCTGCTGAAGAAGGAAAAGGAATGAAGATTTGCATTTATTGAGCTCCTATTATGTGACAGTCACTGTAGTCAGTGTTCTCAAAACAATCTCAACTAAGTTTCATATTCCTAAAAAGAGTCTTCTTATTCACACTTGACAGATGATAAAACAGATGCAAGTAAGTCAACAGTGTAAGTTACAGCCACTTGGTGGCCAAGCCAGGATGAAAACCCACATCTGATTTTAAATCGAATTCTTTCCCCTATACCTTGTCTCAAATTCTCATAGGGAAGGTTGGAGAGATCAACAGAGCCGAGGCCAGGTGTATACAGCAGGGCTTTTTCCAAAGTGTCATACATTTTACACCAGTGCTAAATAAGCAAATTTTCAGTGGGACAAGGATGGATAAATGATTTAAAAATTTTAAAAATTGTGTATTTATTTTAAATATATTATAAACAGTGGAACTAGCAAATATAGCTAACTCATGATTCTGCAAACGTTAACACCTAAGATGAGTCTGATGCTTTTAAGGTGAACACACTGAGTCAATTAAAAGAAAAAATATTAAGTAAATAATAACAGTAGTGGTATGTTGATAGGACAAAAATTCTGAGGGTGGCAGGTCACACGAAGGGCTACATTAACCAGGATTAATCCACCACAATTTGTTTCAGTTGGCGTTTGTTTCCAAAATACTGTAAAGAACCTATTACATATATATATTTTATTGTCTCCCAACAGTATGACCCTTGCAAGGATCTCCTTCTTTTTGAGATAGAATGAGTGAGCCATACTGCAGACGGGCATTTGGTTGGTGTCCCTCAAAGTCCCCACTGGTGTTACAGATGCTTCAATGACTTTATACTCTCCTTGCCCTTGACCAAGAATGTCATCTGTCACCAAAATCAGAAGTGTACCTTCAGAAAGGAAGGTTTGCTTCCTCTGGTTGGTCACAAAGGACTAGTGTATGTGGCGGAAGTCCCATGAGGAGGACACCAAGGCTGTCCTTAGACCTGACAGTCCTAAGCCGAACACAGCCTTGGCCACTTCCTTAGCCTGCTGGACTTTGTCAGGCCCTTAGGCATCAAGAGGGCAAGAAGGTTCACTTCCAAAATGTATTTGGCAGACGCGACAGGTGCTCACAGCTGCATGTCCTGGAATTTTCCACTTAATTTTTTCTTAAAACACTCAGGATGATACATCAAATAAAGTGATATGTATCGAATGACCTGAGGCTATTCTTCAGGGAAGCAGACAGCCATGGTGTCCTGAGATAATTCTGGATGCCTCACATCTGCCAGGTGGAACAGTGGTGCCTCAGGATGTGCAATGGGGCTGCTGTTGGGCTGCTTGGCCTTGGATCTCGGCAGAAGGTGTTGGGAAGTCCACTCACTGCCCAGCCCTTGCCACCTAAAAGGCAGTGGATTTTCTGCTTTTCACTTCTGGTTCTGGCCTGGGAACCATACCTGGTTCCATAGCTTCTGGCTGGGTCCCTGGAATGTAGTGCTACAGACTGTGACTCAAGAGTGGTGCAGGGCAACCCATGGAAGTCATCCCATAGCCATATTTTTATGAGCCCAGGGAACACAGAACCCTACCATACACTCTCTAAGACAATCTGGAATGTTTATATTTGTGTGAGATGTCAGATAATAGATGTGGCTACTAAAAAAGCTGAAGAACACCAGAAATTGGCAAATATTTACACTAGGGTGGTAGAAAACCAAATCAAGTGTCACCCAAGAATTATGGAACCAGATGCTGCTATTGTATTGTTTATAAGCATATCTCTTTGGCAAAGTGCCCTTTGGCTTTCCAGTGAGTTCAGAAACACACCTGGGAAATTGCCACTATCATGTACTAATTGGTACCAGAGTTTGCTAAGAGAGTTAATTGAATCGTATGTGTTAATCTCAAAAGGACACATTCAGAAGGTACAGGTACAGATATACTGCAAAACAGAACGTTTTCTGTCTTTCAGCAATCAGCCTTCCCAGTGCTCTTCCTAGGGAAAGATGTATTTATTCAGTCTGGCCTATCTTGAGAACAGTTTTTAGAAATAGAGAAGTAAAATATGACCAAAGACAAATAGAATGTTAACTGCAAGAGTAATTTAGGTCAGAATAACAGAAAGAATTATTGCTGAGTCAAATAGTAGGTAATATCCTGAAAGCCATTTATCTTGAGTGCCCAATAGTCCCCCTCATTTTAACAGTGACATAAATCCCAATAAATCCAGGTGAAGTTGTTAGGTTATTCATTTCTTAGTACCTGCTCCCATTCCCTTTTCTCTCTGGTGGCTGTAAATCCTCAAAACAAGATTCATTGATCTGTTCATTCATACATTAATTCTTCAACAACATTTGTGGAGTGCCTCTATTTATAATTTTTATATAAGTTTTTAATGCAGTAAAACTTACATGTATAGGTGGACATAAATCATAAAATGTGACTCTGAATTCTTGTAAAATAAATATGCTCATGGACCCACCCTGACCCAACTCAGGAAACAGAAAATTTTCAGCATCCCCAAACCTCTTGGTACATATTTCTAATCACTGTCTCCTCCCAAAGGCAACTTCTGATTTCTAACCTGTTTTGGACTTTATATGCACAGAATCATCCTTGATGCATTTTTTGTGTGTCTGGATTCTCACTCACTGTTATCTTTGGAGATTTATGAAAGTTGTATAAAACAGAATGTCACGGGTTTTTATTGCTGTATTATTGCATTGTCTGAGTAAGCCGGAATGTATTCAACCATTTCACAGTGGATATTTCCATTATTTGGATATAAGAATAATGTCACTGAACATTCTTGTATATGTGTTTGGTGCACTATTTATGTACTTAAGTAGAGTCTGCACCTACAAAGGATATTGTAAAATAGATATATGTTAACAAAAAAGACCATTGCATTGCCTGGATGGCTCAGTTAGTTAAGCGTCTGACTTTGGCTCGGGTCACGATCTCATGGTTTGTGAGTTCAAGCCATATATGGGGCTTTCTGCTGTCAGCACGGAGCCTCCTTTGGATCTTCTGTCCCCCTCTTTCTCTGCCTCTCCTCTACTTGTGCTCTCTGTCTGTCTCAAAAGTAAATAAACATTTTTTAAAATTAAAAAAAAAACGTTGAATTTTTGTCTATGCATGTATTTATATAATTACCACCAAGATCAAAATCACTCCTAGAAAATGCCCCCACGGTATTTCCATATGCTAAAAATCTTTAAAATAGTTTCCGATCGTCTTCCATCATGCACCTTCTCATAATTCCTGAAGCCTGTTATTTGTCATTATTTTAAAGTTTTTGTCTGATAACTCTATTTTATTTATCTTCTAAGAGTCTAAACCTATTGTCTGTTCTCTTAATTTTCCTATAAATTCTTATATTCTCATATGCCTGGTTATTTTTGATTGAGGGCTAAGCAGTGCATATGGAAATGCATAGATTGGAGGCTATCCTCCTCCAGAGATGATTTACTTTTGCTTCAGATGGCAGTGCTGCTGTTGATCAATCACCGTAACTCAGTTAGAATGAGGTGATTTATTAGTGGGCCTCAGACGTTGTGAGAGCTGCGTATTTTTAGTCTACTCTTACTCCTGGCATCTAATCCTGCTGCCTTCTAATCCCATACTGGGAAGGTTTACCTGGCCTTCCTATCACTGGGAGGCCATGCATTCAAATGTCTGTCCCCAATCTCTGTAAATGATGACAACTCTCACAGATTCCCAAACCATCCCAAGGATGGTAATCAGACATCCTTGCCAGAGGCAAATGGTCTTCCAAATACTGGGCTCGCCTTTCTGGACTTCCTGCTTGTCTTGATCCTAAGCCCTGGAAATTCTTATTGTCTTAGTGGTGGTAAAGAACAAAAATTCAACTGGGTAAATTTGAAGATCTAATTGATGATGTTAGTGAGTCATGAGTCAGGCAGCATCCTTCTAGTAAACAGGCTCTCTGAGGAGCTGTATGGAAGATTTTTATAAGCAGAGGGGAGTGTGGGACAAAGAAGTTCTTATTAGTAAACGAAAAGAGGGGATTGATTCAGATGGGGTCATCTCTTTTTGGGAGACGGACAGGGCAGGGGTCTCATGCAGAAGGCCACACTAGTACTGGTCAGGAAATCTCCGATTGGCTGTATAAAGTCACATTTCTGGGAGAGGTTGAAACTGCAGTGTAGTCTTGGTTTGCTGTCTTGGAGGCAGATGACTCCATTTGGAGCTGGCTGTTTCTTTTCCAACAGTATTCCAGTGCATTCTAACATAAAAAAAATTTTTTTGTTTTCTTTTTCTAGTTTTCTGATGGACTTTTGCTCCAAAAAAAAATTAGCCTGCCTTTGCCAGGAGCCCAATTCTTCAGTTCTTTTCTTTAAATGCAAGCTCTGCATAAAGGGTTGCAGACACCTAGTTGCAACAAGAAACAGTCTCTGCCCTCAAGTATCAGTCAGTGTTCTAGGAAAGGTAGAAATACAGGGAACAAAACCAACTCTAGACCTTAGAGCCTAGAGTCTAGACTGCCATGTGGTTGGTGCTATCACAGAGGTAAGTATTCGGGACAGCAGTGCCTGGAAGAAGCAATGATTAACTCTGTGTTGTATACCACAAAGTGTTTTGCAGACTAGGAAATTCCTGGCTGGGAATTAAAAATAAAAAATGAAAGGTCTTTTCTTGTTAGACAGAATAAATGGAAGATATTGGAAAGAGTGCCTGGTAAGTCAAGCAGAAGATAACCCTTGAGTTGAGTTTTAAAGTAGGACCCTGGCTGTGGGTCAGGAAAGGACTGAGGGTAGGATAGTTCAGGCAGTTGGAAAATACACAGGAAGTCAAGGATGACTTCCGGGTCTCCCTTCCAGCCTCCTCCCTCCCAGGTGAATATTTACTGTTTGCGAGGGCACAGAGAAGGCGTTGCCATAGGACTCCCCTCATCTGCCTCATGTATTTCCAAACATTTGACTTTCCCTATAGTCACTCAGGTTCCTGGTAGAAATCTAAAGCGTGTCTGTTTCTACAAACTAAGCATCTTTGTCTTCTTTTACAAAAGCTGTATTCATAAACACAACTGGTTTCACTTTTAAAATGATCATCAGTTAAACTATAACAATGAGAATCCCAAAACAAAAAATAAAATAAAATATAATTAGTCAGATCTAGGAATATAAGCAAAAAACCCAGAGCACACAAGAACAGGACTTTGGCCATCTGTTTCATATAAGCTGACTTCTAAATCATGCCATGTGATTGGACTGGATCTATATAAACATCTGGTTCTACCTTCACAATAGGCAAATTTTCTCTCTTGGTTTGACTTATTTTTACTGGACTTGGCCATCATAATGGGCTCATCAGTTTAGTTTGCAGACATAGCCTGTAGATGTATATTATTATTTTTTAAAGCAATGTGGCATAATTCAGGAGCTGGTTTATGGGAAACAGACTGATAACCTAGGGCACATTGGGACAGGACTTTTTTTCTGCTTACATCTATGGATTTTTACTTCAGCTTTTCTGGAATCTCTTGACACAATAGAGGGAGGATTTCCAAGAAGTTGTTATGTCTTGCTATTATTGTGGGGGTAAGGATTTCATTAAAACAGATTAGTCAAAGAAAATACACAGACGGTGATTCCAGGCAAAACAATGTGTTATTTTAGCAGTCTGTTCATATCAGAAGTCCTCTTGCATTAACTGTGATAGAAATCTGGTTCATATATGCTCTTTCTTTTCCTTTTATGTTGGCCCTATTTTGCTTTTTGGTACTTTCTCCAGGGAAGAACCATTCTCAATTATATTAACTAATGTCTGGGCTCTTAAAAGACAAAGTCTTTAGTGATATCTTCAGAGTGCTTTTTAGTACAGTAGGTCTTACGTGAAATTCATTCGAGGCATGGTTAATGATGACACAGGCCAAAATCATCTTCTTTTCATCTGCCTGACTCAAAAGCTGAAGACTTTTTGTAGGGTCTTATTTTTGGAGTAGTGGTTTGGCCTCTGGGAGAAGGTATGAGAATGAGGTTAGGGTTTCAGGCTAGGGCAGAAGGAGGAGTTGACAGGTCAGATGAAATGACTGTTTTGCTATCTTTGCAAGTGTATCCTCCCATTGGATTATATTCTTTTTTGAAGCATTGTTTTTCAATTCTAAAGAATATTTTTCCTTTCCATTTTTAGTTTGATAACTCAGGAAATTATTATGCTCCTACACAATTCTCAAGGAAATGGGACCAAAACTTTGTCTATGGTTGAAAAGTTTTCTCTCTCTTCCATCAGATTAAATTTAATGATGATTTCTCATGGCTTGTCAGCCAGAAAGCATTATCACAAATAACATAGCATATGTAAGTATATAGAGAAGAGACTATGTCTTATGTATCATTTTATACCCAGTACCTGGGTTGGGCTTAAGGTAGAGCAAGTGATGAGAAAGCCAATGTTTATTGAAGGTCAAGTCTGTGCTGTGTGCTTTACATAAAGTATCTGACTTACTACTGATAATTACTCTTGTGAAGAAGGTGTTCTCAACAGCTTAAAGCTGAGAACAGTCTGGCATGTGATATGTAAGCAATAAATCTTTGTTATTAGGTGTTGGTTGAAAGAGTTTCATGATCTGAAATTTTGGGTTAATTGTCTAAGAGAAATCATTAAGCATTTATTCATCTTGGAGGCTTTGCTTTCTTGGGATTTAGCATAATTTTCTAGGCTGAAAAAATAGGAAACCTGACTTTCCAGCTGTTTTGATCACCTTAGTAAAGAAAAAAGGGAAAAGTTACTTGCTTCTTTAATCTCAAAACTGAGTATTTACTTTAGGAATAAGAACCATTAAAATTTCATGTGCATGTGATTATCTTTTTTAAAAGTTTTTGCTTATTTATTTTTGAGAGAGAGAGTGAGAGAGAGCGAGAGTGAGAGCGAGAGCGAGAGAGAGAGAGAGAGAGAGAGAATGCAAGCAGGGGGAGGGGCAGAGAGAGGGAGAGAGAAAATCCCAAACAGGCTCTGTGTTGCCAACGCAGAGTCTGACATAGGGCTCAATTTCACCAGCCGTGAAGTCACGACCTGAGCCAAAATCAAGAGTCAAACACTTAACAGACTGAGCCATCCAGGTGCCCTGGGACTGTGTCTTAAACTGTAACATTTTGGCTACTTAGGTCTTGAAGTTGTTTTGGGGCAAATATGTGTTCCACAATATCAGTGTAATGAATTAAAATTGAAATATTTCTTTTTATTTCTAGATTATTTGTTTCATCATTTTGCACTACCAGAACATTTCCTTATATTTTACTTTTGGTAACAGGGGTTTGAGACGGGATCTCTGCTTTCATCAGAACTTCAGATCCATATATTATGTAGTATATGTTTTTTAAGTAGCCTTCACACCTAGTGCCAGGCCCAGTGCAAGGCTTGAACTCATGACCCTGAGATCAAGACCTGAGCTGAGATTGAGTAGGAGGTCTAACGGAGTGAGCCATCTAGGTGCCCCCAGGTCTGTATAATTTTTGAGGCAGTATCTATCACTATTCATCAGTGACTGGCTCTCCTGATGTTTTGTGCTTATTCCCAGGCATGTAGGCCAGTGGTTCTTTTCATTTTGCTATCTTCAGATGCTCCGCAGAGTAGGACTTCCCAGGCCTGAGATTGAAAGGCTGTTATAGGATAGGAACAGAGCAGTGTTCTTAAGCATCTCTTTGTGCCAGAGAGAGAGTGGCCAGATTTAGCAAATGAAAACACAGCTAATCTAGTTAAATTTGAACTTAAGATAAACAAATATTGTATGGGACAAACATTAAAAAATACTCATTGTTCATTTGGCAACCACAGTCAAGCACCGTGCTAGGCCCTTTAAAAGTTTACCTATTTTAACCCTAATGTCACTTCTCTGGGGGGAAAAGTACTGTATTGCTTCTTCACAGATCGGCAAACTGAGGCTGGGATACCAGGTGTGAAGTTTCCTGCTAACAGCATTGCCGCTGTGATTCTGAAGCTCCGACGTGTCTTTCCAGTCTCCCATCACTGGTCTATTCCCTGTGCATCAAGTCCAAGGGCATGCCCATTTATTTAAAAAAGGCAAGAGCAATGCTAAAATAAATTCAGGTATCTCCTGCTTTTTGAAAGTTCAAGTTACGCCACTTTGCTTTTACAAAAGTCCTACGTTAGTCCTCGTTTTCGATAACCAAAAGGAATCTAAAGAGGATATTTGCTTTTAGGTAAAAGGACAAAAATTGCAGTCCGTGTCTATTTTGCAGTGTGTGGAGGCAGTATGTGTGCCTCGGAGCCCCTCCCTCACAACCACACCCAGCATCTCAACATCAAGCCATCATAGCTTTGAACTTCTGTGAATGCCTGGACTTTATCTTGGTTTATCTGTGCATCCATTAGCAATTTGTGTCCCAAGGTATGAGAAAAGTGTAAGAGAGGTTGTTTTGGGGGTCTGAGAACACTCAAAATTTTTTCTCATATAAATTACTGGTAATTGCTTCTCCACTTTACCACATTTTTGGTTGAACAAAACGTTTCATGGGAAGGCTCTATTTTTGATAGCGGGAAACCTATAACAAAAAATAGCAACTAGAACTCAGTTCCCCAGAATAAAGCCTGTTTCGTTTCATTCTTTCAATTAGATCTTACCATTCTGAGAAGTTTATGCATTACAAATTCAAGATATATGAAGTCATCACAACTCTTACCCCAAATGCTGCTTGAGAGCCTGACCCTTAAAGTTCTTTATCATATACCTTAAAAAAAGCCATCTCCATAGAGAGCCCTTGATCGATCTCCTCCTATGTGTGGATGTTTGGATGATTTGATCCTCAGAATCTGATACTTATACTTGATCTTTAAATGTCTATAGAGGATGTTATTCTTCATTTTAAGGGGGCAATCAAAAAACATTAAGCGGAAGATAACTCTCTTCAGAAAACAGAAAACCTGATGTCCATCCTTAGCTCTATTAATTTTGAATTCTCTTCTTTGAAAGTGAGAGCTGCTATCAGACTTACAGGATTAGAAAGTAAATACAAAAATGATTATTCATAATTAAGGCGCTTAGTGGACATACAATATTCTGTTATTCTCCATTCTGCCACGTGTGCAGTTGAAAACTTTCAGTAATGATAGGCTCTTTTTTCACTTGAGATAAAGTATGAACTAGATCAGCCCTTGATCATGTTCACAAACACAAGAAGTTAATGTAATGTCTGGATAGATGAGGAATGTCTATGAAGAAAATTTCACTGTAACATCAGTTTGGCTTTCTGGATGATCTAGCATATGAAGTTTTGGTTTTTTTTTGTTTTTTTTTTTTTTCCTTGCCCTATTCACTTATTCCAAAGACTGGCTATTCTTTTGCTGAAAACATTGTGCTTTGACATCTGTTTTCAATATGCTTCTCTTTGTTCCAATGTCTCTTATACACTCTGCAGCTCTTCAGTCTGACCTGGAATGACACTATCTACCCATTTCAGTTCTTGCTGTACAACAGCATTTTGGGATCTCTTAGGAGCTTTCTCCAAATACTCCTCCATAATTTATTTGTTTTATATGAATGTCTTTTCTTGGTCTTAGAAGTAATTAAATTTACCATTTTAAAATTTGTGTTGGACGGGATAAGCCCCTGAGCATGATCTTATAAGGAATAGCCACTGGTCCATATCTCTTAAAATATTTTCTTGTACTCAATCAGGACTGTTTTTACTGGAGCCACATCTGACATTTAAATTTTTGTTTGTTCCCTTTCTTGTTTTATTTTTAGACATTGAAAACATTTGTTCGCTTTGGGGGAGGTATTTTTAATAATTTATTTCCACAAATGTCTAAGCGTGTTTCCATAACTTCATTTATAATGAAAACAATGAACCAAAACTTATAATTGGAAGAAAGTTCCTACTTTCAGATAAGTTGCTGAGGTAGTAATACAAGGATCTGCGGAACATTATTTATTCCCTCCGATTCATCAGTTCTTCTTGTTCTCCTGTCTTCTGCATGTCTATGTAAATATATATATGTGTGTGCCTTCTTATCAACTCTTTATTTCTCTATCTAAAATTGCAGTGTGTGTGTGTGTGTGTGTGTGTGTGTGTGTTTTGGGAGTGTGGTTCTCACCAGCAAGCAATGTTCCAGCACCAGTTGGATGTTCCATCATTCAAGTCAGTTTTGAGGCTACCAACAAATAGCATGAGATCTCACGGGGTAAGGGCTCAGTTCTGTGAGACAGCCCTCCTTCCACCACTTCAGATGCCAGTGGAAAGTTCATGTTATCCTCTATGCTTCTGAGGGCATTTTATGGACTGGAAGTTTTAATGGCCTCCTCTTTGGGTTCACTTATTTGCCACAGTGACTCACAGAACTCAGAGAAACATTTTACTTACTATATTATCATTTTATTATAAAAGGATAGAACTCAAGAACAGGCAGATGGATAGGGCATAGGGCAAGAGATGCATAAGGCCAGATGTGGGGAAAGGGCATGGAGTTTCCATGTTCTCTGAGCATGCTACTTTCTCCAATATTTGTGTGTTCACCAACCTGGAAGCTCTTGGAACACCATTATTTTAGGTTTTAATGGGGCTTTGTTACAGAGATATGCTGGATCACATCACTGGCCATTGGCATTTGGACTCAATATCTAGCCCCTTGTCCCTTCAGTGAGGTGGAGGATGGGACTGATAGTGCTGACCCTCTAATCATATAGTTGGTTCGCTACCCTGGCAACTAGCCCCCATCCTTAGGGGCTTCCTAAAGTCACCTCATTAAGATAACAAAAAACACCTTGCTGCTCTCTTCACTTAGGGAAGTCCAAGGGTTTTAGGAACTCTGTGCCAGAAATGAGACAGGACCAAATATATATTTCTTATTGTAAATCACAATACCACACTATCAATCATTATCATTATCTGTTCTTTGCATTTTACTGAGAATGGAAAATAGTTTTTTTTTTTTAAAGAGAAAACTTGCAATGTTATACTTTGTTTTATTTTTTCACAGTTCCATTTGTTTTTGCTCTTCATTCTTTCATCAGCTACATGTTATTACACCTTTGTTTTTTCACTCTACTTAAATGTGCATTGAAAAATAGCTTTCAGGGGTGGGGGGGCACCTGCGTGGCTCAGTCGGTTAAGCGTCAGACTTCGGCTCGGTCATGATCTCATGGTTTGTGAGTTTGAGCCCCGTGTCCGGCTCTGTGCTGACAGCTCAGAGCCTGGAGCCTGCTTTGGATTCTGTGTCTCCCTCTCTTTTTGTCCTTCCTCGCCTTGCCCTCTGTCTCTCTTTCTCTCTCAAAAATAAGCATTAAAAAATTAAAAAAAAATAGCTTTCTAGACTTTATGTTTATCCAGTAAACAGAGGGTGCAGTTATGCTTTGTTCCACTTTGTGTTGGTCAAAGCTGTGTAATAGATGAAGCTGAATAGTGTTATCTAATCCTTAGTTTCAAGAAGGCTTCTACTGGTGATGTTCTCTAAATTTTATGTTGGATTGATACATTCCACTGTTGGGGTTCTGACATGCGTGCAACAAAGAACTTGTGATGTTTTCATTCTTAGCTTGCTCTGCACCTCCAGCTCGGCTGCTTATACCCCCAGCAGAGCATTTCATTTCAGGAGAGGACACATCTCAGAATGAAATATACCACCATCGACCTCCCAGATTTTTTCCCTAAATGTTTTTCTGAGGACTGATGTTTCCAAATCAATAAAGAAAGGGATTGATGGTGGAGAAATTCCACTCTGGCTACCACAGGAAGGAACAGTCATGTATTTTAGGGATAGAGTTTAATGTTGTGGTGGGTCCCTTCCTAAGAATGGAATAAAGAGTTATTTCTATCTACTTCTGGATGTACTGGCTGGCTTCTGTTTGTGCTGACTTGGATGCTACCTTGATTGGCTTTTCAATTCAGTGTCATCACTTTTGAATTTAGTGACAACTAATCTAAAATTTGAGGTAGCTGGCTCTCAGTTCTACTTAACAACATGAGAATGGAAAGAAATAGTCCTGCTATTTCTGGGTTGAACCATTCATGGCTCATAATATTTTAAGTGTTTTAAATTATTGATCAGGTAATATTTATTATTTTGATAGTTACATTCAAGGCAAAGTTTATTTTTTCTGGCTCTAATCCTTTAGGTCATATAAGGTACAAGACATTTAGTAGACATTAATATGTGATAGATATGACTCATTCATTCATGTTAAAGGACTGAAGAGTATAGAGGGTAAGAGTATCAACTTCGCGGGGTGCCTGGATGGCTCAGTCAGTTGGGTGTTTGACTTTGGCTCCGGTCATGATCTCACTGCTTGTGTGTTCGAGCCCCACGTTGGGCTCTGTGCTGACAGCTCAGAGCCTGGAGCCTGCTTTGGATTCTGTGTCTCCCTCTCTCTGCCACCCACCCTGACTCGCACTCTGTGTGTGTGTGTGTGTGTGTGTGTGTGTGTGTGTGTGTGTGTCAAAAATAAACAAACATTAAAAAATTAAAAAAAAAAGTATCAACTTCAGATTTTAATCACAAGGTTAGATTCAAATCGTGGGTCTAATTCTGATGTGTGTGTGTGTTTATTTTTATTTATTTACTTATTTATTTTTACCATTGGCAGGTGTTTCACTTTCTTAGTTCCCATTTGCTAGCTCTATGTTAGCGACCTCTGGTCGCTGAAAAATGACTCCAAGAATGAAAACAATATTGAAATATAAATTCCGTGGCATTGTATGTGACTCACAACAGGTGCTTCATATATGCCGTTATTCCTGTTTTTATATGATGTAACGTTTGATCCCAGGATTTGTCTATGCAGCAGGGCTAGCAGCCACTGTTAACTGATGGCAACTACTTCACTTTTCAGGTGAAACCTCTAGAGCATGCAAACCTATGAAGGAACATCATAAATGGGTGACAGGCCTTTATGTTTTACAGTCACTTATGTGTGCAGTTGACCAAGGATTTAAATGAAAGAAATTATATATTTCAGACCTAGGCTATACATAGTGATAAGTAACATAGACACTGGCTGCAGTCATCCTGGTATTACTTACTACTCTCATGATAGCAGGGCCACACAGCCTTGACTTGTCCCAGTCTGCATGGTCAATTCCGATTTTACATGGCGACGATTTCAACAACTGCGTTGGCCTCCACTGTAGGATGTAACATAAAGTCACCTTTCACAGCTGCCACAGTTCCAGCATGGGCTTCAGGCTTGCTCTGTGCTCTGGGTTACATAACTGGGTTTCATCCTTTGAACTCCATCTCCGTTGCTTCTCCTAGTAATGCCAGTAAGTCAGTTTCCAAAATAAAGTCAGTGCTGACGGCGTGTGTACTGACATTTGCTTAATCTGCTCTCGTATCCCTTAGCTGTGATACCTGTGCAAGTACAGGCCCACTGCACTGGGAACCAAATGACTTTACGTGAAATTTCTGATGCTCGTTGCACTCTATAGTGTCCGCTGAACACACTCCTTTTTGCCAGTGTGGACTTCCCCTCAGAGTGTCTCCAGATCTGCCTCTCCGACGGGCTGGGACAGTCCCAGGTGCTGGCTTTTAACTGCACTCTGCTTAGCCAAGTTCCAAGCTATGACTAATCCATTTTTAGTATTTAGACAATGGAAAATTGTTCTAAGTTTATTGTAGATTTTATTGGGGATAAAATATTTATTCTTATTCAGTTGGTTTATTTGAGAGAAGCACAGTGCTTATTTTACTTAAATACTGTTTCATAGGAAATTTTATTTTCTTAGGGGGAGTAAGAAAATCATTTCATTTATTTATTTTTGTTCATATTCACAATGGAAAGACAGATTACATTCTATAGCGCAAATAAATAAAAACTGTGTTTAACAGCTTGTCAGCTTGAACAATTACATGGAAAATGTAAAATTAAATTTTAATGTATTTTTGAAATATGAGGAAAGGATAACCATACAAAAAGTTATATTATGAGCCCAGGAAGCATTAACCATTTTTATAAGAACATTAATAATTTACCATTAAGAAAAGGTGAAATGAAAAATCTTTGCAAACACTCTGAAGCAAACATCTTAAAAAAGAAGTTAGTGATTTTTAACTAGATTGTCAAATAGAGTCTGGTAGGTTTATGTGAACATACATTTTATTTTTAGAGGCAATTAGGTTGTACAACATATCTTTAAAAGATGAAAGAATTTTACAAAAGTAAATACCTTTATATTTGTGGTAACAAGTAACATTCATTTTAAAAGCCTAAACGTCTGCACATTCCTTATTTCCTCTCTCCAATCTTAATTCCAATGAGAATGGAATGTGGCCATTGATGGGGTTTATTTTCCTAGACAGAACATATAGCAGAGCAAGAGGGACACCCAAGGATTTCATAGACAAATAGATATGGTGTCCATTTGTTGCTTAAAATAATAACTATGCCATTTGTCTACAATCACTCAGATTCCTGTTTTTGCTGGAGCGTGGGGGGATTGCTATGTTGTGTGGGCTTTTCTGCAAATGTTGACTATGTAAAATGCTTTTAGACAGTTACCCCATAAGCCCAATAATCACTTTGCAAGAGGAATTATAAATTGTGTGCCTTCAGGGTGAAATGAATTTTGTTTCTGGAATTTGATACTACTTAATGAAGGCTCCATTTTCTGTGATACCACATGGAGTATCATATTTCAAGAGCAAACTCTTAAAAAAACCCTCAAAACTGCTATATTATTTCCTTGAATCTCAATAGATATATTAGCTAGGATTTTCCATGTTTAAGTTTTTAAAGAAACTGAATCCTTTGCTGTGGTTATGGAGTTATTAATATATTTTACCTTAAAAACAGATGTATTATCCTTTCCTGGACATCCCAAACACTTAACATTTTTCTTGCACAAAACAATAGTTACCTGTAGTGGCCACTTCCAGCCAGGTCGGAGTAACTGGTATCACTCTGACTCGTCTTCTTAAACATCTAGAAAAACATCTGAAATAATAATAATAATACGTCTAGAGAATGTAGCAATATATATGAACCAGCTATTGTTCGATACTGGACACCAGGCAGTTCCATGGGAGAAGGTTGAGGAGGGCAGAGTAGTGAAGAGGAGGGGGGCTATGAAGACAAGGTGTTCCAGAATACCAAGCTGTGCATCTGTAGGCTGAAATTCCGCAAAGTCATCCAAGCAACCTCAAAAGGTATAAGTTGAAATATTCGTAGGGCTTATGTAGGGCTGCAAGATGCTTGAGTTTTAACTGGCCAGAATACAGAGACCTCACTGAACACTTGGAGCATTCAGTCGAGACAGCGGAGGATCACACCTTGGTCACGGGGCCAATCTACCCCTGGAGTAAAGTTACCCTTACCTTATTCTAACCAATGTTAAAAATCTGACTGCCAAAACAAATCATGGAAATAAGGCTTAAAAATGGATAACCAAGACAAAGTACATTTTTTTTAAAGAAGAAAACAAAGTCCAAACAATACAATGTTCACGATTTCCAGTGTCCAAGGAAAATTCAGACATGCAAAGAAACCTGAAAAGGTGTCCATTAACCAGAAGAGAAACCAGCCAATAGAAACAGACCTGGACATAACACAGATGGATTAGCATTAAAATAGCTATTATAATTAAGTGTGTGTGTGTTTGTGTGTGTGCGTGTGTGTATATATATATGTATATATATATATATATATATATATATGGTCAAACATAGATATAATGTGTATGTGTGTATATATATGTATATATATGTGTGTGTGTATATATATATATGGTCAAACATAGATATAATGGAGAAATTGAAAATCTTAAAATACCCAGTTGGAATTTCTAGAAATAAAAATGCAATATTTAAAATGAATAATTCACCGGATGGTCTTAAGGGAAGATTGGATACTAAAAAGAAAAAAAAGATCAGTGAATTTGAAGACACTGTAATGGAAAACATGCAAAATGGTGAGCGGGGAGAATAAAAGGGTAAAAAAAATAGAGCTCAGTAATATATGGAAAAATGGGAAAGAAGCCAAAATAACATATAATTGGCATTGCAGAAGGAGAAGATGGTCAAAATAATTTTTAAACAATGGCTTAAAATCGCTCTAAATTTGATAAAAATTGTCAAGCCACTCACCTGAGGAGCTCAACAAACCTAAGCAGTATAAACACAAAGAAAACCAAGGGCATATAATAATTAAATTGCTGAAATAAGGAGAAATTCTTAAAAGCAGTCAGAGAGAATAAACTCCATAACTTACGAGGGAAATAGGTAAGAATGATTGTAAACTTTTATTTAAAAATGCAAGCCATAAAATAGGAGAATGGTATCATTAGAGCTCTGAAAAAGGCGGGAAAAAAAGGCCGATCTGTAATTTTCTATTTCAGTGAAAATAGTCCTGCAGAGTGAAGTTAAATAAAAACTTTTTGGAAAAACAAAAGCTCAGAGAATCTGTCACCAGTAGATGCATGCATTACAAAGAAATACTAGGGAAGATTCTTCTGGCTGAAGGAAGATGATATATAGAAACCCAAAGCCACATAAAAGAATGAAGTAGGTCAACATACGTAAACAGAAAAGAACTTTTTCCTCTCCCTTTTTATTTCTTTTGTTATTATATATTTTTTTATTTAAAAAATGATTTTTGTGAATACTCTTAGGACCTGAGGCTAGGCAGAGTGCTTAGATGTGGCATCCAAAGCATGACCTATAAAAAGTTGAAAAATAAGCAGAAAATATGAATAGACACTCCACTAAAGAGGATACAAAGATGGCCAACTGACATATGAAAAGATGTTCAATATCATTAGCCATTTGGGAAATCTAAGCTGAAACCATGATGAAACACTACTCTGTGTGTGTTAGAATGTTTAAACTAGAAAATACTGGTACTACCAGATGCTGGCAAGTATAAGAGCACCTGTAGCTCTTGTACCTTACTGGTAGAAACAGTGAATGGTACAGTCACTAGCCTATCACTTGACGGTTTCTTACAGGGTTAAACCCATCACTCCCCCTTCTGGGTCTCTGCCTTAGAGAACTAAAAACTTACACTCATACAAAACTTACACACAAATGTGCATAGCATTTATATGCATGATGGCTTAAAAATGGAAAGCACTCAAATGCTCTTCCCCACTGGGGAATGAGTAAACAAACTGTTTTATGTCCATAAAATAAAAAAAAATATGAACAATATAAAGGTACAAACTACTGATATATGCAACAATTTGCTTAAATTTCACATGCATTATTTTACACAAAATAAGTCTCAAAAGACGATATGTGCTATTGTTTCATGTACTGTGTATGACATTCTCAAAAAGATAAAACTATAGTGATAGACAACAGATCAGGGGTTTACAGGGATGAGAGGTTGGGTGTATGCCTTAGGGTTCTCCAGAGAAACAGAAGCGATATCCTATTGCCAGTCATATGACTTGGCTCATATGATTACGGAGGCTGGGAAGTCCCAAGACCTGTAGGATACGTTGACAAGCTGGAGACCCAGGAGATCTGGTGGGGTAGCCTGAAGACTGAAGCAAACCCAAGACCCTAGAAGCAATGGGGTGTCAGTTTGAGTCCAAAGATAGGAAAAGGCTGACATTCCAGTTTAAAAGCCACTAGACAGGAGAAATTTCTCTCTTTACTAAGACAAATGTCAGCCTTTGTGTTCTTCACAGGTCTTCAACTGATAGGATGAGTCCCACTCACATTAGGGAGGGCGAGTTGATTTACATGGTCTATTGATGTAAATGTTAAACTCATTGAAGACACTCCCCCAAAAACCACTGTGCTACCATGTTGTAAATATATCCTGTGATGGTTAATTTTATGTGTCAACTGGACCGGGTGCCCAGATGTTTGGTCAAACATTATCCTAGGTGTTTCTGTGTTCTGATTATTCTGTGTTCTGTGGTGGTTACACAAATACATACATGTATTCAAACCCAAAGAACTATACACAAAAATTAAAATGAAGTCAGGTCTCATATAGGATATTTAAAAAGTAAAAGTAAAAAATATTGACTAAAATAAAGATGATAAGATACTGTCCGGAGCTTGTAGCATATACATATCACAGTGAGAGCATGAAGTCTGGAACAGGGTGAGTTCAAGTGTATTATTTTTACATTATGCATGGAGAGGCAGAATATTTAAAGATACACCGTGATAACTTATGGATGCTCCTGTAAACTCCAGCACAAGCAGCAAAAATAAAAATAAACAAAGCAGCACATCAGTGTGTCAAAAGAGTAGATTAAAAATACTCAATTCAGCCAAATGGGTGCCTGAGAAGAGGGTAGGGGGGAAAAACAAAGAACAGATGAAATAAATTTTTATTTTTATTTTTTTAATTTTTTTTAACGTTTATTTATTTTTGAGACAGAGAGAGACAGAGCATGAACGGGGGAGGGTCAGAGAGAGGGAGACACAGAATCTGAAACAGGCTCCAGGCTCTGAGCTGTCAGCACAGAGCCCGACGTGGGGCTCGAACTCACGGACCGCGAGATCGTGACCTGGGCCGAAGTCGGCCGCTTAACCGACTGAGCCACCCAGGCGCCCCAAAATAAATTTTTAAATACTAACACGCTACACCAAGATACAACTGTATCAACACTTACCTTGAGTGTAAATGAACTAAACCCTCCACTAAAAAAGCAAAAATTGTCAGAATGGATAAAAAAGGAAACCACCCAAACTCAACTGTATGCTGCCTACGAGAAATACACTTTAAACATAGTAACACAATAGGCTGAAAGCAAGAGGATGAAAAATTATATAATCTCCAAATATTAATCATTATAATGTTTGGTAAATGAATTACACTCCAGTACAAAAATATTTTCGAGGATAAAGAGTAAAGTATAAAAATGATACAAAGGAACAATTTATTAAAAAACATAACAATCCTAAATAAATAAGCCCCATAGCCCAGCTTGTAAATGTGTGAATTCAGCACTGAGAGAGCTGAAAGAAAAAAATAGATGAAACTACAATTGTGTATGGAGATTGAAATGCTCCTTCTCAATAACTCAGGTTCTGAGTCAACAGAAAAATCAGTAAGGGTATGGCAAATTTAAACAACACTACCCACATGACCTGATTGACATTTTATAGAACAGTACAAAAAGAGAAGAAAACACGTTCTTTTCAAGTGACCTGGGACATTAAGATAACTAGACTCTGTTTGGGGCAAAAAAAAAAAAAAGTAGTAAATTTATAAGAACTTAAATCATATGGAGCGTATACTCTGTCCACAAGAGATTGAAAGTAGAACTGTAAAACAGAAAGCCATCTGGAAAACCACAACATATTGGGAATGCAAAAAACACTCTTCCAAATCACCCATGGGTTGAAGAGGAAATGAATTGAATGGAATTAAATCACAACCCAACAAAATAATTGGGGTGAAGTGCAATCTGTGCTTTGAAGGAAATTTATATCATGAGTATACACATTGTCAAATTTCATTGAACTATGTGCTTAACATGAGTGGATTTTATTTCAAGTAAAGTATGCCTCAATTAATTAAGAAATATAGCTATTATTTATTGGGGGAAACATTCATTCCACCAGCTTGAAGACTGAAGAATATTTTCCTGAATACCACTCTTTTGTTGACTAGATATGATTATTGTTATGCATAAAAGAATAATTACAGCATTTGTGAATGCCTACTATTTTATAACCACTGTGTCAATTGTCAAGGACGTCAGTATGATTAAGACCATTCTCTGCTGTCTTACTGCTTGACATGTCACCTTGCACGGCTGGAGCTGTGTTTGGCCCTGCAATGCCAGATGGTACCAAAGCCCAAAATGTGTACTGCTCAAGAGTAATGTCACTTATAAGTAAAATTGTGCACCAAGTGGTAGGCGAGTGTTTGTTGTCACAAAAGTTAAAAAAGTCTTCAGATAGATACACATTCATTTGGCAAATTTTCAATATTTATTCATTCTAAGTTCTTTGAGGATCCTGAGAATAAGCACATACCTTTCGTTTTGGTCATTCCATGTAGAAAAGTGGAATCTTAGTGGTTTTGAAATGATGCTTGGAGGAAACAACTGTGAGCTCACAAGTCTGATGCCCTTGTAAGTTAATTCTTTTTTTTTTTTTTAATTTTTTTTAACGTTTATTTATTTTTGAGACAGAGAGAGACAGAGCATGAACAGGGGAGGGGCAGAGAGAGAGGGAGACACAGAATCTGAAACAGGCTCCAGACTCTTAGCAGTCAGCACAGAGCCTGACGCGGGGCTCGAACTCACGGACCGTGTAGATCATGACCTGAGCCGAAGTCAGACGCGTAACCGACCGAGCCACCCAGGCGCCCCCCCCAGTAAGTTAATTCTAAGTTTGGGCTTGGCTCGTACAGCCATGATACTCTCTACGGAAACTAACTAAGGTTGGCAAATGTAAGGGATGACCCAGATGATTATGAACATTTCTTTCCACTCTTAAATAATGATCCACTAAAGAACAGGAAGTAGAAATGTAAGTTTATTCATGGTCAACATCAGACACAAGTCAGAAAAATACTGATGTGTTTCTCATGTCAATACTTACTGACCTGAGTTTTTATATTTAGTCAAGTAAATCACTATTTCTATATTTAAATACTTACCTAAAGCCATGTTTTTTTGTGGAGGGGGGAGTGAGAAATTTTAAAATATGTTAATTAAATGTTACTGGAATACAGATTAAAACGAGAGTTGGAGATAAATGCACAAATTTAGTGAGGTGATTCTTTTTATATGAATTAGGAAAAAATGGAACATGTTAACACCTAGAGAAGAGGCAAAAGCATTTGTTTCAAAATTAAGATTAATGTTCTAGGAAATATTTGAGAACTTATCTGTGGCTAAAGTGTTCTTCAGTAATCACTTGGTTTGTTAGGAAAAATGTGAGAGGAAAAAGGCAGTGAGTTTAAATTATCTATGTACCTAGCTAAGCCATTTCTTTTTTTTAACTATTTTTTATGCTTATTTATTTATCTTAAGAGAGAGAGGTCCTGCAAGCAGGGGTGGAACAGAAAGAGAGGCAGAGAGAGAATCCCAAGCAGGTTCTGTGCTGTTAATGCAAAGCCTGACGTGGGGCTTGATCTAACCAACTGTGAGATCATGACCTGAGCCTAAATCAAGAGCTGGATGCCCAACCAACTGAACCACCGAGGTGCCCCTATTGAAGATATTTCTAAGATGAGGATATTTGAAAGAGAAACTACAGAGGATGCGATGCAAGCAGCTAGCAAATACTGTACCCACTTCATTTGCTTTTTCTTTATTTTTACTTCCTGTAATTCAGGCTAATGTTTACAAAATCTCTATCAATAACAAAAAGTATATTCAAGAAAAAAAGTGAATATTAGCCAGATGAGTATAGCCAAATATGAATATATTTTTGTATTTCAATGCATGAACATCTATTATTAAATTAATATTACAAATGTGCTGTGACCAGAATATGGACACTATTCTATCGTGTGAATGAACTCTATTTCATTTAAATATTTCCTTATTTGTATTATACTAAGTATTATAATATGGCTCTAAAATAAATAGTACTGCAACTGTGTCAATCTGATCATTTCCTTATAAGCACCTCCTAGAAGTAAAGTTAATTGGTTAAAAGGAGCCAATATTTAAAAAACAATTTTTTTAAGTTTGTTTATTTTGAGAGAGAGAGAGAGAGAGAGACAGAGCACAGTCAGGGGAGGGGCAGAGGCAGAGGGAGAGAACCCCAAGCAGGCTGCACGTTGCCAGCACAGAGCCCGGCGTGGGGCTCGAACTCATGAACTGTGAGATCATGACCTGAGAGCTAAAGTCAAATGGTTAACCAACTGCGCCACCCAGGCACCCCCAAAAGGAGCCAATATTTTGAAAGCTTTTAAATGCAGTTCCAGTTTTTCTTAAGAAAGATTTTATCGTTTATAAATTTATTCATATAATAACATATATTTATTTAATATAAATTTATATAATTAATAAAATTAACTTATAACCTCATCAGCAATATATGTTAGCATGCTTATCTTATCATGTCCTTGCTGATAATATGCATTAACATCTTAAAATACCTTGCTGACTTGAAACCTAATAGGTAAGTTTTCATTAGTTTGATTCGCTATGAAGATAAATGTTTTTTCATGTTATACTATTTTAATTCTTACTTTATAAGTTAACTATTCCAGTGCTGTGCTACAGAGATAAAAATAGAGCCACATATTTAATTTTAAATTTTCCAGTAGTCGCATTAAAAACATATAAAGAAATGTAGGGGATTCGTTTTAGTAATATAGTCTATTTAGCACCATTACATCTCAACATGAAATCAGTATAAAAATACTAAGCCTGAAATCTGGTGTATATTTGACACATACATCTCTTAGGACTGTCTGCATCAGAAGGCTTAATAATCACATGGGCTTAGGGATGTCCTGATGCCAGGACAGTCTTTGACGTGTGATCTATTCTTTTCTGAGAGTTCTCATCTCAGGTGTATTTCTGAGACAACAAAATTCATTCAGAAGTTTCAAGAGAGGAATAAGAAAATAAAGTCAATTTCTATTGGGTGTGGCCCTAGGATTTCTTTACCTGGTTACCCCTTTATTTTTGCAAATAAGGCAAGAGTGGATTCCTCTGTCAGTAATGCAAGAACAAAGGTGAGGACCACCTCCTACAGGAAGTTGAAAATGGAATCAGTGCCACAGGAAGTTGAACTTGACCTCAGTCATGGCACAGGAAGACCCCTTGGAAACGTAGTTATTCGTCTTTAGTATGCAAGCAATTCTGCTCCCCCGAGTGTCTAACCTACCCCGAACCCCCCCCCCCCCAATCACCCTGAATTAGGGAGTGAGTGCAGAGAGATCTTCTCTAGCATAATTCATTCTCTCACCAAAGCATTTGGAATTGTATACAGAAATAACTTTTGCTTCTTGTGAATCAGATGGTTAGGAATTCTTGATTTTTTCCCATCTACTTTGTCACATTTCATGAAAATTCTTATTGGCTTCTCTACATTTAAAAAAATAATTTAATGAAGTTCTTTTTGTTGTATACACATACACACCATATTTGAAATCTCTCTCTCACTTGCATAGTATATTAATTTACATAGTATTAATATAGTATTCATATACCATGTATATAAATAGTGTTATGACAAGCATTTATAAATGTATATGTAAATAGTGTTATGACACTGTTTATAAACATAATATATTACTTATTGTTTTACATAGAAGATACAGAAATAATTTTTTAAATTTTTTTAATGTTTATGTTTGAGAGAGAGGGAGAGAGAGAGAGAGAGAGAGAGAGAGAGACATCATGAGCCAGGGAGGGGCAAAGAGACAGAGAGAGAGGGAGACACAGAATCTGAAGCAGGCTCCAGGCTCTGAGCTGTCAGCACAGAGCCTGATGTGGGGCTCAAACCCACGAACGGTGAGATCATGACCTGAGCTGAAGTCTGATGCTTAACCGATTGTGCCACCCAGGCACCCTAAGAAATAACACATTTCTAAATATTTTATAATTAAATATGCATGGCCATCTAAATTGAGCTATGTATATTTTATACATATACACAGAATATTCTTGTTAGCCTGTCATATAATAAACGGCTCTGATGCTTAAAGCTTAATTATTAAAAGGATAAACTACTGAAACTGAGCATTGTATCATTTAATTACATGAGAGATAATATGTTTTCTCCGCATGGACTACATGTTTTCTTAGAGAAAAATGTTGCTCCCTGGAAGGGCTTGAGAATTGTTTTCTGAATGGAAGAGACACCTCTTCAAGGCAACAATGGAACAGGGCTGAGGTGGGCTGCAGGGATTTAGTGTGCTTGCCCTATGCTGCCGGAAACATGGGGCGTAAAGGGGAGACACTTGGATGTATTTGCTGATCCTCAAATCTTAACAATTTCCCGGGGATGTCTGTCCCTGTCTCTGCCCCTGTTTGTATGACTGTGGCCATCAGGGACAGTTAATTGGAAATCACATCTTGAACCTCTCCGATTCCACAGTTTTTGAAAGTCATAATTCTCCTTGGATTTCTTTTCTTACTGTTAATTCCCAGAGATTTACACTTCAGCATCTCCTGGGCCTCAGCTTCAGCTTTCCCACGTGGTATGTTTTTGCCTTAAATTAACCCTTGTAATTATCCCTTGAAGAATCCATATCGATGAAAAAGAATTAGTGAGCAATGTCACATTCACTAAAACATTTAAGACTGGAAAAGGGACAGGTGCCTAGAAGCACCATGGTAAGTGACCTAAAAATGCCTGCTTAGTGTCCTTGTCATGTCCCAAAGTCCTTTAGGGATGCTCTGTCCTTGAGGGCTCTTACATCGCTCCCTTGTACCTGCGCACGGAGGGCCTCATCTCTCCCATCCTTCCCACCTCTTTCCCAAAGTCATCTTCATGATGATTCTTCCAGCTAACTTTTACATTTCTTCTCGACTGCGTGAACAGAGCGAGTCAGCTCTCCCAAATCTCTAGCTCAACCTGCACTCCCCAAACCGTCCTCCCTTGAGAAAAAGGTCCTCTTTTTTTCCTGCAGATTTATTATTTTTTATTTTTATGTATTATTTTACTGCAATTTTAGTAAGGTATTACTTATATAGCATAGAATTCACCCTTGGAAAATAGACAATTGAGTGGGTTTTGGTATACTAACAGAGTGGTGCAAATGCCATTTATTTTTAACATAGTCCAACCCTTTATGATAGTAGATAGAATCATGTATAGCAACATATACAATACATTTTGTTTGGTTCAGATCACACCTATTGTTACCCTACAAAAAATCCTCATTTTTTCCTTCTACTTCCTCACTTTTCAAAGAAATTCCTGTTGTCCTTTCTATAGTATTAAAATGATTAATGATACCATTTTCATGATGAATTCTATGTATCTGTTTTATCTCCTTATATAAGCCAGGCATATAGCATATCTGTAGTACCTTTTTTTCAGTTCATTTATATATTTAGAGAGAAAGAGATAAAGAGAGAGAGATAGAGCCTGCAAGCAGGTACAGGTAGAAAGAGAGGGAGAGAGAGAATCCCAAGCAGACTCTGTGCTGACACGGGGCTTGAACTCATAAACCCAGTATCATGACCTGAGCCCAAATCAAAAGTCAAATGCTTAACTGGCTGAGACACCCTGGCACCCCTAAGGCTGTAGTAATTATAGCTTCATTATTAAGGTCATAAACTGTTGAGATTAAGTACTGTATGATTTCCTTGCTTTGTTTCCTTCCACCAGAGCACTCAATGCTTCCTATCCATATAATGAGGCTTTATGAGATCTCATGGCTCCTCTCTGCCTGTCTTCTACATCAACAGCTACTCCACAGTCTTGCAGGACCTCAGGGGATACACTTGAAGTCCATACTCTTGCTCTCTGTTCTTCCCTGACTTTGGCAGTTCTCTGTCTTCAGAGATGTCCCTTGTATCTCTTGCAACCTCCTTTATGGGCTGGTTGCCCACTTGATTGGTATTAAGTTGTCAGGATCCACGGGAATAAAAATATCCTACAAACTTGGTCCAAAGAGAAGTTCCAGAAAAGAATTTGCAGGTGAGGAAACGAGCTGTAAAAATGACCCACCAAATATATTCTCCAAAAATATGAATGTCACAAAGAGAGAAGGCTGAGATTAGAGAACATTAAAGATAAAATGGCCCCTAACTACAGTACATGACTCTAGATCTGCACTGTCCAATATGGCAGGAACTGATCACATGTGGCTATTACAACTGATAGAAATTGAAATTAAATGGAATTTAAAATTCAATTTCTTAGTTACAGTAGCCACATTTCAAGTACTCAATATCTATCTGTGGCTAGTGGTTACTGGATTGGACAGGGCAGGCAAATTCATATGCTTTTCACTTTTACTCTTAGAGTATGTAAGTCTTTTGGAAGAATTCTTGTGTTTCAGTGCCAGCTACCTCGTAAACACGTTAGTAAATCTCTAGTCCTCAAACATTTATTCCTGTATCTGATAACTTCATAAAGTCTAACCTCGTATATGCTGGAGATAAGAATGACTTGATGTTTATCTCAATATTCAGAGTTTTCATGACAGTAAAATGCAATTTGCCCCCCCCCCCCCTTTTAACAGAAATTCTTGCTTTAAACAATGAAAGTAATGGCTAATAAGAATGCACGCCACTGTCAGTTCAGCAGTGTTATGGGAGTTTGTAGTGTGGTTACCAACAGAAGTGGATTTTAAGGTTATCCTTTTTTAATTTAAATTTTGAACCCTTTTAACATTTTTTAAAGTAAATGTGTATTTCAGAATATCAATTTTTATGTAAAGATCTTGTTTTAGCCAAGAAAACCAAAGAGTGCACTTAACAGAAATGTGCAAAAATCCTTTCTCAGCACTATGGTCTTGTCTATGAGCTTTGGTTCTCATTAATAAACAGCATTAGGTTCAATATTCATTGTGCATGAAAGACCATGATAATATTTCATTTATAAAGAGTGCAGATGCCTAATTTGTAGAGTAATCCTTTTGCTCTATGATCCATACATCAGAATCAAACCCAGTTCATTTTTCTGGCATTTGGTAATAGTAAAGTCACATATCTAAAAATAGTATTATTATTATTATTATTATTTATTTTTTAATGTTTACTTATGTATTTTTGAGAGAGAGAGCGAGAGAGAGAGAGCGAGAGAGAGAGCGAGCTGTCAGCACAGACCCTGATGTGGAACTCGAACTCATGAGCCATGAGATCATGATCTGAGCTGAAGTTGGACGCTTAGCAGGCTAAGCCACCCAGGTGCCCTTGTAAAAAATATTATTTTTAAATGCTTGGAGGTGCTGGAGGAAAAATTAAGAAGAAATCAAACCCGGTGTTGGTTTGGGTTTTAGTGTCAGTAAATGCCTTTTGGAAGGTGTAGCTCTGTTGGGTTTTGTAGGCATTTCCTGACCAAATGTACTCTGAGAGAGGAATGGAAAAGGGCCCCATTATTGGGGTAATATGTCATCCAGGTACAGCAGTCAACTAGCCTTGTCCTAGTTCTGATTAAACAAACTTTTTAGGGAGTTCAAACTACCACAAATCAGGTATTTTAATTAAAATAATCTGATGGGGCATTGATTGGGAATGTATTAATCAATATCTTGGGGTCAACCATCTTTGTTTTTGACGTGTAGATTTTAACACAGGTGTGAATAGATTACAGTATTGATTTTGAATTTTTTTGTTGGCCACCTTGTATTATGACTACCATATATCTTCTCAACAAATATTAAATGAGTAAATAAAGTAATGAATGTTTAAAAATTTGCTTTTGGGTAGGAAAATACACTTAAACCTAATATGCCTGGAGGAGCAGTTTCAGCAATATACCACATGATGGGGTTGCTATTCTATGAACAAAGACTTATAAAGAGAAAGAACCCTTGCTACGTTTCTGGTTAAGGTGCAATAATTTAGAAATAGATAGACAACAATTAAAAAGTTCTCAAAAAAGGCCATCTTACCTTTTTTTGAGGATTAAATCTTGTATAATTGTTTTAAAGCAGTTGCCTTAAAACACACACACACACACACACACACACACACACACACACAACATCCCATAGAGCATTACTCTCAAATGTGGATCAAATCTGAATTACCCAATAAGTTTTAAACAAACAAGACTTTTGTCTTACTTTGGACCTTCTAAATCAGAAATATGTAGAGTAGGCAGGAGGATCCAGATTGAGAAACAAACCAAAAACCCCAAAACTGTCTCAACTGATTCTCTTTCTTAAGTTACAAGTGAGACTCATTACAGTGAGATATATAATTAAATTTGTTAAACTTTTGCCTATTAAAAATGGTATATTACAAGGAAATGGGAGAAATGGACTTCCAACAGGATGAGAGACAAGAGATAGGCAAAGTCAATGTGATAATTCAGAAGTTACATAATCAGGGGACCGTTCAGTGCAGGGGCAGTCATTTCTGTAACTGCCTGTGGTCCTTAAGATTATAACTCTTTTAATGAACATTACAGCCATCGACATTCATAACGATTCCACCGAGTCATCTGTTTCTAGAATACTTCATAATGCATTTTCAAAGATCCCTATAAAAACAAAACCACCGCCAGCAATAAAAAAGAAAACAAACCTTCAGAGACTCATCCTTTCTATTCCCCAACGTTGCATTTACTACGCAGCTACTTTATCTCCTATTGTTTGGCAAAACTTCAGGGATAAATTCTGTCCACTTTCTACTTGGAATATTTGTTTGTGCATCTCTGAATTCTAAGGGCAGGGTCTGTATCTTATTTATCTTTTTCCTTTTTGTGTATTTAACCCAATGCTTTACCAAAAATAGACATTGGATTTATTAGATTTCAAATTATGCTCAGATAGGTAGAAAATTCATTCATATCTAATTCTCCTGACATGTCCAAGAATCGAGGCCTAGTTGATTACTTTACTTGTTATTTTCATTATGTGAAAAGGGAAGACATTTGTGTGGAATGACTTCTCTGGAAGTTGTCTAGTCGTTTCTGTAGGGTTATGACAGTGATGTAACTCTATTCCTTGATATTCCTTGCCAAACAAAAACAGTAAAATATCTTTAGGATATATAAAATAAGTGCTTTAATTTATTAGATTTCATACCAGTACCATAACATGGAGATAAATATTTCCAAAACGTGCCAGAGTAAATTGAATTTTTTAAAAAAGGTGACTTCCTAAACATATTACAAGTATGCATATGAGCCTCTAAAAGGAGATACATTATAATGTTCCTGAGGATAGAATGATAGTTTCATTTCCAATTTTTGAGTAAAGCATTTTGGCAAAGGATCTGCACCCAGAGAGAGAAGAGAATACAAAATATTTATTTTTATGATGTTTTCTTCTCAATTTTGGTTCCAATGATATTAAAGTTGCATGGATGGATAAGTCAGATTTAGCTTCTGTTAAGAACTAGGCAGTGTAGGATTTATGCATGATTCATATTTTGCTACAATAGAATTAGCAAGGGGAGAAGACAACGTGCATGTGGCAGAAGGAAATCATCCCGTTGACTTATCATTGGTTTTTCCAGATAATACTGGGCAGTTGATATATTTTAGTAAAAAGAAATTTCAATTTGGGGTGCCTGGGTGACTCAGTCGGTTGAGCATCCGACTTCAGCTCAGGTCAAAATCTCACCGTTGGTGGGCTCGAGCACCGCATAGGGCTCTGTGCTGACAGCTCAGAGCCTGGAGCCTGCTTCAGGTTCTGTGTCTTCCTCTCTGCTCCTTCTTGTGCTCTGTCTCTCAAAAATAAATAAATGTTAAAAAAAAGAAATTTCAATTTACAAATTCAATTCCACCAATCTATTATGATGTAAGCCTAAAATGTGATTTGTTCAAATATTTTGTCTCATTATCTTTAATTAGATTTTACTCTATGATAGTCAATTTTTCATGACCCTAGTAAGTATGAGGCAAAAACGTTAGTGGTTTTAATTTTCATGCTTATAAAATCAACAGGGCTGATGAAGGGCCTCCTATCATTTATTTCACTGACAATTTAATTAGAACTTGAAGAAATACTTTAAAAAATTTTTTTAATGTTTATTTTTGAGAGACAGAAAGTGGGGGTGTTGGGAGGGGGAGAGAAAAGGGAGAAACAACATATGGCACAGAGCCTGACACAGGGCTCAAACTCACGAAGCGCAAACCATGACCTGAGCTGAAGTTGGATGCTTAACTGACTGAGCCACTCAGGTGCCCCTGAGGAAATACTTTTGAGCAAACTTTAATGCATGTAATAGCTAGGATAATGTAACATTGAGAGGCTCTGCATATACCTTCAAATATGACCATTTATTCTTTATCATAATCTAAATGTTTATTCTAATTGTTTAAGGAATGCTAATAAGGCATCCCCTGTCAAACTTCATTAAAAAATTTTTTTTTAATGTTTATTTATTTTTGAGAGAGACAGAGACAGAATGTGAGTGGGTTAGGGACAGAGAGAGAGGGAGACACAGAATTGGAAGCAGGCTCCAGGCTCCGAGCTGTCAGCACAGAGCCCAACGTGGGGCTCGAACTCATGAGCTGTGAGATCATGACCTGAGCCGAAATCAGGAGCTTTAACCGACTGAGCCACCCAGGCGCCCCCAGACTTCATTTTCAGTATTGAAATGTTTGGCCTCCTATTATTTGTGACTTGAAAGTGGTTTTGTAAGTATTGTGCTGCTTTGTTTAGAGTTGTTTCTCTAGCAACTGAACCCATCTATTTATTAGAAGACCTAATCTGGAGGCACCAGGGTGTCTCAGTTGGCTAAGCATCCGACTTCGGCTCAGATCATGATCTCACAGTTCGTGAGTGTGAGCCCGGCATCTGGCTCTGTGCTGATAGCTCAGAGTCTGCAGCCTGCTTCAGATTCTGTGTCTCCCTCTCTCTCTACCCCTTCCCTGCTCGTGCTCTGTCTCTCAAAAATAAATAAACATTAAAAAAATTAAAAAAAATAAATAAACATTAAAAAAAATTAGAACTCCTATTCTGGTAATTTGAAAAAGTTGAGCTAGAACTCAGACTCAGAATGCCCCTTTAATATGCATCTGCATAATAGAATGCAATAATAATATAATATAATATAATATAATATAATATAATATAATATAATTTAGTATGTGCATATGTGTGGTGTCTGTGACAGAATTTTCAAAAAGTTAGTGCAGTTTTTAAAGCATTTTTCTTTCTCTTTTTGGAAGAAATTTTCATTATTAAAGAAAATACCCAACTAAAACTTTGAGATAGAGGCTGAGACCCTGAGGCAAATATTAGGGAATAAATAACCAATATTTTAACAGCTTTCTCTTAGAAATACATGAAAAGCTGAATGTGGATGAAGTCATGAGCAAGACAGCAGAGCATTACAGGGATTGGCTCAAGGACTTTAATCTAAAACTTAATTGAAACTGTCTGTATTTCTGGATGAAACAATCGCTGCCTCCCTAAGTATTCAAGTCTACTATTCATTCCAGTTTGCTGCAGGCTTTATCCCTATGCATATGGTGTGTAATTTAAAAATGAAGCTTTTCTGGGATGTACAAGTTATAAACTGAATTATTTTAGTAGAGGGAGAATTTAGAACTACAGGTAAAGCAATCACGAGTGTATAGAAATCCAGGAGAGAGATTGTACTCTCAAAATGCCTAGAATGTGACCTTGTGTAGCTTTTAATTATCAGATAGACTGCAGTTTACATTTGGGCTATAATACTACACAGTCACTAAGATGTGTATGTACTATCCTTTTCATTGGGGGCTTTATTTAGTATCTCTCTAGATATTTGCAAAAGCCTAGAAAGTAGATATGATTTCCTTTTATAGACATGGTTGAAAAACGTGAAGACATTTGTTCAAAATCGCACAGCTACTGACTGTTAAGACCCAAATTCAGGTCTTTCTGATTTCTGAGCTCTTCTTTTCTCTACACCACATGTATGCATTTATGTAGAGAAGAGATAAATACATGTAGTTTAACTATAAGTTATACATAGCAGTAGATACTAAGAGAAACAGTAAACTGTGTAGTGCAAGGTTCAGTAACAAAGGGGGACCTCCTGGGTGCACTGGCATAGGAGGGGTCTTAGAAAGGGGGGGCTTACCTGACACCTGGCGAAAAGGAGCCACCTGTGGTCACACAAGTGTACAAGGACACTTGGAGCAAGGAGGATGAGAGGTTAAGTTCAATGGCATGAACTGAAAATGACATTCAGCTTAATAATTTTGCCTAGGATCCAACCCCGTCTAGGTCTTACAGTTTATGTTAATACTGTCTCTGGTCAAAGGACTGATGCACTAGGTGACCTTCTCTTCTCAGGAGGCCTTCAATCAAATTCATCATGGGGAAAGTGAACCATAAAACATAGAGATGTTTTTTTAAATCTCATTTATTTTTCCCCAAACTGACAAAAAGTCTGAGGTACAAAGGTCAGCCTTTATTGGAGCAGTAAAAATGCTCCTATTTATTTTCAATTAGTTGGCTCAGAGACTGTGGGTGGTGATGAATGGTTGCCCTAGAGGAGAAGGAGCCTTCTTGACTCCAGACTGTCCAGCCTGAGCCCAATTGGATGGACGTGCCTTGGAGGTGATGCCTATAGGCTGGGGTCATGACCGCTCACAGACCCTTTAAAAGAGTATTGGTTTCAATGGACAGTGAGAGAGAATCATGCTTTGCAACTTTGTAGCCCATCATCTATTTCCAAGGTTCTATTTTAGGAGAAAGGAAAGATATAGAAAGAAGAGGCAGCACATGAAATGATTGAAAAGTTGCTCAAAATTAGTTTGAAGGGCTAATTAAATGTAATTGAGTGAGTTGCTAGACATAAATCAAAATCAAAATCTTTCCTTTCTTCTTCTCTCTAAACATCCTCAGAGATTCTCCTCCAATTTGGACTCACTGTGGCCATGGCAGCTGTGTAGTTGAATATAATTTAATATTGCACTCCCTAGGCAATCTGTCTCTGGGTTGGGCAGCAATGGCAGTCGCACAATCACAAAACCATAATGAAGGCACTTTGGGAGGCTATCCTTGTGTTCTTAGCTAAATCATCCCCAAAATGATTATGGGTTGCTTTTAAATTCAGTCAAGTCCTATCACATGCTGACTTTCCTCTGCGGTAAAGCAAGTGCTTTAACCATTCTATCACTGGGAATATGTTCACTGTGTTTTTATCATTAGCTTCATACCTGCTACTCATTTGCCCATGCACTTGTTGTCTGTCTCCTCTTGTTAAGGCCCTGCAAGACATGGTTTATAGCTGTTCATTTCCCCTTTACAACATATAATGAAGCATTTTTTTATACAAGCACTTCTCTACAGAGTGGTTATGTGGGAAAATAAGCACTTCAGCCGTTTGGTTAGTTCTTGCCACAATAATGTGATGTAACAAACTATCCCCAAATCAGAGACTTAAACGATCATTCACTCTACTCTTCTGTCTGTGGTGCAAGTGAGGACAGACTGATTCAGCCTTGGCTTAGCTAGCTTCGCTCCCTAGCTTATGTTGGGGTCAGTTCTTTTCCATGTGGCCCTTACCTTCCTTAGACCGGTGGGCAAACCAGGGAGTATTCTTATCATAGTGATGGAAGAATCACAAGTGGTCAAGTCAAATGATTCAAATAAACTTCCCCAACATTTTACTGTCAACACTTCAAACATATGGAAAAGGTAAAGCAATTGGACAGTGATAACCCATTCAGTACCACCTAGACTCTACTCTTAATATTTTGCTATATTTGCTTTACCACAGATATATCCAACTCTATGTCTCTCTCTTTCTTCATCCATAATTCATCTTGTTTTTGTGTATGTCAAAGTTACAGACAACAGATTTTCTCACATCTAAACATAGAAGAATGCATATCATTATCAAGAATTTAGTATTTATTTACATTTTAAGTACAACTTACGTGCAGTGAAATACAAAAATATTGAGCATACTTTTCTATGGGTTTAGATAGATGTAGACAGTGGTGTAACATACTCTTATGAAGTTACAGAGCATGGTAATGACCACAGAAAATTCCCTCATGGCACCCCACGTTATGTCCTCCTTTTCCAGTCCTCAAAAGCAACCACTGCTCTGATTTTGTTCATGTAGTACAGCTTAGCCTGTTTCAGAACTTCATATATGTGATTCATAAAAAATCAAAAGAGTAAGGCTTATTTTACTTAGCATAATAGTTTTGAACGTTCTTATATATTTGCACAATCAAAGTTTCTTTTTATTGCTGAGTAGTGTTACATTGTGTGACTATACAAGGGTGTTTCTCCATTCTCCTGTTGATGGATGTGTGAACTCTTTCCCATTTTTACAATTTTGAATGAAACTGCTATGATCATTCTTTTTGCGAACATATGCTTTCTTTCATTTGAGTAAATATATAAGAGTAGAATTATGTTATGATTTAAAATATTACCACAAACTTATTGACACTTTTCAAAAGTGGGAGCCTAATTCCATGCCCTGTCAGTGTGGGCAAGACTTAGATTTTTGCTTCTAACAAATAGAATATGGCAGACATGATGGTACATGGTTTCAAAGACTAAGTTATAAAAGGCATTTTGACGTTCCCCTCACTTTATGTCTTGGATCACTCATTCTAGGCAAAGCCAGTAGATATATTATGAGAAAAATCAAGCAGACCTAGGGAAACAATCATGTAGTGAGAAAATAAGTTCTTTTTCCTACAGTGTGCAAGCCAGCCATCCCTTTGTGTGAGCCATCTTGGAGGTAGGTACAGCCCCAATCAGGCCTTCAGATGACAGAAGCCCTAGTCCATACCTGACCAAAACTTCATGAGAGACCTAGCTAAGCTGCCTCCGAACTTCTGACCCACAGAAACTGTGTGAGATAATACGCCATTATCAATTTAGGTTTAAGACATTATCCTTTCTTTTAAGTTTATTTATTTTGAGAGAGAGGGAGAGTGCAAGCAGGGAGGGGGGAGATAGAGAGAGGGGGAGAGAAAGAATCCTAAGCAGGCTCCATGCTGTCAATGCAGAGCCCAACGGAGGGCTCGATCCCACAAACCATGAGATCATGACCTGAGCCAAAATTAAGAGTCAGATGCTTAACTGACTGAGCCACCCAGGCACCCCTAAGCCATTAGCTTTTGGGTAATTTTATATGGAGCAATAAATAACTACCACAGATTTTATTCCTTGTGGGTTCCATCTTGTCCTTGTTCTCCATTTTACATTCATCTTCCTTTCTTGATTATCTGCCTTGTAGACTTAAGCTTGAAGACAAAAGCATTATAGAGATTGTTTGACCAGCTCCCACAGTTGCATAGGGTCAGAAAGTTCTATTGATTTCTTTCTCTAATTGTACCCTGACTGATACATCATGAACAACAGTGGTTCCACGGAAGAAGAATCTGAAGCATGTGCTCAATAAATTGTTTCTGGGTTATTTGAGATTTTTTAAAATCAAATTTAGACGTTAATGACTATTTATCAGTAGATGAAAGGGGCAATGCTAGCCCATGGTGTTCAATGGCAATGTAGTTATATACATTATTATTACCCATACATACTATAATCAAGTGTGTGTTGAAGACAAATTTTGAACCAAGAGCATACTGTACATGCTGTATGTTAGCCAATTTGACGGTAAATTATATTAAAAAAAATTAAGACATTTGGATTAGACATTTACTGTTAGAGAATATTTGTGTGTGTGTGAAAAGAAGAGTATGATAATCTAAGTTTGTTGATTTCTAAGTGTGCTGGAAAACTTACAGAGGAATTGTGAGCTGGGTGCTTATAATTTTCAGTTCAAGATCCCTATAAAAGACTTGAAAGCATCTGTGACTGTCGTAAAAGAAACCTTGTTCCTCTATAATCACAGGGCCGAAATTTCTGAAAACCAAACCCAAAGACAGTTCCTACAGATAACTATACATCACACAAAATTGACCTAATCAGTTTATCCATGAACCAATCCTTGCCTAAATAACTTGTAATGACCTCCCCATCGTAGTTGTCTCATAAGGTACTGGTGATTCTCCTCAGTACCTACCTTCATTTTTTTCCCCCTTGCTTGTAGACACATCAGTAGACTGAAGGCCCAACAGGGCCTAGAAAGTGAGATAAAAATATATATATAAGAGGCATACATACCAAAATAATTGCATGGTTTTTCCAATTTGTATCAACAAAATCTGGGTGGGGGGGGGATAAGTGTGTGAGTGGATCTCAAGGAAATGAGAATCACTGTAAAGTGTTTTGTCTAATATATTTTAACACAATGGATTTTTTCATGTCATCCTTATAGCCTGCAACTTTGACAAATTCACTTATTAGTTCTAATAATTGTTTGAGCCAGTTCACCCCTCAGAACTCCTTGAATGAAAGAGAGGCCGAGCCCCATTGAGGAAGGACCTCACTACACTGCTGGAAAATTGTACTGTTTCTCTTACTCCTAACCATCCACAAAGGGACCTGTGGCTACTTCCTAGGGTATAGGGAAAATAATCCAACTTTTCAGTAATTACTGGAAATCACTGTGCTACACCAGTCACAGTAGTGACTTATGGAGGTCAAGTGATCATTGGAGTTTTGGCTCAGTTCTGTCTCAGAGTGGGTCCAGTGACTCCCCTGATCTACCCTGTGGTCACTTCTCCAGTTCCAGAATGCATAATTGAGACAGTCCTACTCAGCAACTGGCAGAATCCCCACACTGGTTCCCTGATGTGTGGAATGTGGGCTGTTTTTGGTGGGAAAGGCCAAGTGGAAGAAACTAGAAGTGCTTCTCCTTTTGAAAAGACTAAACTCAAAAGCGCATTCCTGCAGGGATTGCCAAGGTTTTGCTACCATCAGGAGATACTAGTAGCGATCCCCATCACATCCCCATTCAGCTCACCTTTTTGGACTTTGGAAAAAGAAAAAAGATTGAGCTTAGAAAATCGTGGTGCATTGGGGTAAACAATTCAGGTGGTGACTTCAATGTGGTTTTATTGTTGGATCAAATCAGCACATCCCCTTGCATGTGGTATGCAGCTCTTGATCTTTTGAGTGATTATCTCTATATGTCTGTTAGTAAAGATGATGGTGAGGGGATTGTTTCCAGCTGACAGGCATCGTTTTCCAAGGTGGTCGGTCATTCACGTACTGGGAACTTAGTTACATTGCACTGTGTCCATCATAGAACGGACAGTGTTTTGTTTTCACTGGAATAGTCACTTTCTCTAGACATGAATTTTCCTTCCCTGGCTTCTGCCAAGATATAATTTGTGAAATTATGAAATTTCTTACCCACCATTATTGTATTCCATACAGCATTGCATCTGACCAAGGAACTCACTTTGAAGCAAATGACATAAGAGAATGAGACCATATCTAAGGAATTCACTACTTTGACCATGGTCCTCTTCATCTTGAATCAGCTAGCTTGACAAAACAGTGGGATGGTCCTTTGAAGTCTCGGTTATAGAACCAGCTAGGTGGAAACACCTTTCTAGGCAGGGGTGGTCCTGCAGGATATGGTATATGCTCTAAATCAAAATCCTTTCCATAAGTACAGCCCATGACTTTCGACTCTGCTGCTCTAGAGGTCTTAGTTAGTTTCAGAGGGAAAAATATTTCCACTAGGGGAAACAACAATGATTCCATTAACGTGGAAGTTGAGACTACCCCCTGTTCACTTTGGGCTCCTCATGCTAGTGAACCAACAGACAAAATGTGACTTACTATCCTGAATAGTTCTTGACTATCAAAGGGAAATTGGTTGTTAGTACACAATGGCCTTATATTAGTTCTCTTGGGTTTCCCTAATAAAGTACCACAAACTAGGTGGCTTAAAACAATAGAACTTTATTTTCTCATAATACTGGAGTCTAGACGTCTGAAATCAAGTTGTCAGCAGGACTAAGCTTTCTCTGAAGGCTCTAAAGGAGGATTAATCTTTCCTTACCTCTTTCTAGTAATTCTTTATGGTGATTGCTTGCAGTTCTTGGCATTCCTTGGTTTATAGCTGTGTCACTTCAATCTCTGCCTCCATTGTCATATGGCCTTCTGCTGTGTGATCTGTGTCCAAATCTCCCTCTTCTTGTAAGAGCAACATTCATATTGGATTTAGGGTCCATCCTAGTTCAGTATGACCTCATCTTAACTTGATTACATCTACAAATACTGTATTTCCAAGTAAGGTTATATTCCGTGGTTCTAGGTAGAAATCAATTTGGGGGATCACTATTTAGTAAAGGGGGTAAAGAGGAATATGTCTGTATATTCTGTGGGATGCCTCTTAGTACTCACGTGTCCTGTGATATTATAGCAACTCAATTCAGTTAGAAACTGAAATCCAAAACCACAGAAACTCACTTCTGTCAGGACTGCTAAAGGCCCAGGTCATTTATGAATGAACAAATCATGGGCCATCCACCAGGCAAGGTGCTACAACCAACTGTAATACTTTCTGAACATAAAGAGAATATGGAATGATTTTTGGAAGAATATATTTATAAATACCACCTACATGACCATGTGAAGAAATGAGAACTATAATAATTATAAATATTTCTTCATTATTTTGATATGAAAGTTTTATTATATATTAACCAAATATTTTTGCTTTCTTTTCCTCTCATTTTTTTAAATTTATTTTTTATTACGTTTCTTTATTATTTTTTTTTTAATTTTTTTTTTAACGTTTATTTATTTTTGAGACAGAGAGAGACAGAGCATGAACAGGGGAGGAGCAGAGAGAGAGGGAGACACAGATTCTGAAACAGGCTCCAGGCCCTGAGCTGCCAGCACAGAGCCTGACGCGGGGCCCGAACTCACCGACCGTGAGATCATGACCTGAGCCGAAGTCGGACGCTTAACCGACCAAGCCACCCAGGCGCCCCCGTTTCTTTATTTTTGAGAGGCAGAGAGAGACAGAGCATGAGTGGGGGAGGGGCAGAGAGAGAGGGAGACAAAGAATCCAAAGCAGGCTCCAGGCTCTGAGCTGTCAGCCCAGAGCCCAACCTGGGGCTCAAACCCACAAACCGTGAGATCATGACCTGAGCCCAAGTCGGACACTCAACCGACTGAGCCACCCAGGCACCCCAATTTTCCTCTCATTTTCTTACCATCAGACATATGATGTGTTAATAGTAGATATCCCGTTCGATTTTATCCCAGTATTTTAGTCACAGAGCGTGAATCAAAAAAAAGAACAAATATCAAAAGACAAAAAGAAACTTCACATTCTCTTTTGGAGTTAGTGTTAGCACAATTTTTTTTATAGTAGGCAACACAAGTGTAAAATGCTAGGCAGAAACAAGACTATATTTGGAAGTTAAGTAGAGTTTAAGATACACGTGTGGATGCCAGTGACGAGGAGTGGGCCGCATTGGTTTTGTAATGTGTCAACTTAGCTAGTCGGAGCCATGTTTATCTTCCCTGTACATTTCCAGTTACAGTGAGTGTCAGGAGGCATTTTTGTGCAAAATTTGGAGAATAGAGGCAAATCGCCGTATGTGGTTAGCCCCTGAAATATCGAGACACCATCGACGGGCACTTTTGTACCATATGTGTATTGTAGTTGTTTGGAAGGCTTATCTTGTTGGCATGGAGTAGCAGCTGGGCCTGAAATTACTCGACATCCCCCTGGATCCTTTCCGACTTCTCTGACTCCTGGGAAAGATGGACACTGAGGTGTGTGAAGAAGGGGCCAGCTTCTCCAGCAGGAAATCCTTATTATTAAGATTAGAGACAGTGAGAAGTGACGCAGAGGCCAGTGGAGTTTATGGATCCATCTCACGCACGAGCTAAATTCCAGCCATTATTTCTTTAAATATTTGTTTGTCCTGTTCCCTTTCTTATGTTCTTCTGGGACTCCAATAGCTAGCTTGTGAATCTTTTTGATATACGGGGTACTTTTTAAAGGCATTCTACAATGTACAATCAGGGCTTTATCTTTGTTCTCCCCGTTGGGTAACTTCTAATAGTCTGTCTTTATATTCTTTTCTTTGTCATCTACAATCTGCTGTTAAGCCATCCAGAGATTATTTTAGTTGCGATGTTTTTCAGTTCTAAAATTTTTACAGTTTATGTTTCTCTTCTGAGATTTCCTATTAGTGTATTCATTAAGAACATATTTTTCTTTACATTTTTGAATAGCGTTAGAATAGCTTCTTTAAAATCTTTAAATATCTTTTCCCACCTGTGTTGTCATAGGGTCAGTCTCTTTTAATTGACACATATCTTGATTATGAGTCACGTTTTCATATTCTTTTAAGGTTTAGTAATTTTGGTTTGAAACCTGGGCTTTTTGAATGATACATTGTAGGAATTTTGGATGTTTTTAATGCTCTTATTGGTTGGACTCAAACTTCAAATACTGTCATATCTGGCATAAGTATAAGCTAAAAATCTCTCTTCAACTCTTTTATCCTTCATTTGGCTGCTTGAAGTATTTCCTGCTCATGCATAATGCAAGGGTCAGCAGAGTTTGGCAGTTCAAATGTACCATTAGGGCTTCACATCTGAGCTCTTTCCTTTTTGGATTTATTCCTTTACTCTCCACCTACTATGTCTGCCTGAACTCTGTCCCCTGATCCTTCAAACCCACAAGGTTGCGGCTTTTCTATCTGAAATTTAACTACCTTGCAGGCTCTAACTGTGTCCTGTCCTCATGGAAAATAAACAAAACAAAACAAACAAAACAAAACAAAACAAAAACAAAAACAAAAAAGACCATAAAAAGGAGAGAGTCGCTCAAGTCCTTTGGCTTCTTTTACATATAGATTTCCTTTAAGTTTTTTTCCTACTTTTGGTTGCTCTCCAGCATTTTCAAGGTGGTGGGTTTTTGTTTGTTTTGTATTTTGTCTAGTGTTTATAGTTATCTATGGTCTATGGAGGAGTTGATCCAATAAGAGATATTCTCCATTACTGGAATCTAGAATTCAAATGCAGTTAAAAGTCCATTTGCATCATTACTTTAACACCATCTGGTCAATGCAACTTGCATATCCAAGCCCCAAATCAAAGGACAAGGATGTGTGTTCTATTCGCCAAGAGGCCATGACAAGGATCTGAATTTATAATACAACTACAAGGAGTAAAGAATTAGGATTAAGGTTAAATTTACCATACTGATCAGGCAAAAACTATATACAATCGCCTCATATCTACTGTGGTTTTTAAGTCTTGTCAACTGAATTATCTTAAATACTAACATAATTACATATACATCAGCAATCAATTCTATATTATTTATTGTGTTGCTATATTAACTTAACAATTATCAAGTATTTACTATAATCTAGAATTTTTGTCAGATACCGGGAATGAGGCTGTAAACTAATGAAGGAAATAAACATCAACACAATTAAAATGTATTGGGACAAACTTTGAGGTAATATGCAATTGTTAGGAGCAATATTGCTAATACCTAGATGCGGTTGGTTGCTTGCCATGAGTCCTCATATCCTACTTATCTTTGGGTACAGCTCAAGGGTTTGGGGGTAAAGATAATACTGCATATAAACCAGTTGATATGTAATATTTATATTCCATTGCAAAACTGACCTTCACTCTCGGGATGAAGGCCGAGAAGGGTGGAATCCTGAAAGAAAAGCTTCTTCCACTCTGTGGCAATATGAGAGAGTGGAAACAGCTGCGTGGTGTTATTGGACAGATGTTGAGACACCCTCGTCCACACACATACACACACATACTCAGGTAACACTGGCAGCCTTCACAATTTTCTGTATTATTGAGAAACAGATGCCAAGAGGGAGCTCCAGAATAGTCCGCGCAGAACGTGTGGAACTGTGGCAGGTACAAGGGGACTAGCAGTTGCTACAGAAAGAGCCAATGAAATGACCCACTTAGACCTCCTCCACTGTCCATACCCGAATAGGAGATAGGCCTCCTAGAGTTAGGTCACAGGCATAAGAGAAGATGAAAGAGGGCAAACAGGCCTGAGGATTGATGTAAAGAGACAGAGCTGACTTTGGTTTCTCTGGATATGATTAGGCTAAGTTTTCTGCAGTGAATCAAAGCAGAGCTCAAGAGCTAAGTAGAGTTCAATCACTGAAACATTTAAAAGGCTCCAAAGTTTATTTACAATTTTTAAAAAGTATTACAAGAAGGTGTTCAGTGAGTTTAAAGCAGAATGCATTGTGGTGAGAGAGGGCTTCTCCACAGCATGGGTTGGTATGAAAACACAGATAATGAGTAGAGGTTATTCGACTTTAAGGGTGGGTGGACATAGGCCAGGCCAAGGGGAAAACATTGCAAAGGCACTGATTCTGGAAGTAGCTTTCCCCATGGGTGGTCCCAAAAAAGGTCAGCAAGGCTCATGATTTGTAATAGAGTGGTAGGCTACATTAAGGAACTCAGTGTTTCATTTTTCTTAGAAAATGGTCACTGTCCTGGTCTGTCCAGGCTGCTATAACATAATGCCACAGACTGGGTGGAGGGCTGGGCAGTCCAAGATCAAGGCGTCTGCAGATTTAGTTCACAGACTAAACCAACTAAACCAACTTTAGTTGGTTCACAGACACCAGTGTCCTCACATGGTAGAAGGGCTGAGGAAATCTCCCTGGGTGTTTTTTAAAAAGACTCTAGCTTCATTCATGATGACTCCACCTTTATGACCTAATCACCTTCCCCCAAACCCCACCTCCAGATACCATTACTTTGGAGATGAGGCTTCCACATATGAATCTTGGGGAGGACACAAAATTCAGTTTATAACAGTCACCGATGGTCTTTAAGCAGATCAGAGGTATAACTGGGTTTTGATTTTAAGGAAATAGTGCTGTCTTCTCTATAAAGAATGGACTGAAGTTTTGGGTAGATACGAGAACTGGTTGCTCTATGAAAAATAGACTGAACAGAGGGAATAAAAATTATAGGTTATTTCTGTAGTCTAGATAGCAGATTATGGTGTCTGGATGTTTTGGGGCGAAAGATTAGAAAGTCCAAGGCTAAAGTGTTTGTTTGTTTGTTTGTTTGTTTAATGGAGATTAAATCACTTTGCTCTTGGTAGAGACAGCTTTAGCAATTTTCAGAGATTTAACCAGCTGGGACTGATACAGCTCCCATTGTCTTCCATTATGGACTCTGCAAAATTCTGTGAAGTCATTAATGCATGTTCAGTTCGTGAGAACAATATACCAGAATATGCAACCTTCTCATTTCCATTATACAAGGAGTTACCTTCTTCTGTAATGATTTATATGAAAATAGTGCAGTAATGAAGACAGTTTCATATGTATCTGCTATAAAGTAGGGATGTTTAACTGAAATGTTATAATGGAGGAAGTGTTATTATTATTATTATTATTGTTGTTGTTGTTGTTGTTTTTAGCCAGGAAAATTCTTTTTTTTTTAAAATAATTTGGCATCAGAATTTTGAACTGAATTTGAACTTAGTGGTGTATGAATTAGTTTCCCCTTGGTTATATGTGACTACATTTTGTCCAAGAAAAACAATTTGAAAGCCTTGGAAAAAAGCTCAAAAAGCCTCTTAATATATCAAATAACTCTTACAAAACTATTCTTTGATGTTAAGTGTGAAAGTATCAGAAACATGGAGATTAAATTTCCTCTGGGACCTTTCTACATGAACAGAAAAAGTGCTTAGTAAAACACCTTTTGGGTTTTGCCTATTCCCAAAAGTATTTTAAAAGGAAAACAGGCGTTTAACAAATCCAAGGGCAGCTAAAATTTTACATCTTTCACAGAGACATATTGTGTTACTTAACTTCTTTTCCAGTTCCTTTAGTTTGATTCTTTTTAATATATTTGGATTTTCTAAATTTTGTCAACTTGGGTTTAGCTTTGGATGAATATTTTCTAATGGGACCAACAGAACGCCCAGAAATAACTGGCAACAAAGACGCTGCTCTGAAAAAAATTCTGAATTTGAGGTATAATCTTTGCTCTGTTTACAAGCACACCGTCCTCATTAAACATGACTTTCATTCGGTGAGGTCAAAGCTAGCCTTGAGAAAATGGGGATACAGTCAGAATTTGTCGGCTATGAGAAGGTCGCTCTGGCGTTAAGTGCACCATGGAAATACCATGCCTCTCTTAAAGGATCAATGTTGTTTTCCTGACTTCTACTATTATTCAGTGACTTAAAAAAATTCTATATTGGTTTCCATGACTCACTTTCCTTTTTAAGGAAATAAGTGTTCATGAGGAAGGAAACTAACACCTAGTGAGTGTTCACTTTGTACAATGAACTGAGCTAAGCCCTTTACTTGCACTACGTTAATATTATCTTTAAGCTGATGAAGTAAGAATTCATTTCCCTTGCTCACAGAAGAGCAAATCGAATCAAAGGGTTGATGTTCCTTCTCTAGGAATGGTGGCTGGTGGGACTGAGGTTTCCATTTTGATTCTTCGTTCCGCTCTCAAAGTTATTGCCCTTTCTGCTTTTCTGTTATTTTTCTTCCTCCTGCCACTTAAAGATGGATTTTCCTAAGGGTCTGTGCTCGGTGTACTTCTATCTTGGTTCCCCCTGTACGATGACATCCGACCCAAGGTTCGCCCTTAATACTCTGTGTAGAGGTTTCCTGTGCACCTGCACCCTTTCTATCATTGCTAATCTGTCAGGTCCTAACTGAATTCAAATTTAACTTTACACAAAAAATTACATAAGTATGTATATTCCTTTGAAGAATTTTGAATCTTAAAATTTATATCCCCAGTAGGGAAGGCAGAAGGTACATTATAGGAATACTCATATTTAAAATGGTCTTATATTCAGATTTGTGTGAAAGTTTGGATATTTCTCTGGCATGCAATTAATAGTAGATATAATAAATCTTGTTAGAGCAGAGGTGCTAAAGTCTTGATTTCACATTTTTGTATGGGAGTATTTTATTTTTAGGGTCTAATATCCCTATTACACACACACACACACACACACACACACACACACACACACAATCTGGAGATGGAAGTGTTCTGAGTTTATGCTTTCACTTTAACGTTTGCCCCGTTATATTGCATACATACATGCACACTTTAAGGGAAGTGTATTTTGATCTCTTTCACGGAAACCAAATCCTACAGAGCATCTTTTCTTTGACATGTGAGATTCTCTGGCAAGGGTACAACTGGATTTTCTCAGCTTGCTGTATCTCCTATGAGATCAGCAGGAGAGAAAACTGGTTGGCAACTCATTTTCCCAGTTAGCATGCTTCCCTTTCAATATTTTAAATGTGTGGTCTCTTGTAAAATCTTATGCTGAACTTTATGTTCTTGAAATATTTAGTTCCTCTGCTGTACAAGATTCTCACACATACACAAGGTTCAATTATAAAAATATGTTTCCATTATGGGCTGTAATAAAATATAACGTTATGATTATATGAGCACTCACACCTCAACCAGTGATAATAGAAACCATTGCGCACCATGTGGTAAACTTCACACATAACTGTTCATGAAGCTAATCCGAAACCTTTGGATAACTTGGCCAAGTTTCTCTAATTATCTTCAAGGTTATATCACTGCTGTCATTGCTAACTTTATTTATAAATTCAGTAGCTTCTTCATAGAATTTAATAAAACAATAAATAAATACTTATGAAGCCATCATGAACCCTTTTGGGTTTTTAACAGGAGTCATGGATATCCATAAGACTCAAAGTTACTACTTCACTTTTAGTGGTCTAAGTATTTAAATTATTTTTAAGTAATAGTTTATTTAAGGCTGTTAGTTAAATTTTAAAATAAACATTTCACTAAAAATATTTTAAATTTACATAAAATTGCAAAGATAGTACAGAGTTCTCATACACTCTGTACTCCGTTTCCCTTATTATTAATGTCTTGCAACCGTGGCACATTTGTCACAGTTAAAGAAACTATATTGATACATTACTGTTAGATAAAGTCCATACTGTATTCAGATTTCCTTACTTTTTATCTGATGTCCTTTTTCTCCATCAGGAACCTGTCCAATATACCACATTACATTTAATCGTCATGTGTCCTTAGTAAACTTTTTTCTCAGTTTCTCCATGTTTTGATAACCTTGACAGTTTTGAAGAGTATTGGTCAGGTTTTTGCAGAACGTCCTTCAATTGGAATATTGTTTTTTTCATGGTTAGAGTCGTGATGGTTGGAAGTTTTTAGAGGAAGAATGTGGAGACGAAGTGCCATTCTCACGGCATTGCATCAAAGGTACATACTATCCGCACGACTTAATAATGATACTAACCTTGAGCACCTGGCCGAGGTTATGTATGCTGAATTTCTCCAGTGTAAAGTTACTCTTTTTTTCCCCTTTTCCACACTTTGCTCTTTGGAAGGAAGTTACTTACACAGCCACACTGCAGGAGTGGGGAATTAAGCTCCGCCTCCTTAAGGGCAGAGTGTCTCCATAAATGATTTGGAATTCTTCTGCATGGGAGATTTGTCTACTTTCCCTCTTTTATTTAGCTAATCACAAGCTGCAACCTGCTGTCCAGGCCTCTGTTCGTGTATATATATATATATATATATATATATATATATATATATATCTTTATATCACAATTATAATAATATCACAATTATGATATCATATCATATTATTATATCATATATACTGTTATAAAGAAAGAAAGAAAGAAAGAAAGAAATAGCTAAAGGAACTGGAGCTCCATCGGAGCTAGGTGGGATCATATCATTGCCCGATGCAATATAACTGTGTGATTCTAGAAAGCACATTCTATTCCCTGCATCCTTCCCATTGGCTAGAATGTGCATATGATTGCTAAACTCTAAGCAGCCATCTTGGTTCTTGAGGTCGTGCACTAAGTACAGTATTGTAGCAAGATCAGGAAGCCTGATTCTCCAATGGATGCACAGACCATTGCCGTGCAACTGACTACCTTCATTCACATGAGAGCGAAATACATTTCTCTCTTGTTTACTTCACTTTTCTCTGAGGTCTCTGTTACATGCAGCAAAGAGGATCTGCCCCTCTGCCTGTGGCTTTGGTTAGTTGTACCTTCTATGTGTCCTCTTAGCACACTGTGTTTCCCTATTGTGACACTTCTCATGTTTTCTGCAAATTTCTCATTTCATCATTTGTTCTCTCTCATTAAAACATAAGTTCTATGAAGACAGGCATCCTTCTTGTCATTTGTGTGTTCTCAGATCTCACAGTGCCTGGTTAGTATTTTCTAAAATTTTACCGGATGAATCAATGACTTACTAAATGACCATCATATGATTAGAAATTTTATGTGAACATCTAAAACGTTCTTCTGCACACATTCTATCTTTTCAAGTATTTTAAGAGCCTCAAAGGAAGAGATCATGAGTTATAGCACAGAGATTAATGTAGATTTCCAATAAATACCTGACAATAGCTCAGTGCCACTAAACCAAATCAATCAAAATGAATTAAAAAATGGCGTGAAGTGTAGTTCTGAGTGAGAAAACTCTAAGTGCAAACACACAGGTTCTTAATCTTTATAGTAGGCGAGGATGCAACATTAGTAAAGACAAGGTCCTTGACCTCAGAGCGAGCGACATTTGAGAGAGGACTTCAGCATAGTCAGTGTGACCCCGGGCTGCACATGCTGTAAGTGGAGTGGACAGGAATGTGAGCATATGACATATCTGGGAGATGCTGGACTGAATTATAAGCAGTTTTCGGCATACCAAGGCCAGGTGGAGAACAGGCCTTTTGGGGATGCAGAGAAAGGTTCGAAAGGCGAGTCTTTGAGACACGTTCTTGTTTATGTTTCGCTCATTACCTCTACTCCTATTGTTGTCCTATATCCTGTTTCACAGTTGTTTCAAATTTCCCATTCACAACTTACTGTAATTCTTCATCCACCATGAGAGCTCATTGTTCATGATACTGCTATTCTTATGGCTTCAAAATGCGAAAATGATTCATAGCATTTAGAATTGCTTTTACATGTTTTTGATGTATTTTATAGCATTTGGATACATTCAAATATCTTCCTTTTAGGCAAAATAAGATGTTTGCATCTCTCCTGTTTCACACTTGTCTGTAACAAGATAATCAATAGTTTTTATAGCCTTTGGATACATTAAAGTATATATATTCCTTTTAGGCTACATAAAATGTTTGCTTCTGTCTTGTTTTACACTCATCTATAAGGTAATCAATAGTAGTAATCATTAGTAATCTGTCAAAATATAGTCTCAAGGATCTTAGGATAATTGTAAGTGAGTGAATTTAACTTCATTCCTTTTTGACTCTGGATCTCCAGGCATATACTGCTTTGCCAAATTAAATTGCTGGTTTTTAAATATACTTTTTCCACATTAAGAATAGTATGCTGGTATCACCACCACTATCTCTCCCCAAAATATTGACTGAATGATTACTCTTAGGTGGTCTTCTGAATGCTTTGGATAGGTACCTACACGTTGAATCATAACAATCCCAGCAGCTAGGTTTAGTTGTTACTTCCATTTTAGAGAGGAGAGAACTGAGACATAGAAAAGTTACTTAGTGGTGGTTGTATTCAGCTAGTGATTGCCAGAATGAGAATAATAATTAAGATAATCTAATTTGGGGGCAGAATCTTAGACTTTAAAGGAGTCTGGATCTTAAACACTGCATTGTACTACGTCTCTGGTAGCTTCAGAGATGTATGTTGCTATTTTAGGTATCTATCTAGAGTTGCTAGTTTTTCTTTTTTTGTTTGTTTTTAGTTTTTTTTGTTTTTGTTTTTGTTTTTTTTTTTTTAATTTTTGAGAGAGAGAGCAGGGGAGGAGCAGAGAGAGAGATACAGACACAGAATCCCAAGCAGGCTCCAGGCTCTGTGCTGTCAGTGCAGATCCTGATGTAGGGCTCGAACTCACAAACCATGAGATCATGATCTGAGCTAAAGTCAGACACTTAACCGACTAAGCCATCCAGGGGCCCCACTGTTGCTAGTTTTTCTTAAATTATTCTTGGAGGCTGATGCCTGTTCATAGATTAATGGAAAGTTTTTCTGGAGAAAAATCCATGCTTTGATCACTCTATTCTACATAGTTGTTTCCCAAATCCCTGAAAAATGGAGCTTCTTCTAGAACTTCACACTTTGTATATCAGAATGTGATAGGAATTAAAGAAACTTCACTGTGAGAGTAGAGTTCCAAATTTTGACTCAAGAGGCCAGATGAGACTCCTATTCATATTTACAATGGAAATGATTTTAGTAATACAGTGAACACAAAACACTCATCCGGACATTCTATCAGTAAACCTTCACTGAGTACTCTTTTCTAGGTACTCTAATATGCTTTGAGAATACCAAGAATCTTTTCCCTGAAGGAATTCACAGTGGAGAAGACTCACAAAAAGGTCATTGTGATTTGTTGTGATTACACGCTTTCATGGAGATTATGTATATATAAAGCATGTAGTCATGGGTGTGAGAGAGCAACATCTAACTGCAATCCAGAATGCAGTAGGGAAGGTCAGAGGATATCAGGGCTAAGATGAACTCCAAAAGATGAATTGATCAATGGCAGTTAGAGAAGTAGAGAATAGAGAGATTAAAAATGGGAGTATCTTTTATCTTAGGAAAGATGAGTTGTTCAGTAGAAGCTAAACGCATAAAGAACGTCAGTGGGGAAGGACATTTTAGGTAAATGGATGAACAGGATGTTATGTATGGAGGAGAAAGAATCTAGAAGAGTATGTAGTGAATTATAAGTGGTTTGGTATTGTTATGTGCAAAGTTTAAGGTAGGAACTGTCCAGAATTTAGATTCACCATTTGCTTTTGGCAGGTAAATGGTGAATTGAAAAAAATCACTTCTAAGACTTTTGTTAAAGCATTAATATATTTAAACATAGGGCACAGAAAATCAAGATTCTAGCAAGGGGGTCTTCCAACAATGCAAGAAGGTATAGTCAGAAGGTGCTGAGAATCCATTAAGGTCAAGTTCTAAAGCTGATGCTCCAAAGACTAGCAATCTGGATATTCTGTTTCCCAAGCTATACATTTGTCTTGAATTCTTTAGAATTGAGATGGTTGTGACATTTCAGTCCCAGAGGCACGAACACACCCAATGGTTGTCCGTGAAGATTCGAGCAACTCATAAGTTTAACTTATCCCACTCTAGATTTAGGGAAAATAAGGTGTCCTAGAAATACCCATGAAGTTGCTGGATAATCTCGAGTGGTATCTGTCATCCATATAGCAGCTGTCTGTACGGTGTTTCATTACTTTCCTCTTTATCGTCCCTTTATCTAATTTTAAATCTTTTTTCTAATGTTTATTTATTTTTGAGAGACAGACAGACAGAGTGTGAGTGGGGGAGGGAGGAGAGAGGGAGAAAGAATCTGAAGGAGGCGCCAGGCCCTGAGCTGCCACAACAGAGCCCCACAGGGTGCTCGAACCCACAAACTGCGAGATCATAACCTGAGCCGAAGTCAGATGCCTAACCAACTGAGCCACCCAGGTGCCCCCCTTTATCTAATTTTAAACTCTACTGTGGATCCAAGTTATGTTATGCCTAAATTATCCCAATAAATTTAAATTTCCATAAATTCAGGTTTCATTTTCCATAAACATTATTTATGTCATTTCGCTCCCTGAAATCAAACACTCAGGATATATGCATTTTTTTCCTGACTCAATCTAAACTGTTGCCTGGCAATTAGCATTGTCCCCTATGTGGCTTCATGTATTCTATTAAACCTGCTCTCTATTCCATCCCAATGTATACTATTTGCTTTAATTAGATATCCTTTACTACCTGGAAACACCTGCTTTTCCACTTACCTAGAACTTGTCACATGTTCCTTCCCTAGTTGGGTCCTCTGAAATCTTTTTTTTTCTTAATTTAATTTTTTATTTTTTAAAATTTACATCCAAATTAGTTAGCATATAGTGAAACAATGATTTCAGGAGTAGATTCCTTAATTCCCCTTACCCATTTAGCCCATCCCCCCTCCCACAACCCCTCCAGCAACACTCAGTTTGTTCTCCATATTTATGAGTCTGTTTTGTCCCCCTTCCTGTTTTTATATTATTTTTATTTCCCTTCCCTTATGTTCATCTGATTTGTCTCTTAAAGTCCTCATATGAGTGAAGTCATATGATTTTTGTCTTTCTCTGACTGACTAATTTCACTTAGCATAATACCCTCCAGTTCCATCCATGTAGTTGCAAATGGCAAGATTTCATTCTTTTTGATTGCCGAGTAATACTCCATTGTGTGTGTGTGTGTGTGTGTGTGCGCGCGCGCGCGTGTGTGTGTATATATATATACACCACTTCTTCTTTATCTTTATGGTATATATATGTGTGTGTGTGTGTGTGTGTGTGTGTGTATGTGTGTGTATATATATATATATATATATATATATATACCACTTCTTTATCCATTCATCCGTCAATGGACATTTGGGCTCTTTCCATACTTTGGCTATTGTTGCTAGTGCTGCTATAAACGTGGGGGTGCATGTGTCCCTTCCAAACAGCACACCTGTGTCCCATGGATAAATGCCTAGCAGTGCAATTGCTGGGTCATAGGGTAGTTCTATTTTTAGTTTTTTGAGGAACCTCCATACTGTTTTCCAGAGTGCATTCCTACCAGCAGGCAAAAGACATCCACTTTCTCCTCATCCTCGCCAACATCTGTTGTTGCCTGAGTTGTTAATGTTAGCCATTCTGACAGGTGTAAGGTGGTATTTCATTGTGGTTTTGACTTGTATTTCCCTGATGATGAGTGATGTTGAGCATTTTTTCATGTGTTGGTTGGCCATCTGGATGTCTTCTTTGGAGAAGTGTCTATTCATGTCTTTTGTCCATTTCTTCACTGGATTATTTGTTTTTTGGGTGTTGAGTTTGATAAGTTCTTTATAGATTTTGGATACTAACCTTTATCTGATTTGTGATATGTCATTTGCAAATATCTTCTCCCATTCCGTCGGTCGCCTTTTAGTTTTGCTGATTGTTTCCTTTGCTGTACAGTTTTTTTTATTTTGGTGAGGTCCCAGTAGTTCATGTTTGCTTTTATTTCCCTTGCCTCCGGAGACGTGTTGAGTAAGAAGTTGCTGTGGCCAAGATCAAAGGTTTTTGCCTGCTTTCTCCTCAAGGACTTTGATGGCTTCCTGTCTCACATGTAGGTCTTTCATCCATTTTGAGTTTATATTTGTGTATGGTGTAAGAAAGAGGTCCAGGTTCATGAAATATTATTTAATTTTTTTTTTTTTGGTTTGTTTCAAATTTTTATTAAAATTCTAGTTAGTTAATATATAGTGTAATATTAGTTTCAGGAGTAGACTTCAGTGATTCATCACTTACATACAGCACCCAGTGCTCATCACAAGTACCCTTCTTAATCCCCATCACCTATTTTAACTCATCTCCCACTCACCTCCCTCCAGCAACCTTCAGTTTGTTCTCTGTAGTTAAGAATGTCTTATGGTTTGCCTCCCCCTTTCTTTTTTCCCTTCCTATATGCTCATCTGTTTTGTTTCTTAAATTCCACATATGAGTGAAATCATATGGTATATGTCTTTCTCTGGCTGACTTATTTTGGTTAGTGTAATGCTCTCTAGGTCCATCCAGGTCTTTGCAAATGGCAAGATTTCATTTTTTTTTATGGCTGAGTAATATTCTTTATCCATCTTACTTATTTTTTAAGGCTTAGTAAAAGTTCTGCCTCTTTCCTGAAGCCTTTCTTGACTATTACAGGTGTTGGAAAGTAAAATGGTGGGCAGTAACATTGTTGATAAAATATATGATTATGTTCAATTTCAAGTCATATTCTAAAAATAGATAGACTTTCTTCTAAAAATCCAGGGGAATTTTTTACCCCATAAAAATGAAAGTACATAAGAAAGGCCAGTTTAAACCAATCAACAAATGAAAAGTAAATATCAGGCTTTTCTTTTGCATAATTTTAACAGTATTACATTTTGCTCACTTAGAAGCAAACCAGTTAGTATTGGTATTATCGTCAAAGAAGGGCTGTTAAGATGCCAAGCTAGGTTGACTAATGCTATCAAATCTCCTTTTTTATGAAAATATGACCTGGAATGTGAAAGTGTCCCAAGATCAGCCCCAGGTGGAAGCGTGGGTGGATTCAGGAAGGTAACAAAACAATGTGGAGCCTTTTAAATAAATAAATAAATAAATAAATAAATAAATAAATAAGTGTGTGTGTGTGTGTGTGTAAGAGAGAAAGAGAAAGAGAGAGAGAGAGAGAGAGAGAGAGGGAGAGAGAGAAAGAGAATTGGAAAAATAAAACCCTGTAGCTTTCCACTGCCTTGGGGCAGGTCTATATGATCAATAAATTATGTAGTAGCATATCCATGTTGCCTCATGGATTCCCCAGATGTTGCCACAGGCAAGACAAAACACAGTGGGGAAAGATGGCAGCACGTCCCCCTTGTACTCTGTGAACTGGCCTGGGAATTGAGAAATCACGGTAGTTGGTGGCTTGGATTGGTCTCCCTCCTCCTCAGGCCCCGCCCATAGTGGGGTGTGGAACAGGAGCCAACACCAGACCTCACTGATCTCACTTGCCTCTGATCCGGTATAATAATTAATGTGCTATCACCTGAATTAGCAGCTAATTATATTCTCCCTTATTTTTTTTCCCTCTCTCTTTCAACTGTATTGGAGATCCTTGAGGTCAAAGACCATGCTGTAAACCTGGTTCTCTTCTCTCAGCGTTTTACATGATACTGAACACAAAGCACACTGTATATTAACTGATCCCACTTTGTGTATAAAGACATGAGAAGTCCAGTGTGTTTAAGAATGTATTTTACTACGACATGATTTTAATAGTTTCATCGTTGGTAATTCAGATTTCATCTGAGGCAGTTAACTTTTCACTGTATAAAAATACTACTAATTGTACACTTATTATGTGTATAGTGTTCTCACATATGTTATTTAACTTAATTATCACAACCGGAGCCAGGTTAAGCAGCAGACCATCTGTGCCATTTGCTCAGAATGTCATTCTGATAGGTCCCCCAAAATCTATAGATACTTAACTGGAAAACACATTTTAATTTATTAGAAGTATTCTCAGGTCTTGTGACTCAAGGTATAGCCAAGATCTAGCAGCACAGGCATTATCTGCAGAATCTCAGACCCCATCCAGAGTTTCTGAACCAGAATTCATTTGTATTTTAAGATACCAAGGGCCACATTGAATTTTGGAAAAACAGTCTTAGGAATAGTATGTGGTTAGAGGTATGACTTTCATGAACTGCGTAGGAGGAGTTCTACCTCAAGAGACATGCTCATATAGTTGCTCACTAAACTAACTCTGAATGGGTGAGTCTAGTAAATTTCAGGGCTTGTGTTTTGCTAAGCAAAGTATGCTAGTTTACAGCCAGAGCTTCATTGCTCATAATGTAACAGACACTGAGTACCCCGAGTAATACTAGCAAACCTGACTTTCAAGTCATGATGAGCACAGACGATAGTCTACATATAACCCAAAACAAACATTTAGAAAATGTGGATACTGAAGAGCACCTTTGCTCACTATGCATTAGGCACATGGCCTTCTCAGAGCTCTTCAGACCTACCTACCCAGTGTACCTGGGACCCTTGGCACTTGCTGCTCCCTCTTCATGGGATGCCCTTCCTCTAGGTCTTTGCTTGGCTGACTGTTATGTTGTGTAGGTTTGCAGTTGGGAGAACTTTTCTTTAGGCACTCTCATTAAAGTAGACTTGTGGTCTTTACCCCTTTACTTTACTATTACTAATAGCATTTATCACTCGGTTAACTCTCTCCCTCCCTCCCTCCCTCCCTTCCTTCCTTCCTCCCTCTCTCCCTCCCTCCCTCCCTCCCTCCCTTTATCTTCTCCCCCAGACTGTTAGCTACATGAGAGGAGGAATTTTGTTACCATCATACTCCTCCTCTGGTACCTGGTAGATGCTCAAAAAATACTTGCTGAATGAATCAGTCAACAGATAGTGAGATCAAAACAGTTATGCAGATCAATATGCTTAACACGTACTGTACTAATAATGAACTATCTAGTAATCATCCCCAATTTCACGTCTAACTTTGCATTACATTTTAAGGGTCCCTCCTGAGAAGATGATTTGTTACAAACACAGAGCATAGATGAAGAGGGTTAGAAACCTTTGTCATGTTTTCAGCAACTGTTGGTTGAGTGCTTTCAGTAGACTCATGACAAGCACTGCCCTGAGCACCTAGTTCTGCCACATACTAGTGCATAACTTTGCTCAAGTTACTAAGCCTATTTAAACTTCAGTTTCCTCATGTGTCCAGTGGCACAAATAATAGTACCTGTACCTACTTCATGGGTTGCTAAGGCTATAAATTGTGGTAATGCATTGAAAATGCTTATTATAGAGTCTGAAATACACTAAGCACTCAATATATCAATATTAGTTTCAGAACATTTAGATAGTTGGTGCTTGGGAGGATGAATTATCTTTCTAACAGAAATACCATTTGCATTGTGATAACTGTGATAATAGATGGTACTCCCAAATAATTTAAAATATTTTTCAAAGCACTCTCATCACATTCGCTTCTGTTATTGTGATGTATTTCCTTCATTTTATCTTTGGAGAGAAAATAAATGTATGTTTACCGAGTTCTTTTTATCTTCTTTTAATCTTTCCCTGTTGAATGCCTGTATTGGATCACAATATATTAAAATAGGATATTTTATATGGTTTAATCTCAATTTTTGTTGCCATTTTTATTAAAATGTAATTCGAAAGATAGGAGCAGATTTTAAATGTACAGCTTGATTAAATTTTGCATATGTGTACACCCACATAATAAACATCTAGATAAGAATATGGGACGAGACCAGATCCCAGAAGTCATCCTTTCCTCTCCCATATATCACCACTAATCAGACTTACCTTATTGTGGGTTGGTTTTGCCTATTTTTCAGTTTAGATAAATGCAATCATTTACATTCTTTTTTGTTTGGCTTTTTTTACTCTACATTATGTCTGTAAGAGTGATCCAGATTGTTGTATATAGCAGTACATTGCTCATTTTAGTTGCTGCATAATATTTTGCTGCATAAGTATGCCATCATTTATTTATCCATTCAAGGGTTCTAATGGGTGTAGGTAGTGGTATCATACTGCAGTTTTAATTTGCATTTTCTCAATGACTAATGATGGGGATGATATTTTCTTCATTTATTGGACAATACTGTATTCTCTTTTTTTTTTTAATTTTTTTTAACGTTTTTATTTATTTTTGAGACAGAGAGAGACAGAGCATGAACGGGGGAGGGCCAGAGAGAGAGGGAGACACAGAATCTGAAGCAGGCTCCAGGCTCTGAGCTGTCAGCACAGAGCCCGACGCGGGGCTCGAACTCACATACCGCCGAGATCGTGACCTGAGCCGAAGTCGGACGCTTAACCGACTGAGCCACCCAGGCGCCCCATTCCTGTATTCTCTTTAGTGACGTGCCTATTCAGATCCTTTGCCTATGTGCGAAAGATGGCTGGTTTTCTTTTTTATTGTTGATCTGAGAACTTTACATACTGGGGATGAAAATGTTGAGTAAATGTGTTAGAAATATTTTCTCCTCTTTCATGTCTTGCATTTTGACTCATTAATGGCATCCTATGATGAACAGAAGTCTTCGTTTTCATGTAGCCCGATTCATAAGTCTTTCCATTAATGGTTAGTGCCTGCAGTCCTCTTTAACATATTTTTACTTACCCAAGAACACGAAGATTTTATTCTGTTTTATTCTGCAGACTTTGTTTTGCCTTTTCCATTTCCTCTCTTTTAAAGGACACGTATTTGCTGATAAGGAATTCTCTTTTGATAATGTTTCATTACAGCACTTTAACAATACCATGCTATTGTGTTTGGGCTTCCTTGGTTTCATGTGAAGAGGCTACTCTGTGCCTGATAAGTAACCCTTTGAAGGAAATATGTCCTTTATCACTTGTGGCACATTAATTTCTTTCTTTCTTTTTATTTTTTATCAGTCTGAGCATGATATGGCTAGACACTGTTCCTCTTGTATTTTTCCTACTTGAGATCTGATGTTGTGACTAATATCTTCAAATGGTTTAGAAAAAACAGCTAGTATTTCTTCATATACTGCTCCCTTTTACCTCTTCAGTTAAACATTTTTTCCTGTATGACTTCTGTCTTTTGTACTCAACATGTATGTTTTTTAAAAAATTTTTTAATGTTTATTATTTTTGACAGAGAGGCAGAGAGACAGAGAGCCAGCAGGGAAGGGGCAGAGAGACAGGGAGACACAGAATCGGAAGCGGGCTCCAGGCTCTGAGCGCTCAGGACAGAGCCCGACGTGGGGCTCGAAATTACAGACTGTGAGATCATGACCTGAGCTGTAGTCAGCCGCCCAACTGACTGAGCCACCCAGGCGCCCCTCAACATGTATGTTTTTGAATCTGTACCTATATCTGTATAATCTATCATCTGTTTCCATACCTACATTATATCTATACAGTAGGGAACTTAACTTGATAAAATACACTTTTGAAAAAACCTATTAATATTTAATGTAAAAAAAATTAAACACTTTATCCCAAGAGTGGGTATAAAGCAAAGGTGTCAGCTGTCCTCACTTCCATTCAGTATTGTTCTGGAAGGCATTGCAATAATTTAAGAAAAATAAATGTATGATTTGTGTATCAAATTCTATGAAATACAGAAGATAGTATTGAACTGGTACATGAATTTGCAAGGCCTCAGTATACAAGAACAATGACAAAAATAAATTATATATTTTTGAGCTGAGGGAAGTCATGGGCTTCCCTCGAAAATAGGTGTGACCTTGAATTAAGCCATTTTCTTTAGCCTAAGTTCCACCCAACCTTTTGACTTGGTGAGTCAAATAAAAAGTAGTTCATGATGGATAGTGCTGGCTTTTCAGTCATTTGGAATTGTGTGGTCAAGTGATTTACCCCTTATTTAAAGAGAGACATTTGGTTAAGTATACTGGAATAAAGGCTAATTAATCCCATACATCCCCACAAAACCCACCAACCCAACAAAATGATGATAAACATTGAAGAAAATATTCTCCATGGGAATAGGAAATGGTGAAAATCTTGAATGAAAACACAAAGCAAACACCAAATACTGTGGAACGTGGATCAAAATGAATAAGGAAGATTAAAACTCACAGAAACACTCAGATCTTGAGGAGGAAGCATATTTCTTCATATACAAGTGTGTTAACCCTAGGAGTTCTCTCCCATCATCCTGCATTAGATCAATGAGATACCAGGAATATGAGTATGCATCTGAGAGACCATTTTGCCAATTAAAGAGGTATAAACTGATCTTTGATAAGGGCTCCAAGCATACACAATGGGGAAACGAGTGTCTCTTTAACAAATGGTTTTGGGAAAACTGGATATCCATATGCAAAGAATGAAATGGGACCCTATCTTATACATAAAAATGAAGTTAAATGGATTAAAGACTTAAATGTAAGACCTGAAACTGTAAATCACCTAGAAGAAAACTTAGAGGAAAAGCTTCTTGACATTGGTCTTGGCAAAGTCTTCATGAAAATGACACCAAAAGTACAGACAACAAAAGCAAAAGGAGACGAGAAAGACTGTGTCAAGAGAAAAAATAAAGAAAGAAAAAAAGGAAAGAAAGACTGTGTCAAACTACAAAGCTTCTACACAGCAAAGGAAATAGTCAACAGAGTCAAGAGGCAACCTATGGAATGAGAGAAAATATTTGCCAACCATATATCTGATAAAGAGTTAATTTACAAAATACATAAGGAACTTCTACACTAAATAGCAAAAATTTAAAAAATACTAAAAAAATAAATTATATATTTATACATTAACAATGAAAAACTGGCAATTGAAATATAAAATATTTCTATTTACAATACCACCTAGAATAGATGGAATCTCTAGGGATATGTTTAAGCTCATGTTTAAGAGCTCATCACTGGACTATATAAAGCAATGCTGAGAAAAATTAAAGATCCTAAATAAATAAAGGGTATATATCATGGTGTTTGATTGGAAGATTCAATATCACTAAGGTATCAGTTCTTCTCAAATTAATTGATCAGTTATGTACAATTCCAATAAAAATTTTAGTAGACTTTTTAAAATAAAAATTAAAATACTGATTCTAAAATTTATGTGGAAATATAAAGGACCTAGAATAGCCAAACAGTTTTGAAAAAGGGAAAAAAAAAAGGGTGATGGACATACGCTATGTGTTTTCAAGACTTACAGTAAAGACTATCAATTAAGACAATGTAGTATTGGCTTAATGATAGAGAAATGGATCAGTGGAATAGAATAGTAAGTCTAGAAATTGATGCACACATACATGGTAAGCTGAAATTCAACACAGAAACAGAGGTAATTAGGGGCACCTGGGTGGCTCAGTCGGTTAAGTGTCCAACTCTATTTTGGCTCAGGTCATGATCTCATGGTTCTTTAAGTTTGAGCCCCTCATCGGACTCTGCGCTGGCAGCACAGAGCCTGCTTGGGATTCTCTCTCTCTGCCCTTCCCCTGCTTGTGCTCACTCTCTCTCTCTCTCTCTCTCAAAATAGATAAATAAACTTAAAAAAATAAAAGAAACAGAGGCAATTAAATAGGAAAACAATAGGTTTCAACAATGGTGCTAGAACTACTGGATATTCATATGAAAAAAAAAACAAACAAACCTTAATCCTTAACTCACACCATATACAAAAATTAAGTTGAAATGGATTATACACCCTAATTAAAAGCTAAAAGAAATCTTTTTGAGGAAAACAAAGGAGAAAATGTGTGGCTTTGTTATAGGCAATGATTTCTTAGACAGAAACCATGAGTACTAACCAAACAAGAAAATATATTGATAAATTACACTTCATTAATGTTATAAAGTCCTGCTTTTTTGAATGACACACTAAGAAAATGAAAAGCACCAGATTGGGAGAACACATTCCCAATACATCTATCTGACAAGAAACTCTCACAACACAATAAAAATAGCCAAATAATCCAATAAAAAATGGCAAAGGCAGTTCTTCAAAAACGCAGAGTTGTGAATGGCCAATTAGTCCGTGGTAAAATGCTCAGTATCATTAGTCATTATGGAGATGCAAAGTATGACCACAATGAGACAGCAGCATAAACTCATTGCAATGACTGAGATAAAATACAAAAAAAAAAAAAAAATTGAAATACCAACTTTTGGCAAGGATGTGGAACATCTGGATCTATCACCTGTTGCTATTTGGGAATACAAACTACTCTGGAAAACATTTTACTACTTTCTTATATACTTAAGCATATTCTCACCAGGCAACAGCAGTTCCACCCCCAAGCATTTACCCAAGAGAAATATATATATATACATATAAATACATATATATATATTTATATATATGTATTTATATGTATATGTATATGTATTTATATATATGTATATGTATATATGTATCTGTATATATATACGTATATATGTGTATATGTATATATATACGTATATATACGTATATATATACGTATGTATATACGTATATACATATACCCACAAAAAGGCTTGTATATGAATGTTTATTACAGCTTTATTTACAATATCTGCAATCTGTAAACCAAAGCATCCAACTACAATTGAATGGAAAACCAAATTGTGGGATACTCAGATAATGGATACTATTTCACAATAAAAAGGAACATAATAAAGATAGGACACAAAACAGTACATACTTTATTATTATATATTATGTATTTATATATTCGTATACACACACAGTGTAAGTCTGTACGCAATTCTAGAACGCGTGAAATTAATCTGTAATGGCAGAAAGTATTTGGTTGCCTGGAATTGGAGGGTGGGTGGAATTTTCGCAAAAGCATCATGAAGGAACTTTTGAGGAAATGGAAATGTCTATTTCATAATTGTCATGATGTTTATATGGGAATCTTCATTTATAAATTCATCAAATGATATAAGTTAAAGAATGTATTTATTGTAATTTAAAGTTTAACTTAATGTAATTCTTGAATTTTCAATGATTGGACATGGAGAAAAGAAAATACTGGTAGTTCTGTGATAATGTTATCCTTCTCCAGAGGAATTCTAATATTTGTTTTCATCATCTCTTCCAGTAAGCTAGTCCTGGTATAAAATCCCCTTAATCCACCAACGTGGACGTTCAGGATTTGTCATGGCTGTTTTCTCTGGTCTGCCCTTCTTCCTAAGGCATAACCCTTAATTCTATGTTGGTGCTCTTTGGGAATGCTTCAATTTCGAGCCCTTTGTGTTTACCCTTCACCTTGGCTCCCCCAGAATTCCAGCCTCCATCTCCAGGGCTGCCAATGTGCTGCTTTGCTCTTTGTTTCCCTGCTGTACTTTCTGCTGGATTCCCCATGCTTCCCTCATGTATGTACTCCTTAAGAATCTCAACATGCTAAGATGGGACACTGTAAGCAGAGGTTTACCTCTTTTCTCTGCAGTTCTTTTTTCTCCAGCATCGAGTTCCTGGAAGTTTGGACTCCTTTGGTTGCTTTCATCACGTTTAAACAAACATTTGACTCCCTACTGTGTCTCTGGTATAGTAGCAAATGTTCAAAAGCAAATATATATATATATTATTTGCTTAGATCTTTGCGTAGACTGTGTAGACCATTACGAGGAAGATAGAGTAAAAATCCAGGAAATGATTTCGGAAAGATTTAAAGAGGTTCAGAGTAAAACATTGGATTTAACATGATCCCATGCAGGGGGTGGTATGAAAGGGAAGAACATCACTGTTGCCCGGAATTAGAGAAGACTTCTTGGAGGTGGTGCTAGGTGAGCTAGACCTTGACTAAAGAACTGGGGCTCTGTAATTGGAGATAAGCCTGGATTATGATGGATGTTAAAGGAGTCTGAGAAGATGGGTCTGCTTCCAGCAGAAAGCTTGGGATGGGAAATAGTTAAGCCAGGATAGTCATGGAGTAGACAGGGAAGCTGTCTTTATCCTCTCTATCCATGAGACATACACTAATTAGATATCTTGCCATAAGTCACATACTTAGAGGCAGATGTAGGACTAAAGCAAAATTTTCTGATTTTCCTCTAGTGTCTCTTCCTTACAGACACATTTTTTTGGTGCTAAGGAAGAGCCATAAAAGAGCCATGACATCTCTTACCTGAAAATTTGAAAAGAGATATTGCCTGGGCTCTGAATCACTGGACTCATCTGGGAAATATATGAAGAAGAGCTGATAAATCTGGTTTTGTTCAGGTTTGATGTGGAATATGAACAGATGCTCGTGGCCCGTTCATGGGAGTGTTGACAACAGAGTAGGATTGATATACTCAGGATGGAGTCACACAAGGCTGGAAGATACATCACCACTCAAATCCTATTAAAATAATTTGTTCACTAAACAAATATGTGTTCTGGTTGCACATTATTCCTGCCTCCTGAGACTCTGGAGTTATCTGAGGCAAAATTATCCGGAGCTCCTGGAGAGTAGGCTGCGTGCCTTTCTTATTTGCCTTTGCATTTCTACAGTCTAGCAAAAGACTTGGCTAGTAGTTGGTTCTGAACAAACATTTGATGAATTAAGTTTATTTTTGTCTGCTGTGCTGTGGAAGAAAGAAAGGCACGCACAATGAACAATACATTTGCCATTTTCATATATTGCTATTTATGATGTAAATTGGTTCAATACTTTTGGAAAGATATTTAGCAATATATACAAAAGTTATAAAATTACATATGTTTATTAAAATCCAACTTCTAGATGCCTCTTCTAAGGAAATAATAAAAAAAGAGTAGTTTTGATGAATCTCTTCACCAAAGCTATTGAAAATTCTTTATAAAGCTATAATGAATAGAAATAGTAATAATGTCTAACAATAGAGAAATATGAAAGAAAATATGCTAGTTTCAATACTTTGGAGTTATTAAAAAGATAACTATGGCTACCATGTAGAATGTGGAAAATGTATCCTCTATATTAAATTTAAAAATTAGAATACAATGAATGTATACTATACAGTTACAACCATATAGAATAAATAAATATGCTAGAAAGGCATACAGAAGATAATAGTTTTGTAGCATGGAGGGCTCATAAATTCAGATGGGCACTGAGCAGGTTCCCATGAAGGTGAGCCGTCTGAACAATCCCAGTGGGTGGTGGGTTTGAGAGGGGAGAGGGCATCAGTGAGGGCTGCTAGAGTTCAGCTCCAACTTTGCAACTCAGAACTCAGTAACCAGGGGAAAATCTTAATGTCTTTGGGAGCAAGATATGTACTATATCTTATCTAACTCACAGTGTTTTTTTGTGAAGCTCACATGAAAAAAAAGAAGGTGAAAAAGATCTCGAAACTAATGCATGATGCAAATACTGAATGGCTATCCTCATTCTTACTGGCATTTATACCAGTAATGATGATGCCACTGAATCTTGAAGGTTCTTAATATTAAGGAGTCCCTTATCAGCAAATACATAACCATGGAGGCGAAGACCTTAAATGTCAGGCTGGCAATATCAGTGGTAGGAACAAGAGCCAGGTTGAATGTTCCAGATTAGAGGAAAGGGTAGAGAGAACAGGAAATCTACTCTCTGCTGCTACAGCCATCATTCTCCGTATCAGAGGGTTCGCCCTACACATGGGAGCACAACCCTGTAGATACACAACACAAATCTCCAGTTAGTATTTGCTAATCACTAACTTTCTCTCCTGAGAAATCATGTTCCCAGTGTTCAGTCTAAAAATAATTATATTTATGCTATTTGCTACTACATAGCGATTCCATTCTCTTTCCCTGCATTATTCGTGCCTTTAGGTGCTACACTCATTGGAACAAGAGCTAATTCTTGTTTTGGCACGGTTTGTCCTACTTCTGTGCACTGCTTATAGAATTCTAGTGAAACGGAATGCTAAAAACAGGAATGCAGAATAGAAATAACCCCAAACATCCCAGGAGAACGTGAACTTGGTAATGTATATTGAAGGGGATAAAATTAGATTGTAGCAAAGGAAGGCTGAATGACATTTCCTGTTTTATCTTTGACTTTCTGCACGACCTTGGAAAAATTAGAGTATTCAATGCCATAGTGCCACTCTGATTCAGACTTCTGCTCATTCGACCCAGGCTTCTACAGCTTGAATAGCTGTGGGAGGGCACTGGCTCTCCACTTACTCATGAACCATTAAGATTTACTAGGGTCAGCTACTCGTGGCTGTCATTTCATGATTCCGTCATTAGTAATTTCTTCTCAGCTTTCCTAAAGCAGTCATGTGGCCTTCCAGTTATCTTCTTCTATAATATGACTTCCGTATTACTCCTATAAAATGTTCCGAGACTGTTTTTTTAATGATATTTCATCTGATTCATACTAAATATGTCATTCAAGTTCCTAGAATGCCCTCTCATGTCATCCGGGAAAGTAACAACGCAATGGAAGCTCATGTACAGGTTACTGAATAAGTGATTGCTTATCAAAACTTTGAGAAAGTCAAGGAGTGCCTGGGTGGCTCAGTCAGTTAAGCATCCGACTCTTGGTTTTGGCTCAGGATGTCTCACGGTTTGTGAGTTCGAGCCCCACGTCTGGCTCTGTGCTGGCAACATGGACCCTGCTTAGAATTCTCTGTGTTCCTCTCTCTCTGCCCCTCCCCTGCGTGTTCTCTCTCTCTCTCTCAAAAATAAATAAATAAAAACTTAAAAAACTTTAAAAAATAACTTTGAGAAGGTCTTTCATAGTCATGCCTCCTTAACACAATAATAAGGGGAAATGGTCTACCAAAGAGGCTAGTATCAATTCAATAAATGTCTATTCTTCCTTTCTTTACCTGCTTTTTAAGGATGCACTTGAGCTGTATGTAGGCCATTCATTACCTTTATTTTACAAATTTAAGAAAGTAAAAAGGTTCAGTGAGCCTAAAAGTCTAATTTTCCCAACACCTATTAACTAGGAATTTGGGATGACTGGACTCGAGCCTGTTTATTTATTATCAGTTCATTAATTCATCAGCTCAATGACCGACATTTAAGAGTCAGCAATATTATTGCTACTGTTTCAGACACTGAAAGCTTGTATTCAAGCAATTATAAAACTTCCCAGCATGCCATGTTCCCCAAAATGGGTCATGGTCTTCCTAATAAGGATCTTCTAATCTATGATGATTGGATGAATTAATAACATTATTTTTTCATATTAGTCAGTTGTTCATTCACCAAAAAGAAAAAAAAAACACTAATGAGCTGCTTTCTATATATAAAATACAGTGATACAGTTTCAGTGTGTGTGTGTGTGTGTGTGTGTGTGTATACGTATATACATACATATATCATATATATATTTCATCTAATTTTTTTCTTCATGAATTTGAAACAATCTGCATATTTAACAAGGTCATTGCTAATAGAGGTTAGGTGATATAAGAGAAGAAAATGGCATAATGGGTGTTAGAGAAATAACATAGACTGGGGCTCCTGATTGGCTCAGTTGGTTAAGCATCCACCTTTTCTTGATCTTGGTTCAGGTCTTGATCTCAGGGTCATGAGTTCAGGCACCACGTTGAGCTCTGTGCTAGATATAAAGCCTAATTAAACAAAAAACAAAAATAAAACAAAAACAACAAACAAACAACAACAACAACATGGACTTTGGCATTAGAGTCAAAATTGAATATCGGCTCTTCTGTTTATTGGTTATGTGCATCAGGACAAATTATTTAAGTCTTCTGTTTTAATTGTCTCCTTTGGTAAATTGGAGATAATCCCACCTTCAGGGGATCCGAGAAATATATAACAGATCTAGAACACGACCTGAAGCACAGAAGTGTTCAATAAGCATTAGTTTTTCCCCTGTTCGTAATGGAAGCTGCCATGTTCCGGATGCTCCTGTACCACTGAGGAAAGCATTTAGGTCTGCAATACTAAGGTACCCATCACAGTACCCATCATGAGGTCACGGATCATGTTCACCAAAATCTCCTCCAGAAGTGCCAAGCTTTCGGACTGTTGACTAGCGCCTACATGCTCTCCCTTCTACAGTTCGGCATGATAGAATCTGATGCACTTCTCTGCCCATCCCCTCCACTCCTTGGCCATCCTCTCCTTGCCCTGTCTCAAGCATCAGGGATCAGTACAGCCCCCTGTATGGCCATTTACATCTTGAAATATTCTCTTTCTCCTTGCTGTCCTCTGGGTCTCTCCATGGAGTGGCCACTTGCTTTTTTCACACCCCGTATCTGTCAGGACCAGGAAACGGGGTTGGAGTCTGTCTTCAAATCTATGGCCACTTGGAGATCATCTCCTTGCTTGCAGTGAAGTTGCTGAATACAAAAAAGAAAACAAAACAGCCTTCCCTTGAGAAACTATAAATAACGACCAAAAAAAAAAAAAAAAACTACAGTGGAACTTAGATATCATTTCTGTCATCTGCTCCTCTCTCAACTCCTTCTCATAGCAAAATTAACAAAATGGTTGTCTACATACATCTTCACTTGATTACCCCTATTGATGATTCTATTTCTCTGTAGCCATTCTAGTCACATTGATGCCCCCACCCCAGGCCCCTCTGAGAGGGGTGGTGGGATCAAAATTGGACCCAAAGTGAAAACGGTCTGGTACATTCTACTATAGTCACTTTGGGTTTTCTTTGGTCCCTTCACATAATTGCTCAGACTTCTAATTCGTCCCCTTGCCCTGCTCCTCTCTAGGATAGCAAACAGTTGTATGAAGGGCTTTACACATCTGTAAGGCTTGTGACACAAATACTATATATTCTCTGTGGAATCTAAAAAAACTAAGCTCTTAGAAACAGAGGGTAGATTGGTGGTTGCTGGGGGAAGGGTGGGATAGGAGGGAAATGGGTCAAGGTGGTTAAGGGTTGTAGATTCCAGTTATAAAATGTGTAGCTTCTGGAGATTTAATGTTATAGCCTGGCAACATAGTTAACAATGTTGTATTGTATAACTTGAAAGTTGCTAAGAGAATACGCATGAAAAGTTCTCAACACACGTGCACACACACTAATTATAACTGTATGAGCTGACAGATATATTAACCTTATTATGGTATTTTGCAATATATACACATATCAATCATTATGCCATACACTTAAACTTACTCGATGTTATATGTCAGTTATATGTCAATAAAACTAGGAAAAATAATTCTTTTTCTAGAAAAAAAGTGATTTTATTCTAGAAAAAGTGTTATTTTTCCCAATCACAGGGTCGTTGTAGAAAAATTGAACAATACGGAAATAAGTCTTATCCTCCAGGAAACAAACAAACCAAAAGTCTGCGTGGCCTTGGAGGCAAAAGGTCTCCAGACTCCAGTGCTGGTTCTCAAATGTGCCTGCCTGACAACTGCTAATATATGGGCTAAGCCATTCTCGTCTCTGATTGTTTTGCTGACATCTGCTACCGTCTGCAGTCAACGAATTCATGTTACAGTCAATTCTGCTCTAATGATTGTTTTGAAAACACGATTGATATATTAGGGAATAATTGAGCATAAATCCTGCCTTCATTTGCTTTGCTCATTTTCTCGAGCGGTAAACACAAGGGGAATGCTCACAACTGCCCCTGGCGGAGCCGAGCCCTTGTGGGCACACAAAACGCACACAGGCACGCACCTCCGTCGTCTCCTGCTGCCTCACTATACCCGTGTGGCCGGACCCCTCCCTTCCCCATCCAGTGTTGTAACTTCCTGCCCTCCCACTGTCTCTGGAACTCCCAAGCTGCAACTCTTCTGGTGTCCGGTTCCACGTGCAAATCCCAGGTCTAACTAATTCAAGGTATACTGCCATGTTTTTGAGTATTTATTAACCGTGTAGGATTTTTTAACCACTTACCATGTATACATTGTGCTTCCATTTTTCTTAAGTCCCAGTACTTATTTTTATGTGTCACTCATCAAAATTTTTGAGTGTTTTGTCCAAGCCTCATCTTTCCAGGAAGCCTTGAAGTCTTTATTGCTCCATTGGCCTAGTGTGGTGATTTGGGGGAATGCCTATGCCTCCTAGAGCAGCACTGACTATACAACCCATTTAGGCTCAGCCAGGGTCCAGCTGACCTTTTGTTATGACCTGCTTCTTTTCGGCGGTCACTGAGGCTACACCCCACCTAAACTTTCCACCTTCCCTTTTATACAAATCCTGGTCTAGAAGCTTGACCTTGCACTATTCTCTGTTCCCTTTCCCACTCTTCGCTGACCCCCTAGCAGGTTTGCAGGCCCTGAACTCATTTTGTCCAACATGGTGGGGCTGAAAAGGTCCAGGAGGCCACTGCACCCTCTCTGTGTCACACCATCAACCATGCCCATGTAGATGGAACAGGTCACCTGTCACAGGGACCTTCTGGAAACCCGGACAGGGCAGGATAAGAGTCCCTCTATCCTGAGCCCTCCTCTGGGCTCCCCTGGGCACATCCTCCATCTGGGCTTTGGAGATGCAGGAGGAAGAGGTGAGGGTAGGTGGCTTCAGTGTGTCCTTCCTTCCGTGGTTCCCTTCCTGCCTTCCCTGGTCCCTGCTCCATACACCTCAATCTGTTTTCTGCTCTGACACTCACCAGAAACTGCTCTTGGTAACGTCTCCAAGACCTTCCCTTCACCGCGGGCAGTGAACAGCTCTCTGTCTTTACGTGATGGTATCTGTTCCAAGACTTTGAAGCAGGTATCCTTCCTAATTTCAAAGTGGCCTGCTTGACCTCTGGCCTCCCCGGCGGTTCATGCCGAGTTTGCTTCTCAGACCCCGCTCCAGACTGACTTCTCAATTTGGACTTCCTGGGGGTTCGGGCCGGAGACCTGCCTCTTCTCTTTTCTGTGTGTCCTCTAATGGCTCCATCTACCGCTGTGGCCTCAGGTGTCATCCACATGCTGGCTTTCTCACATCTAACCCACACTTTCCCCTGAGCCCTACACATATGTCTGGCTGGTAATGTCTGCCAGGAAGTGACAAGGCATCTTAAACTCAACCTGTCCAAACTCATGCTGTACCCTCACTGGATTTTATTCCCATCGCTCCATCTCAGATTTGGACAGAGCTCTTCCCATCCTTGCCCGAATGGGCTCTTTACATGATCTGCTCTTTATGTCACTAGATTCTCATTGAGAGTCTGGCTCGCAGGTATGTGGTATATAGAGTCTGTTGTCTGAAGGTTTTCTGCATATGAAGAAGGTGTAGATGGCCAGGAAGAATAACACATAATAGTGATGGTAGGAAGATATGCAAAGAGAATTTTATTCTCATATATTGCTGATAGAAATGAGAGTTTTAATAGCTTTTCTGGGAAGAGATATGGAGCCATCACTTCCACTCCTGAGAATCTCTAACATTGAGATACAAACACCAATGCGGAGTAAAGATGTTTAAAACAGCATTGTTTATAGTGGCAAAGAGTGGCGGTGAGGATAAAACCCATCTACGGAGAGGGATAGATCAATGGCAATGCAGCCCTATCAGGCAATTATCATGTTCCCAAGTAAAAATGACTGAAACTTATACAAGGTAATTTGGATAGAGTTCCGCAATGACTGACTCAAGCTAGAAAAAGATGCGTCTAATATCTTGCGTGCTTGCAAACATTTTTATGTGATTGAGCCTGGAGAAGGGTATCCGATTGGAGGTGGGAGAATTTGGGGTATGTTTGCCCTTCTTTATTCTTTTATCGGACACACACACATGAAATGTTCACATAAATTTCCACAAAAGTTACTCTATTTATAAGAAATAAGAGCAACCCCTCTCCTCCTCTGCTTGCCCTCCCCCCTCCCCCCCTCCTTCCACGTTTTCCCCATCTCTGTCACCGCACCTTATCCAAGGCGACACAGATTGTCAGCACTACTGCAATAGCCTGAGACCTTTCCCGATCCATTCTGCACCCAGCCGCTAGAATAAACATGAAAACGTGACTTGTACCTTCTCACTTTCCAAATGAGTCTGCCTTGCACATAGTATACAGTCTAAACACCTGACCACGACCCTGGGTGGTGGCCCCTGCCTGACTCATGTCACGCTGCCGTCTTCATCTGTTCACTGTTCTGGCTGCACTGACTAATGGGATTTTTGAAAATGCCAAGCTCTTTTTTGTCTCTCCTGGAATGTCCCTTTTTGCACCCTTTGCTCCTTCATGTCAGTGCGGTTTTCTGCCTAAATATCGTCTTCTTGATATAGTAGGGAGCAGTCTGCAGAACAAATACATCAGGAAACAAACAATGCACAATGAGGCACCTGGCTGAAGTAGCCTCTCTTCCACAGGGATGTCTCTCGCTTTGTTCCTTCGCGGCACATCGACTGTTTGTAGATCCTATTCCCTCGTTTGTTTGTGCCTTGCTTATTCTCCCATTGGCCCACGACAGACTCTGGAGGTCAGGGTGCGGTGTGTCCCTTACTCATTACCCGGGAACGAATGCAGTCCTGGGCATATAGTAGGTGAACTTTAAATAAGTATGGATTGGGAAAAAGGAACAAATTACTGGGTGAAGAAAGAAATATTTTCTTACTCACAGAGCATAGGAATATTTTAAATGAATTGAGATCCCTGAAGCTACATGAATGTGTTTGTGTGTATATATGTATTGTATATACACATAGTATACATACACATACACATGTATGTATATATACATACACATACACGCAAATATTCTATGTTCTGTGTGTATGGAGGTAATTCTAATAGATTTAATTTAAAACTGTGTTACAGGCAGATGTATTTTTCACAAAATGGGGATTTTTGTTGTTGTTGTTTGGAAGATGAATGAGACATGGCATGGTTTGTCTGTGAGGTAAGACAGTAGGTTAGAGAAAATCAGATCAGATCAGATTTTGATACGTGTCACTGCAGCTGTCATAGGTCAGAGGGAAGATACGTTCCTTAACATTTTTGACTACTTCTTTCTGTCTGTAGGGTTGTATTTCCTAAATAATAGCAACTGACGAAAAGATCAAATTAAAATTAAATTGGATCTGAAATGCCAGATATCTGACCAAACCTCTGGGAAATCGATGAAATAGTCCTGTCTGAAGGCTGGGACCAAACGTGATCTCATCCATATCAGCAGAATCATTAATAAAACGCCAAGGTGCTTCCTGACCTCCAGGAGAGGTGAACCATGCTGAATCGATAAATATTTAGCTGAAGCAAATTTGGGCTAAGACTCTCTATAGGAGGTCATGTAAAATGTGACATCCCCTAGATGTTCTAACTTCCCTGTCAACAACACTAACCCTTGAAATACGTGTTCACAGTCCTATGTCCTTTTCAACATAGAAATGCAAATAAATGTATCCTCTATTTACTATTTTATTATTCTGATAACTAGAATGGATACCACCACAACCCCAAATCAAGACACTAAGTAAAGCATTTTTCTTTCTTTCTTTCTTTCTTTCTTTCTTTCTTTCTTTCTTTCCTTCTTTCTTTCTTTCTTTCTTTCTTTTTTTCTTTTTTTCTTTTTTTCTTTCGAAAGTATGGGTGTGTGCACAAGTGGAGGAGGGGCAGAGGGAGAGAGAGACAATCCCAAGCAGCCCCACGCTCAGGACTCCCACAACCCTGGGATCATGACCTGAGCCAAAATCAAGAATCGGATGCTCAACCAACTGAGCCACCTAGGTGCCCTAAGGAAAGCATTTCTTTAGCCAAATAATTTAACTTGTAATGGAGTATGGAAGTTGAAAGACTCAGGGTTGAGAGACTAGGTATATCTGTCTTTGAACCACTAGGCTGCCAGCTCTATAAGGTTAGAAGAGTGATATGACTTGTCTAACCCTGTCTTTGTTCATCTGTAAAATGGAGAACATCATGTCTGTTTGTCATACTGTGTGGTAACTAAATTAGGAAACATACATAAGTACCCTGCACATCTGCCTACTAACAGGCACATGGCAGAATCCTGCAAGTACACAATCAGATCTTTACACTGGACTTAAATGTAGTCTATTGTAACTGCAGGGTCATTGAGGACATAGATTCAGCTAGAGTTTTATTTTGTTTTTGTTGCTTTGTTTCACAAGCACAAAAAAAAAATCAGTGTGGATTTTTAAAAAAGGATTTATGCAAAAGGATAAAGTAACTTAGAGGATGGATAAGAACGCTGGGGAAACAGCCTTGGAAATAAGTCAGATACAACAGGAGCCAATTTGGCTCAAGGTTTCTGGCCTCAAGAAGCTGAGACTCAAGAGACTTAGTTGGCTTCCATCACCTGGATGAATGCACTTTACCATCTTTTTTTTTTTTTTTTCCCCCTACCCTGTGCCACTCAGCTCAAAATTTGGAGATTCCAGAGAAATTCTGATCGGCTTACCTCGAGTTACCGGACCATCTTTGTTTGTTTGTTTGTTTATTGTTTTTTATCTGTGGGAGTCAGGCACCTCAATACTACTTTGCAAAGGAGAAAAGGTAATTCCTCAAATCACAGCTCAACCTGTTCAGAAGGGCAGACTTTATCGAATTAATTAGAAGACAATTAAATATCAGAATTAAAAATTAATGAAAAGGGGAGCGCCTGGGTGGCTCAGTCGGTTAGGCGTCCGACTTCGGCTCAGGTCATGATCTCGATCTTGCGGTCCGCGGGTTCGAGCCCCGCGTCGGGCTCTGGGCTGATGGCTCAGAGCCTGGAGCCTGCTTCCGATTCTGTGTTTCCCTTGCTCTCTGCCCCTCCCCCGTTCATGCTGTGTCTCTCTCTGTCTCAAAAATAAATAAACGTTAAAAAAAATTAAAAAAAAAATGAATGAAAAGGAACACATCACTACAAATTTCTAAGCCCCCCGCATTGACTCTTGAACAAAATGGAAAAGCACTGAATAAAATTCTTTAGGTGACAAGATAGTGCCAACATGGCCGACAGGGACCAAGGGAGTTGTTCACCTGTGAAAGCCATGCCCCAGCAGTCCTCAGAAGTGCCAGCGGTACCTGGGGCAGGGCCAGCTTGAGGCTCTGGGCCTCTTCTCCTCCTTCAACTGGTTCAGTCTGTTTAATTCTTTTCTTAGGTAATGAATTTCCACATAAGCTTCATATAAAAATTGATAAGTTCTAAAACGCACACCTAGGAACAGCAGCAAGAAAACAATTTTTTATAACATTTTTATTCAATTTTGAGAGACAGAGAGAGACAGAGCTCAAGTGGTGGTGGGACAGAGAGAGAGGGAGACACAGAGTCCGAAGCAGGCTCCAGGCTCTGAGCTGTCAGCACAGAGCCTGACACGGGGCTTGAACCCACAAACCGTGAGATCGTGACCTGAGCCGAAGTTGGATGCTTAACCGACTGAGCCACCCAGGAGCCCCAACAATTTTATTTTATTGTATTTTACTGTATTTTATTTTTAAAACAAAATACTTTTTTTTAACTTTTTTTAAAACTTTTTAAAAGTTTATTTATTTATTTTGAGAGAGAGAGCACAAGCAGGAGAGGGGCAGAGAGAGAGAGGGAGAGAGAGAATCCTAAGCAGGCTCCAGGCTGTCAGTGCAGAGCCTGACACGGGTCTTGAACTCACACACCATGAGATGGTGACCTGAGCCCAAACCAAGAGGCAGATGCTCACTGACTGAGCCTGCCAGGCACCGCAACAAAACAACCTTTTTAAAATTACCGAACAAAGGAAAAGAACAGCATCCTAGCCACGGGGGCCACTACAGCATCTCCGATGTCGTGGAGGTGACGGGGGAAGGGTTAGCCTTCACCTTGCCTTGGGGCAGCTTCTGTTAAGCAGGTGACCTACGGTCAGCTTAATGCTACAAATACCGTACTTATATTGGCACAATATTTTCCAGTTTTGCAAAGATCTCAAAGGAACATGGCTCATTTGATCTTCACAGAGGGCAAGGGACCTGATGTTACCTCCACTGACAAGTGCAAAGTGGAGGTGCGGTGATAGACTCTCCATGACAGTCCTAGAAACCAGCCGTCCTGACTCTTAGTGTAGTACTTGTTATAATGGGTTTTCAGTGAAAAAAAAAGGTGGAATCCTTCCCTCAGATACAAATGATATGAGATCCCCGTATTTAAAAACAGAAAGAGTGGGGTGCTTGGGTGGCTCAGTCGGTTAAGCATCTGACTCTTGTTTTTTTTTGGCTCAGGTCATGATCTTGTGGTTTGGGAGTTTGAGGCCCATATCGGGCTTTGTGGCGACAGCACAGAGGCTGCTTGGGTTCTCTCTCTCCCTCTCTCTGCCCTCGCTGCCCCCTTGTCACAAAATAAACTTGAAGCAATTTTTTAAAAGTTCAAAAAATTAAGAAAAAAGAAAAGCAGAAAGAGTGGAGCCATCATGGTCGGATTGGGGCAAAGGGCCTGGGGCTCCCCTCAGCCCGCCCTCCTACCTCTCAGCCTGGAACACGAGCAGGGCTCCAGAGGTCTGAGGAAAGTGGTGTTTTGCATTCCACAGTACGAACAGTCTTACCAGCTTTACCGTCAGGGATTTAATTGTGTCTCTCTTCCTCCATTTTCTCCACATCATGTAGTTGTTTTTTTTTTTGTTTTTTGTTTTTTTTTTTTTTTGTGCGGCTTGGGTCCCAGGGGTCAGCTCCAGTGAAGGAGGCAGTGCAGGTGGCACTGTTGAGAAAACAGGCTGGGGACACGAAGGCAAGATGCTCCTTTGGTTTTGTGTTTCTGAAGTTGACATTGATTTATGGTGGTGCTCAAAGCAAAGGCATGGGACTGCCATGCCACTGTTTCTGTGTCATGAAAAGACACAGGGGGCCTTTTGTAGAGTTTTTCTGTGTTAACCGAGAATGTCCCTCAGGATCTGAAGTGCTCTTTTCCCGGCCATAATTATAGCCACCTTTGAAAGAATATCCGTGGTCCTGACCAAAGCTCGTTTTATTGTGCGGTGATATTTCCCAGGTTCGTCTTCCATGTGGATAGCCTCTAATGCAATTATGTAAGTGTTCCCATGTTTCCATGTGTGAACACCGCGTGTGATAATACCCCTTCCCCTCTCACTCATGATACAGAATTCAAGTCCACCGTGCATAGACCATGTCTACTCTTTCTCTTCCTTCGCACACACTACTCCGTCAGACCAAACCCAGGCCTGAGGGGTCTTCAGCTGTATCAAAAGTAGGGCCATCTCTAGGGACAGATGGAGCCTGGGGTTCAGGGCTCTGCAGTGCTGTGAAGAAAAGGGACACAGAGGAGGTGGCAAGACAATGCGGCTTGGTGACTTGTTGGCTGTAGAGAGGGAAGGTCATGGTCACTGGAGCTTGTGGCACAGGAGGGCATGATAAAGAGCCCTGTGGGTGGGAGAACTGGCTGGCAAGAGCGTGAAGGCAGAAACAGCAACATGATGAAGGAGAAAAATGGAAGCGAGCTGAAAAACACCTTATTTTGCACTTGCGAATAGGAATGACCTCACTGCTCATATGATATCAGTGATCTGATTACAAATTAAATTGATCAGATGTTCAGGTTTCTTGTCAGGTATAAATGTCTGTGTGTGTGCTTGTGTTCACATTCAACTTTTATTACATGTTCTTTACCTTTCTTGTGATGAAACAGATCTTGCTACCCATGTGTTAAAAAAAAAAAAAAGGAAAAGGGAGGTTTTAGGAAAAATAATGAATTTGAAGTAATATGTTAGGTTTCTCCAGAGAAATGGAACACATAGAAGGGATCTATGTATTGCAAAAGATTTATTGTAAGGAGTTGGCTCATGCAGTTATGGAGCCTAGCAAGTCCAAAGTCTGCGGTGTAGGCCAGCAGGCTCAGACCCAAGAGATCCAGTGGTGCACTTCCAGTTGGAAAGCCAGCAGCCTGGAGACCCAGGACACCCCATGGCTCAGTAAAGTCTGAAAGAAGTCTTCTCTAAAATTCCTTCTGGCTCAGAAATTCGGTCGTTGGTTCTGTTTAGACCTTCAACTGATTGGATGAAGCCCACCTACATTAGTAAGAGCAATCTGCCTTACTCCGAGTTTACCAATTTACATGTAAATCTCATCCCAAACACCCTCCAAGTTGACACACGAAATTAGCCACCACTGGTAGGAGGAATGCAGATATAAAAATGGAGACTATTTTAGGTTCCAGGAAAAATGATGAATACCTTGCAAATAGAAACGTGTCCTATGCGTAGATTATGAGCAAAGCATCTTGGTTTGATGAAGCGAAGTCCTAAGGTAGAAAATTTTAACAAGCATGTCAGCACCTGGGGAATTCTCTATCTGATACAAGCTCTCTTCTGGATCTATCACGTACTATACTTTGAATTCCAGTAACTTCACGTTTATGTTCTTAATACTAGTCACAATAATGTACTTACCTTTCTTCCCACAAAGCCTAGAAGATTTTTTTAAATTTTTTTAATGTTTGTTTATTTTTGAGAGAAACAGAGACAGAATGTGAGTGGGTTGGGGCAGAGAAAGAGGGAGGCACAGAATCCAAAGCAGGCTCCAGGCTCTAAGCCGTCAGCACAGAGCCCGACGCAGGGCTCGAACTCACGAACCATGAAATCATGACCTGAGCCAAAGTCGGATGCTCAACTGACTGAGCCTCTGAGGCGCCCAAGACCTAGAAGAGTTTTGGCACAAGGTAGGTACTCCATAAATACATGTTGGTTACATTTTGAAAAATCATAATTTACAATGTTTGGCAGTTTGCTGACAAATTGTTGACAATTTCTTTCCTGTTTTTAATGTTTATTTATTTGTGGGGAAAGGGGCAGTGGGGAAGGGACACAGAGATAGAGGGGTAGAGAGAATAATCCTAAGCAGGCTCCTCACCATCAGTGCAGAGCCCAATGAGGGGCTTGAACTCACGAACCGTGAGATCATGACTTGAGCTAAAATCAAGAGTCAGAAGCTTAACCGACTGAGCCACCCTGGCACCCTGACAATTTATTTGTTGAAAGGGAGACTCATTCACTTGATTACATATTTTATAAAGAATATATATGAAGACGATGAGGCATCTGGCTGGCTCAGTGGGTGGAGCATCTGACTCTTGATCTCAGGGTTGTGAGTTCAAGCCCCAAGCTGGGTGTGGAGCCTACTTAAAAAAAATGTATAGGAAGAAGAAAGCTAATTTGTACAGAGTAATTCCCTTGACTCAGGTTTTCTGATTGATCTCCCCACTCACAAATACTTTCTATGACAAGGGATATCATACGCTACAGGGATAAAAAGCAGAATCAATCTATCCTTACTTTTTTATACCTCCCTTTATTTCATTCCTCTCAACCCAGATGTCCTCTGGGATTCTCTCATCATTTGGAATTGAATATTTAAATATATAAATACTCCCTGGACCATTATGTCGAATATAGAATATTTTATATAATTCAAGTTAGCACTGATCAATAGTTGAACCGCATGTTTCTGGAAACTACTGAATGAATTTTCTCATATTAATGAGCTTCTCTTGGGTTTGCCCAAATCAAACATCCTTGGCCCTAATACTCAAATGTTTTCTCTGTCCCTGCGTTCTTTCACATTCCTACCCACCTCTCAATTTCCAGTGGCACTGCCATCATCCTGCCATCTGGACCATTGCAGCAACCTCCCTGTCTCCATTTTGCTTTCCTCCAATGCACATCCTCCCCTGCTTTTAGCAGAGGTGAACATTTCCAACCTTGAGCCTGCCTTTGTTGTTTCCCTGCTCCAGATTCTTCTGTGACTCTCCATCGTCTAGATGGCAAAATCCAAATCCTGGTCCCTGTCCCTGCTGATAGTCTTACCTTTTAACCCTCAAGTTTATCTTCCTACTCATCTACTCATTTCCATGCTCTTCACTGGCCTCCAATACCTCCCTCTTGTTCTGTCTGGCAAACTCCGCTTCTGTTTCTAGTCTCAGTTCAAGCGCTCGATATATTTAACTTTTATGTGGAAGTCTCTCAGTCCTGTAGCTAGGCTTACACTCTCTTCTACATTATAGTGGCACTGATAAAATTGTACATAACACCATTCCACTAGAAAAATAGCATGTGATGTTGAAATCACTTTTATAAACATCTATGTTCCGTTAGGAGCCGTGAGCTCTTGGTCTGTATCTTCCTAGTACTAGCATCTAGCAGAGTCCTTGGCATGTAGCAGGGACTGAACAAATACTTGTTAAAGGAAAGAATAAGTGTCTCTCCCCCATCTCTTCTCACAATTACAACCTGCAGCTGAAAATTGTCTTCTATTTATGAACTATGATTCATCTTAGGCCCAGGGAAATTACTGAAAAGAGGTATGTCTGTTTTTGAAAAATGATAGTTAATGGTAGTTAACAGTAGAAAGGGGGAAATGGCATGCCCTCCTCTTCCCACCCCTGCCTTTCCCGAGCCCTGTGGCAGCCCCCTTTGGTTCAGGAGAGGACATTCTCCCTTCAAGGTGGTTATGCCCCCAACATTCTTCACTACCATCCAAGGAACTATTTAGGAGCAACAGGAAATCAAAGAAAACTCAGTCTCTGTACCAGGATATTTAAAGAGGAAGGAGAATAAAAGCATTGAGTCAAGTATGAAGTGCCTGTTACTAGACACTGGTTTTGGCTGTTAAACTAACAAAGTAAAGTTCCCATAGTGATTCTTCGCTTCCTGCTCCAGAGTGAATGTGCATTTTTGACATAACAAAACTTGAAAAAGACACCCGATGGTAACACCAGGTGCTCTGGTTTCTCTTCAGTTCCACCTCACTCATATTTCTTAATTTTCTCATTTTCCGTTTTAGATGTGTTCAATTGGGCAGCAGAAATAAGTCACTGGAGAGGAATGTTTGAGAAAGAACCTAATTTCCTCCCTACTTTCTTAATAGGACATTCCCACGTACTCACACACACCGAAATAATTGTTCTAGAGTGGAGATAATGAAGGATTCAAACTTACATAAAGGTGATACAATTTTATGATTTTCTCTGTGGAGGGGAATTAGTGGGAAGGGATTGCAAGTATAGCTGAATACATTACATTACCTTTTTGTCCGAGTCACAAATTTGCTCGTGGTGGCTTGTGTGGGAGCAAGATGGATGTACACTCTTTCGGCTGACCAAAGTTCCTGGAATATGTGGAGCAGACACATACCGGTTATCTTATAATTAACACTGAAACTCGGCTTCTGGCTCATTGCCTTCACAGTGAGCTAATCTGTGCTTGAATGCTAGACACCCTTCTATAAATGATAGTTCTCCAGACTGCCTGAGCATCAGCTCAACCCGGTCTCCATTTCCAAGCCACTATTTCTTGGTATCTTCCGGGTTAAATAAGCCTGTTTGTCTACTACTCTTGAGGTAAGTTAGCTCTGTGGGATCATGAGTTTCCTTCCAGACATCCTGCCAGAGCTGTCACGTAGAAGGGAAGGAGGACTGAACATGAAGACAGGTGTGCGGGTGGGAAGGAGTGAATCTTCAAGTTTCTGGCTGATGCAAGTCCAGGATTTTTAAGGACATGAGTAATTCTGTGTCTTTTAAAGGGCAACCTATAAACATTGGAGTTTCTGAGCAACGGATAGAACTGGAATTCAAGGATGAAACTCACAAATAGCAAGTCGTGATTTCTTGCCGTTATAGAATAAGGTCAGTGTGATTTCACTGTAGCCCTGAGTAAATGTGTGTCTTAAGAATCATCTACTATGATTTGGATTTGAAGGAAGATGCTTCTCAGAGGACGTGGCCAGAGTTTTAGTAAATTGATATGCTAGGACTTGTCACCAAATTATATACAGTTCCTCAATTATTGCAGCCACTCTTTAAGATTAGTATTGCTGTTCTCATTTTATATGTGAGAAAATCAAGGTTTATATAGGCACAGAAACTTGCCCCTAGTAAATAATTGGAAAGCTTAGAATTCAAATTCTATTCTGTCTGACCTCAAAGCTAAACTCTTTATACCACAGTGTTAATCATCGTTTGGCTAAAGGGGATCTATCCCTCAATTTGCTTGCTCTGCTTTTGGTGATAATCTCTATGTCTGGGGGAAATGTGTCACTGACCACAAAGCCTACGAGCTATTAATCACCTCAGTGTCCTGGCTCTTGGCTCTACCACTATGCCCTCCTCTAATGGGACGGGCTTCATGTCATTCTTTGGGTAAAATTAAAGAACTTGGCTTTCAGATGATCTGAAACATGGATTGGCAATGCTTGGTACCTTGTTTCTCATCAAACTATATGATCGCAGACATAGGGGTGCCTGAGGGACTCAGTTAAGCATCTGACTCTTGACCTTGACTCAGGTCATGCTCTCACGGTTCAAAAGTTCCAGCCCCACATCAGGCTCTACCCTGACAGGGCAAAGTCTGCTTGGGACTTTCTCACTCTGCCTCTCCCCCACTGGTTCTCTCTCTCTCTCTCTCTCTCTCTCTCTCTCTCTCTCTCAAAATGGATAAATAAATTAAAAAAAAAAAGAGATTGCAGACATAAACCCATGATTTGTCTCTGGCTTAACATTGAAATGACCCGTGGAACACAAAAAATTACGCATGTGTGCCCATCCCCCCATACCCTCCAAACATACACCAAGATAGGTTCTGATTTATTTCTTCTGGGGATGTGTACTGGCCATCAGTATTTTAGAATCTTCCAGGGCTGAGAACTGAGTTTTCCATCATAGCACTAAGTTCACTGTCTTATTCTGAAGTGACTCTATTGGCAAATAAATATTAGGTAAGAGAAAACAAAAAGTTTGCATTTGCTTTTAACTCTAAGAAAAATTTGGAAAATCCTATGTATTAGTTGGTTGCTTCCCCACCTATAGGAATAAAGAAAGACTGTGGAAATTTGATTTAATTCAGTAAACATTTGCAGATGTTGTAGAGGGCACAAAGGCCAACAAGACTCTCTTTCTGTAAGGAGGGTAGGTCCTGGTAGAGTAAAAATGTGGGCACAGGTAACTACACTTCTGTATAAACTCTGGTAAGTCCGTCAGTAGTGGTTTGGTGAATGATAAGATGGACAATTATATATTTCTAAAGAGAAGGAATGGAATGTGCAGAAGGTTAGAGTATTAGAAAGAAAGGCATATTAAGAAGAAGCAGGTAGACCAGTATGGCTACAGCATGGGGATCAAAGAAGAGAATGGCAGAAATGAGATTGCAAAGGGGCAACACCTAGTGTGCCTAATGTTCTCTGTTATCTTCTGTCTCTCATTCATCTGTAAAAATACACAGATTTCTTTCTCTTCCTTTCTTTTGGTCTTGTTTTCTCCCCCTCTTCCATTTTTTCTCTCTTTCTCGATTGGTTATAATAATTAGGTTAATAATAATGGCAATATTAATGGTAGTAGCTTTCATTTTGGCTCTTTCTAAATGCCAGTCACTATTACATCATCACATTTAATCCTTACAGCAATCCTAAAAATGATGTATATTATTTCTTTCATTTTACTTATGAGGAACCAGAAGCCCCAGGACACAGGAAGTTGCTCAAGTTGTCAGGGGACTCCAGAAATTATGTGTCGAGCCTCCGAATTTAGGCAAGGTGGCCTTAGCAAATGAAGAAATCTGGAGGGTGGGTCGAGGAGCAGCAGTAGGTCTCTCTCTTGCCATTGAGATGCAACACCACTCTCTTTCTTGCTTGCTTCCCCTTCCATTTGTCCTCATAAGTCACGGTGGGAGTCAAAACATGGAGCTGGAGGAATTCTGGTTTTCATAAATCATGAGCCAGTTTTGTCACTGACATTTGCTTTTAGAGTCAATCTCTTTGTATGTGCCTTTGTATTGAATTGAAAGGAAGAGTAAATTTTGCCTTTTATAAGTGGCGGTTAAAAAGAAGAGAATAGTTTGGAAGTATGTTGAGTGAAGTTACATGTGAACAAATTTGAGAAATGATTTATGGGTTTTGAAGAGGAAAGTATTTGTGGGAAGGCTACCAGCCATGTGCCTCTTCCAGCGAATTAGCTCTCAGCTTTCTAAACCACATAGCCCTGGGGCTGACTCCCAGCTCTACCCTTTAGCAGCTGTTCAACCACTGACCAACTTCTGAGGCTCACTAAGCTTCAGTGGTTTTCATCTGTGAAATGGGGACTAAATGGGCTACACTGACCATTTTCCAGTCATTGGAAGCCACCATGAGGCCACCAATGACATCCACCTACATAGGAGGTCAAGGGATTGGGACATCTTTTATTTCATTGGCAAATTTTGAGGTAAGAAAATAACTGATATCTTGCTGTTTAAGCTCCAATCTCTAGACTTACAAATTAAGAGGCCTGAGAAAGAACAAGAAAGGTGTCTGAAAGTTTATGAAGGAGAGGAATCCCAGATGTGAATCCCATTTTGTGAGTACCAAAAAATAGGAATGTAGAAGAAAAAACACCCTCCTTCCCCCACCCCCTCCTTGAGCCCTGCTCCTTTAGTGAAGGCTCTAGACATTTTTCCTAATGCTTGATAAATTGATTCCTCCTGACTGCAAGTCAGCTGGTCCCGGTTTGTAGTGCATACCCTCTGTGGGTACAATCCTAGAGGAATTCTAGAAAGAAAGAAATACTATGTTTGCTTTTCTTAAAAAAAGGCTTTTGACAAATGCCCTGGAAATACCCATGAAACTGCTATAACCTTGGACCTCTGGTGGATTAGCTCCAAAAGCCCTCAAGAGTGAATGTGCCATTCAAACTTCCCGATAACTCGAGTGTGGAAAATTTTTGCAAAGATAGATGGGTCATATGAAATGACCCTTTAGATTGAGCTGCTTTGTGACTGCCTTATAGTTTTATAGTACTCTACAATTTACAAAAGCCCTGTGTATACATTACTTAATCCCTCCCAAATTCCCAAGTAAGACCCAGGGAGTTATTGGTGTCTTCTCTTCAGATGAAGAAAGAATCACTGAGAGAGGTTAATAGGTCTTTTTCAAGTGACCTAGCCAGTATCCATCTAAAGGAGCCTCACAAGAATCTCTCCTACATTATAAAAACTATTGTTTGTATATAACTTGACAGATTACAAGTTGAAATAAAACCAAATGCACTTATTTTCCTAGGATTTGTGAGCGCTGTTAGAACTGAGAAGCAGGTTGATTTGCCTTAAATCAATTTATTAAAAGTCAATTTGCCAAATGATCAATTTGCTGATCTTTATCAAATATATCAATTGTGCTTTCTACCTAAAAGCTTTAAAAGGAATGAAGTCAAAATATAAAATGTTCTTTTTTAAACATTAACAAAAATGATGCTTCTGTGCTAACAAACAAATCAAAGGGTTGTAAAAAAATATGAGCATATTAGTGTAATGGAACTCCATAAAAAATAAAAATGTCTGTCGTCTAATGCTATTTTTCCCACCCACTTGGAATTCAACATTTATAGGGAACAGAGATACTCAAACTATTTCTAGCGAATTGAAACCCAATATAATTATAGGGCTCAGAATTTATATTCACAAATATCAGGAAAAAGTCAGAAGTTTTACTTAAAAGTAATATAAAATTAAATTTTCAGATTAGCCCAGCGCTCTGAGAATACAATAAATATGTTTAGCCCCTTCTTCCATAGCCTAACAGTCTAGTGGGAAAGGCAGATCTTAATCAAATAGTCACACTCATGAATGGAAGGGCACAATGGAAAAAAAGAAGTAACAGTAACATCAAGAGAAAAGAAGACAGAGGACAATTCCCAGATGGATGTGGAGATCTGAAGCATGTGTGAAAGTTAATTGAGGAAGTCTGGAAATATATCCATAGCATACATTTTAATTTTTTCCCAATCCTTTACACTGTCAGGGTCTGGGAACTTCACTGCTACCTTTATTTGTATTTCTAATGAATGTGGTTCTTTCTACTGTGGCCAACACCACGTGCCTTTCCATTACTTTTAACCCAGGATCCTAAAATGTAAATTCTCGAACGATATTCTTAGAACGATATTGTTATTCATTTCAACTCGTATGTTTTTAGGAGAGTTGCACTGACTAATTTAGCCGGACTTCCGTTAATATAAAAGGGCAGACTGAACCCATCCAATCTGAATGAATTAGATTCTGAGGTTTGATAATAATCAGGTTGACCGTCGGTGTCTTTAAACCATACTCATGCTTCAAAGCTTTCCTATATTCATGCCTCTAACTTGAAGAAGGCCAACCGTGTTTTCCTTACAGATGTATAAAAATAATGATATATCAATACATACACGATTATAGCGAAATGAAGAAAATTGAGGCTTTATAAGACTGGTGATAATCATATTACCAATGGGAAGTTTTGTCTATAATATCCAAGTCCACAAATCTTTTACTCATGAAAAGAACCGAGTGTCTTTTGAAATTTAACTTTTGGAAAATGAATTTTCTTTTTTTTCCCTATGTTCCAGGAACCCAAAACAAAACAAAACAAAAGAATAACAGCACCTCAAGTACATTATTAAATTTCTCCATTTGGCAGACACACCACTTCCCTTTTTATCCTTTTCCTGAAGCTAAGTTGTCTTTAAAATAATCATCCTTTCACTGGCGAGATTAATGTTCACTGAAATTTGCATGCTGTATAGGGCTCACAGCATATGTAAAATACATTTTTCTCCGGGAGATGTTCGTACAGTAACAAGATATACTATTGTGTTAAAATATGTAATTGTGTAAAATTACTTTTTTTTTCTTGGCCTTAGTGGTCTAGTTTTTTGCATTTGTAAATGTTTTCTTAAATGAAATGACTTCTTCATAATTAGGAGACTAAAATTTGAAATTCTAAGCAACACTATCAATTTGTGACGTATTTCTTGAGTCTCACCTCCTACTGTTTGAAATTTTACATCAAATTCTTTACTTGGGTAAATGAAGACTGTTAGTAGCACAAGGTTCGAATGCCCACAACTTCTTGTGAGCGATAGTTGATTACGGAGAAGAGGTAGCTCACAGCATGAGAAACCTGTTTTCTAAGGGCAGACATTTTAGTTATAAGGAAAGAAGATCAATGTGAATGCTGGAGACTGATTAAAATTGAAAGGACAACATACACTGAATGATATTGCAGTATTTTTTACTACTGTTGGAATCATTTAACAAAAGTGTTCCATAAAAATTCCACCACAGAATCAAGATGCTAATGTTATACCTCATTTATTGCCAGCATATTCAGTGACATTTTATAATGTACATCTGTCAGCCAGAGATATAAATGAATGAGGTGAACCATACAATTTACCCTCAGGAAGTTCCATTAGAGCCCCCAAAGTATAATATTTATGAGGTCAGAATCAATTAATCAGATAGCTGTATTTGCTTTTCAGCTCAGCAGGCTCTCTGCTCCACCAAACTGTTGCGTCTGAAAATCTTTCGTATTTGGCAAAAGAGTGGGTTTGTGTGTGCTCCATAAAAGCTATTTTGTAAATCAGTTACTTTAGTAACACAGAGCGTATTCGGTATTAATTCATGGTCTGAGTGGAGACAATGCAAAATATGTTCTTATCAGAAATGTTTTATCTCAGTAGGAGTCCTAGATATTCTTCCTGAGCGACGATGGTCTTCCCTATTCCACAGTTTGCCGAATGAAAGGCAATTAGAAAAGAAATACAGGCTTGTGCTTGTACAGCTTGGGAATTCAAGCCTTGGGTGTGTTAAAGTCGGGCATGGGCGGAAGCAGGGCACATACTGCTGTCAACAACAATCCGGGCAGAAATGGACAAGGACCGTGAGGAAGGCACAGTAGAAAGGACTACTGTTCTCATAAAGAAGGGGCGTGTGTAGTTAGCCTCGGAGAATACGATGAATGACAGTTGCTGTGTTATTCACAGTGAGCTGCTGGCTTCTCTGCCCAGAAAACAGGTCTCAGAGCAATTTTAGAAATGATGATGAGTTAGAGGAATGCTGAGAGCAAAAATATAAGATCTCTTTTTTATTTTGTTTATTTATTTATTTTTGCATTAGACAAGGGAGACCAGAGACCATGAGGACTGATACTCTACTAATAAAAACCCTGGTAATAAGTCTTTTCTATGATTTGACAGCGTGGATAGACATTAGAAATTACGGGAAAAGGTTGTAGGTGATACAAAAATTTAGTCAAGAGACCGTATGCTAATTTTATCAAGTCCATACATTTACATTAAATTCCCGTTATTTGCCCTAAATATTGTCGGCATGTATGTGGAGGTGTGTCTGTATGTGGTGTTGGTGGTTGGGTTCAGTAAGGCAGTGAGCATAAGTGGATACCTAGGATGTGCGGTGGATGCTGTCTGCTAATATAGCCCTATCTACCTAGGCTGCTTTGTAATGCATCCAGCACGGCACTGCATCCAAACAAAACAAAACTAACCCAAGTGCCTTATGAAAGACAGCAAAATGACAATATTTCTACCTTGTCTCCTTTCTGAAACAGGCTGGCAAATAGGAAAAAAAAAATCATGGGAAAAAGCCCCACCCCTCCTTCGATAAAACTAGGAATTCCCGAACCCTAACTGCCATTATACGATGCAAGTTTCACAAGGCAAGCGATGTTCACTTGTTTGGTTTAGCAGTGTATCCCCAGGACCTAGAAAGTGAGCATCGTCAAATATATGCACTATAATTTTGAAAAGCATCATACGACCTTTTCACCTAATTGCATTCAACTAAGTAGGAGGGTTCGTATTCTTCTGTTTTCCCATCTTCAGACTTCCTTGGTTTCTGCAGGAAAAGAGGAACAAACCCGAAACACAGAGAGAAAGCAGTCAGTCATAGAAAGGTCATTTGGATTGTACCCAATTTTTGCCCGATACATAACCCCGCTTAAGCAGAGAGACCAGTCTGAAATACAGACAGGATGGATACATGCCTCTATATGCAGCAAACAGGTTTCTCCATGTCTGAAGTCCCTAGTACATGACCTTTTACTCAAAGGAGTAAGGCTTAGAGGTTTAGAGCACCTCCTGAAGAATATGTAGCCTTCCCACCTACACACCTTGTTAGAAGCAGCGGTTTTGCTGAATGAAGGAGGGCATTCCTTGCCCCAAAACGGAGGGCTGTGGGTGTTGCAGAGAAGAGAGATCGCAGGAGCCAATCAACTTTGAACTGTGGATAAGCACATGCGAGCAACATACTTGACACAAAACACTTCCCTTCAGCCCCAACTCATAACTTGGACCCATTTCCGCATCGAGGGCATGCTTGGGCTCATGTAACTCTGTTTTGAAGTGTAAGTGCCAAATTGCTTCTCTTACAGTAATATATTCTGACCTTGAGGGGCTGTGTTTCTTCCCGGTATATTCAAGTTTCTTGGCGCAAAAATCATTAGCTCTCAGAGATATCCGTGTTTACTTAAGAGAGAGCATCACACTTCTTTATCTGATGCTGTGATTCGGAATGTGTGGACACCTTTCCTGGTAAATCAGTTCTATTTCAGCAGTTTTAACTTTTCTGAAATGATGCTGTTTTTTTTTTTTTCAACGTTTTTTTTTTAATTTTTATTTTTGGGACAGAGAGAGACAGAGCATGAACGGGGGAGGGGCAGAGAGAGAGGGAGACACAGAATCGGAAACAGGCTGCAGGCTCCGAGCCATCAGCCCAGAGCCTGACGCGGGGCTCGAACTCACGGACCGCGAGATCGTGACCTGGCTGAAGTCGGACGCTTAACCGACTGCGCCACCCAGGCGCCCCAGAAATGATGCTGTTTTATTTCTGCAGCATGTATACAGTAACCCCAGATTTGGAATATTTTAACCCGGTAAAAAATCATATATGTTTACACTATAATTTTCCACTTCTATAACATTCTGAATTCTTTTTCCTTATACACACAGAGAAAGCAAACTTCTGGTGTTATGCCCAAAAAACACCTGAAATTATTTGTAATGGAAACGGCAGATATCTAAATAAAAGATAAATGGGGAATTGTCAGTGCACTAGCATCAATAACCAAAATGCCAATGACAAAGTAATAAAAGAAGAAGAAAAGGAAGGGAAGGACAGGAGAGCTTTAAGGAGAGAAGTTTGAGGGCTGCTATTGTACTATGCTCCATGCATCCTCGCTTTTATTAAGTGAATAGTTAGTAATTTGCTTTCAAATTATCTGGGGTAGGCTGTCATTTCCAGACAGAACCAACTTGACCTTTGCACTGTGGAGTCAACTCCAGGATGCACTGGCTGAGACTCAATGAGGAAGATGGGAAGATGTATACTTTTTAATGGGAAGGAGGCTTGGTGTGACCCAGTATGTTAAGAATAGTGGACAAAGGGGAAAAAGAGGAGGGAGAAAAAAAAAACACAAGAAAAATTGGATTATCAAGCTTTTTATTACAGCAAGTTAAATAGAAAAGCAAATTGAAGATAGAGGTAGTTTGAAAATATCAATATAAACTCATAACCTAGAGGAAATATTTCCCCCCCCATCATTTTTTGGAGTTACTCTGTCTACTGCAAGTACCCAGTGGAAATGATTTTCATGCCACTCTTGACCCCCAGTTTTTGAGTGCTAATATCATTTACTAAGGCAACTGAAATCCCAGGGAGAGCAAAGAATGCCATATCTTGAGGCAAAATAAATAAATAGGGACCTGAAACATCCTATTGCAAGAAAGCAAAGATATTTTCAGAGATGTTTAGTGTTGTGTAGAAAAGGACAAAAAGGCCATCAGAAAAAGCAACCTGTTAGTGGACAAGCTGTTAAAATTTGAGCATCAGAAAGATAAAAATTATAACCAGTTGGAACAGATGAGGGTGTTCAAGAAGCTGTATGTCTGTGATTACACTAAAACAGGGAAACAAACCCAAAATGCTAAAAAGTATCTGTGATATACTGGAGTTTCTAATGTCGTCTATAGGAGATGCTATTTATTGTGAAATCCAAACGACACGTACCAAACACTGTAGTTTTAGTCAGTTGAAAGGTTATAAAATAGAGGTTGTTTTTTTTTTTTTTTTCAAGAGAAAATGGAAGTGTAGAAAGATATGCAAACTATGGAGGAATTTTGCATGAAATGTTTGGCTCTCCCTGTGGTTTCTGTAACCAAATCACTCATGCTTCTTTTTGTGGACTCGTATAGTAACTTATATTTTGTTACTCAGCCTGTAAAATTGTGGTAGTCCTCTATGAGACAAATGTAATAGTATTGTGAAATGTTGTGTGATTGTCTGGAAATGAAAGTTTATGTAAAGGACCGGAGCCCAAGAATGTGGTGTGGCGAGAGCATAATAATCAGGGAAGGGGTTGTGATTCCTGCCCCTTTGGCTGGGAAAAGACTAACTAAGTGCCTTTCACACATTTCAGTGGGGAGCTGGAGTGATTCCCCTCAAGAACAGTCTAGCTCACTGCAACCCCAAGATTTCTTTTAGAGCCTTGTTTGGTTTTTGTAAGCCTCGTAGCTGAGATTCTTTGGGGGCTGTTTATATTAAAATTTATAGCACTTCTTTGTCTTTTTTTCTTTTGCTTTCTTTTTTTTTTCTTTGTTTGCAGGGGAGGAGAGTAGTGGGAAGAAGAGGGCATCCCGATTTTTTTTCTTCCATTTGGAAGGAGCAACCCTTTCTGCAACATTCCTGGCTTCTCTGCACTTCAATCATTCTTTGCCTGGGGCTGGGGGAGGAGGGGTGGGGATGAGTTACATTGCTGAGAGGAGAAGGAGAAAATGGGTTTGCATAACCCACCCTTCTCCTCTTGCATTGTGCTCTAAGGAGTGGATTGCCAGTAAGGCACCGACGTTTTCTGCTTCTTTTTTTTTTTTTTTTAATGTTTATTTATTTTTGAGACAGAGAGAGACAGAGCATGAACAGGGGAGGGTCAGAGAGAGAGGGAGACACAGAATCGGAAACAGGCTCCAGGCTCTGAGCTGTCAGCAGAGAGCCCGACGCGGGGCTCGAACTCACTGAACTCACGGACCGTGAGATCATGACCTGAGCCGAAGTCGGACGCTTAACCGACTGAGCCACCCAGGCGCCCCCGTTTTCTGCTTCTTAATGCAGACAGTCTTACCTGGGCTGTACCAACCCTTCTGTCTCTGGGGGAGGTGCTCCCAGCCAGCCTTGCCTGTGAAGCCACGGGAGTCTGAGTCTGTAATTCACTGTTAGTAGGAACACCTTCTCAAAGACAGAGATCACACTCTACAGCCTATCCCTTATCAGGAACGCAGATGCTGGCACATCAACTCTGACGTACTTCTCGCTTTTATTGTTCCTGAAATTGCAAAATGCCTTGCAATCCATGAGGTTTAAGATTTTTGGAAATAGAGTTGTTTATTCTTTCAACCACAACTTCAACTTCTTTTACTTCATAATTTGTTCAGATCCTGGCCAGGAAAAAACAAAACAAAACAAAACCCTGCTATTTATTTGGGTCTTGAAGATTCCAACATGTATGGAAAAACCGTACAATGGTAATTACAGAAAGTCAAAGTGTTCAACCTTGCAGGATATTCTTATTCGTACCCAGAGAACATCCCTAAGTCTGAACTGTATTTCAGCCCCCAAATAGCAAGACAGCTTGGATTGATTCTGACACAGCAATGAAAACTATGTGAGAAAGCAGTGGAAGGAACGTGGCACAATTAGAGACAAGGAGGACTGGGTCAAATCTACAGAATTTTAAGCCTTGTTTCCCAGTGAAAGGCATGGGGCTTGTTAAGAGTATCCTGTACTTTGGAAGAATGAATCGGAGAATTGCTCTTTTATGTAGTTTAATAAAAGGATCACGACAATAAAATATCTCATTTTCTATTAGCATTGAGCTAATATAATATAGCAAAGTCGTACTGTGACAAAAGAAACAAAGCAGGGGCATGCAAAGGAAAAAGGTCACAATATACCCATTTTATGGAGATACAATAAAGCACAGAAAGACACTTTCAGAGACTGAGGCATATTGAATTGAGAGGATTGGTCAGAAGTAAAATTCGGAAGGGGATCTATTTGAAGAAGGAATGAAAGGCATAAAGATTAGCTAGTAGAAATCTAAAAGGTTAAAATGTCGTTAATACATGTAAGGGAGCTATAGAGTTCAGCTTCACCTTGACATAAATGGGGGGCGGTGGGGAGGAAAATAGTAACAATAGAAATACAAAACAACGCAAACAACAATCACAATAAAAAACAGGGAGAGGAACCAGATAGTAATGGTAGAATATTTCCATTCTTTTGATCACAACATTTTCTGAATCTAAAAACACAGGGAAAATTTAGTAAGCCGAAGGTTTTATTAGTGACTGTGCTGGGCAGAATCCAAAGGTCTGTCCCTATGGCAGCAGAGGTCTTCTTGGTGGGAGTGCCACTGTGATGAGAAAAACCATATGCAAACATTAATTAGAGGTGGAATCCCAAATGGTCCCCTGAAGCCCACCTGAGCGGAAGTTCAGGTTCAAGTTTGGGAAGGATTTGTGCCTCAGACAAAGGGTGCAGTTTTGAGGGCTAACTTGACAAAATATGGTTAACTTAAGTCTCTGTCAGTACCTGCTGTCCCTCTCAGGCTGGGTCAAAATCACCATGTATCTGTGAAGTCACATTTTCTTACTTCTGCTCGCCAGCATCTATATTTGGAAGGAAAGCGGACTGAGAAAACAAGATTGCTGCTCATTCACTGGACTGAGGACCAGAGGTGTACTAATAGCCTGTTTTTGTCCAGCAGGACTATGTTGACCAGAGAACTTCCTGAGTATAAAATAGGGATTACACAGGAATGACATCTAGCTTAACTTCAAAGCTCCCAGAATGGATAAACCATGTATATAATACAGAGTTAATGAGTAGCCTGTGATTTGAACTAGGTGACAGCGATTATGGTACCTCTGAAGGAATCGGGACAGGGTTCACACACTTGGTGGACGATGAGCAGCAGAGGCTGAACTGCACTCTGTGGTTTCAGACGCATGTGCCCCCTACCTCTGACGGTGGGAAAATGTCACTGAGTGAGAAGTCTGGAGTATGTGCACTTAGTTCTGTCTACCTCCCTCTGTAATGAGGGCCTGCTTACCGTCTGCTCAATTAACTATGATGTTCAAATCGTCATGTCACGCTTTTTAAAGAACAGTAGAATCAACAGTCAGTGAGCTTTATTTGTAGGCAAGACTGTAGGCTTTCTGGGTTGAACAAAATAGGCAAAACCATAGTGTAGAGAATGGAACTCATTAGCAAGCCATTCTAGCATTACAGCCAATGCTGGTATTCCTGGGGAACATGGATTTTGGGGCAAGAGGTCAAATTTGTAACACGGCAGAATGAGTTATGGGAAAAAAGAGGCTAGAGAAAAAGGATTGTTCTCATGATTTTTCTCCTTCAGGAAATATAATTCAGTGAGAAAGATGCGGTTTGTTCCATGTTTTCTAATCTGGAAACGCCCCTGTTTGATAGGCCTTGGTGATGGCTTTTCCTACATTTTGATGTCTCTCTGGCTACCAGGAAGGTCAGTGAGATCTAGAAAACATAATCTTTCCTTTATCCGTGGTAATTCTGCTACAAAGTGACTTGTAGATACTCAACTCTGAGTCTCCTGGCATAACTGGAGAAACCAGAACACCAATGTTATAAAGAGGGACCAGGGGACAGTCCAATGAGAAGAAAGATTAGAATGATAGAACAAGTACCTGCTGGCACTTGATAAGATGATGGAAGGTGGGTATCAGCTCAAGGTGGCTGGGTAAAGCCTTCACCTTAAAAGGTTTACAGAGAGTCGTCGGTACCCAGGCGACTTGGCTGTCCAGGCCACGCATTGGCATCTGTGCCATTCAGAGATTGCGTTCAAGCAGGCAGACGGAATAAATGCCTATTTTGGCAAGCTTAAGCAGAAAAGAAATTTACTAAAGAACATTAGATTCATAGCATCTCCAGGATGGTCAGAGAACCTGGCTTGGAGTCTGTGCCAACAGAAACAATGCCCAAAGGAGGTATCAGAATTGTTTCTGTGCAGATTCCTTTGCAACGTCACTTTTGTAAGGAAACTAACGGTTCAAGGCTTTTGTGTATTTTTCTGTTATATCATCCTTTCTTTTCAAAACTTATTTGGAGAAGTTCTTTAAATAATGTGGATATTAATTCCTTATTGATTTTATGTGTAGCAAATATCTTTCCCCATATAGCTCTAGCCCTGTTTTTTTTTTTTGTTTTGTTTTTGTTTTTTTTTTTTTCATTTAAAAAGTACTGTCTCAGTAGGGATCAATTACATTGAATCAAGCTTGGTGATTGTGTTTTCCAGATCTTCTATATCCTTACTGAGTTGGTGGTTTTTTTTTTCACCTTATCCTACCCATTACTGACAATTGTATTAAATCTGTCATTCAGTATGATCGTGGATTTGTCTTTATCCTTTACTTCTGTCAATTTTTCATATGTATACCTTTTGGCAACATTATTGAGTAACAATATATTTATAATTGTTTTCTCTTCCTGGTGAATTAATCTTATTATTCACTGAATATCTTTATGTACAGGAATGCTTCTTTCTTTTTAAAATCTTTTTTATCTGGTAATAATATACCAATTGAAGCACTAATATCTTTTGGTAGAAATTTGTCTGGCATATATTTTTCTGTCCTTTTATTCTCACCTTCCTTTTTTCTTAAGTTTTAGATGTATCCCTCACAAAAGCATATCGTTGGGTTTAAAAAATCTAGTCAGTCTTTGTCTTTTAGCATCGAGTCTGCTCATATTAATGTCATTACTGATTTATTTAGAGTCCAATACGAGAGTTTACTCTATACTCCATCATGTGTGTACCTTTTTCTTTTTCCGAAGTATGCAATTATTCTTTTTCTCTCCTTTTACTTTCTTTAGACTGATTATTCTTGTTCCATTCTTTTCGTGACTAGTTTGGAAGCTTAACACCTTTTGTCTTTATTTAATTGGTATCCTAAAATTCCACACATAACTTTAAACTATCAGGGTGTAAACTGAACAATAACCAGGACCTTGTTACACAACGAATCCATTAACTTCTCCTCATGTTTGATGCTATTACTTCCATGTATTTTAAATTTTTCTTGTTGCCTTTAAAGTAACACTAGGTCATTAGTTTTTATGGGACATTACTTCAGATTATCTTGGCTTCTTACTCTTATGTGGTCTGACTGGCCATCTTCTTGATCTGTATCTTTGAGAATTTCTGTTAGTGAGAGTCTATTGGTGGTAGCCTTTTTGTTTTTCTTTTTTGGAAATTATATTTGTTTCATTCTTGAAACCAGTATTTCTGGGTATACAATTCTTGGTTGGCCACTACCTTACCCAACAGTGAAGATCAATACACTGTCTTTAATCTATAGCACAACTGTTGGAAGGACCGTTGTGTACTGTCACTTTTTACAGGTAATCTGTTTTCTTGGGAGCTTTCCAGATTTTCTCCTTATTTTTGATATTCTTCAGTTTCATGATAAGGTCTTGATGTAGGTTTTTTTCTTTCTTTCTTAATCTTGCATTACCATAGATATTTGAGTTGTAGTATTTTTATTAGTACTTAAAGGTGCTAGATGAAATGTGTCCTTCATCAATTATTGGCCTGCCATATGGAGGACCTTTTCCTAAATTTCTTATTCAAAACCCGTTTGTTTCCTTAATACACATATAGCCCAAGTTTACTTTAATCCTTCCTCATGTTTGTCTTTGATCTGTCTGTCAAAAGATTACGAACCTCCTGGAAAAGGGCAAGAGTTCCAGCCGTGATAGTATAGCACTGCTAATGAAGAGAACTCTATTGCCGTGATGTTGGTTTCTTTGTGATTGTTCATATTTTGTGTGTGTGCTATGTTGGTGGTGAGCATTTCAGTGAAAAAGAGCTCTGCTGAGTGCTTATCTGTTTTTGCAAAGGATTCACCCTGAATTTATGAGGACCCAGATGGATTTTCCTGGTCTTTCATTATTTTCTGCAAAATTACTTATTTCAAGACATATATATATATATACATATATATATGTATATATATATTTTTTTTTTTCCTATAACATGCATGTCTTTGACTCATTTATTTTCACGGTCTGGACATTGAAGGTGTTTTCAACTCAAATCTAACTGCCAGTATTTTTGTGGCAAGGGCTGTTACATTTCTGTTGTTAATTTCATTGTCCAGAGAGATCAACTGGAAGTAGATTTATTCACTTTACTATTGTATTCAGTATCATTCTAACATTGTCAGAAAGCAGATTTGGGGATGTTACTAGTCAGTCTGAAAACCGGGCCCTTTTCCTTTACTTTCTTGTTAGCACTGTCATAGTGTAAGCTTTTTTTTTTTTTCATTTTTTTTTAATGTTTATTTTTGAGAGACAGAGAGACAGAGCACGAGCAGGGGAGGGGCAGAGAGAGAGAGAGAGAGACACAGAATCTGAAGCAGGCTCCAGGCTCTGAGCTGTCAGCACAGAGCCAGAGGCAGGGCTTGAACCTACCAACTGTGAGATCATGACCTGAGCCAAAGTCGGATGCCCCACTGACTGAGCCACCCAGGTGCCCCATAGTGTAAGCTACTTTAATTGCATGTTCTGTATTTATTTTCTATCGTTTTTGTGACAAATTACCACAAATGTGGTTGCTTAAGACAACACACATATATTGTCCTATGGGTCTGGATGACAAAAATCTGAAATCAGTTTCCCTAGGCTCAAATTAAAGTGCTCCCTGGGACGTTCTAGGGGGAGATGCTCATTCTGTGCCTTTTCCACCTTTCGAGAGCTGCATTCCCGCCTCGGTGCCTTTCTCCATTTTCAAAGTCACATCTCCTGCCTCTGTGTCAAATCTCACACTGCCTCTCTCTAATAAAGACATTTGCTATTGCATTTAAGGCCCTCCTGGATAATCCAGGATAATCTCTCCATCTCACAAGTCTTAACGTATTCACATCTGCAAAGACCCTTTTGCCACATAAGGTAAGATTTATAGTTTCCAGGGATGAGCGGATGACCTGGATATTTTGGGGTGCTGTCACTCAACCGACCTCTCCTGGCTCTCCCCCTCTCCTAGGACAGTTGTTGGCAATCCCTTCAGTTTGCTGTGCTCAAGCAAGATATGAGAGCCACTGAACAAAGACTTAAACTCTTAGTGGGAGAAACTGACAACGATACCTTCATTTCCCCATCTCATCTTCTGCGGGGCCACCTGTTTTGTTCTGTTCTCAGATATAATGTCTTGTAATTTCAAAATAGACCAGAACAGGCTTCAGAAGTTAAAATAATGAGTATTACCTCTCCAGTGTAACTCCATTATTTCTAACTCCATTATTACCCGACCCTGAAAATTAGGTCCAGTAAATCCAGCCAATGTGCTAGATTCCTTCTCCATTGAGACCCCTGGGTATTTTGTATATTCATGCCCAGCTAGGAAGGCACAGACACCGTTGTGATGTGCACATGGGGGTGTGTCATTAATGGCAGAAGATGAGTTATTGAGCCTGGTAGGAGCCATGTGATCATCACACATACAGAACTGGAGGTTCATAAATTAACAGTAAGTTAAATGATCTAGGTCCTTACTTCTCTGGGTGACATAGTAAAATACAAAAGCAACAGGAGGTCAGGTTTCCTGAAATGTAGAGACTTCAGTAAAAAAACAAAAGAAAGAAAGAAAGAAAGAAAGAAAGAAAGAAAGAAAGAAAGACCAGGAAAGTCCCTGAGCAAACTGAGCAAATTCAGACAAGTTGTTCACCCTTCTCACAACCCGCTTTTCTGTAACTTGTTGATAACCTCCAGTTTCTAAACTTCTCTGATTTTGTTTAAAAAAAAAAAAAAAAAAACCCAAAGACGATTCAGTCACACATTTGGGTTTGGGAAAGTCAGCTTGAGGGAAACACTCAACTCTGAAGTTCTCATGCAAGGCCCATGTCAGGCTGGATTCTTGTGGTTTGCCATCTGTGCTGAGAATTCTGCTGAAGGATCTTTTCAGGGTTGTCTCCCCTCGCTGCTGAGGGCCTCCGGCAATCCAAAAAATTATGTAACTGAAGTAATTTTTCTCTAGAGCTTCTCTTCCTTATCTGGAAGAAACTATCCAGTTCGTCCTTTACTTTCCTCAAGCAATGCTTATATTTTACAAACACAGCATGTTGGGTGAACTATAATCGTACAGAAAAGTGAAGTGACTCATTAAGGTTATAAAGCCGCTTAATGCCCAGGTCAGGGTAGCACTGAGTTTCCGGCAGTCTAAGCCCGGGTTTCCATGTACTTTTCCTAACTTCCAAACATCAAATGATGAAGAAAATGGATACAGTTCACTTCCTGCATCTGATATCCTGCAGTGAATACAGGATGTTAGCACATGTGAAAGGAAGACATTTACCATAAGAAGCAGCATATGGAACCCTTGCAAACATTATTTTGTGGTGGATTATGAATTAACCCTGGGTTTTCTTTTCCCTTAATTTGCATATTTTAACATTGCCAGCATTTCATTTATATTTGGAACATTTCACGTGTCTTGAAATATTATTAGCGTAATACATATCTGAGAAAAAGAAACATTCTTTTAAAATATTTTTTTAATCTATCATTTTTTTTAATCTAAGAAAGTGAGATTTGAAATTAGCCTATGCTGGTAAAGCATAATGTGTTGTCTGTATTTTCTGTGTTTCATCCCTGCCAAGCCTGTTTTCAGGGTATTAGAGGTCATTTTGAGGAAATATGATGTATCATGATTGAAAAGGGATAAAGTTATGTAGTCAAGGGTGGCATGTTAGCAAAGCCACTGTCCTTAAGTATTTATGAGGACTTTCAGTTGTTTACATATTTCAATCCCTGCAAATACACCATGAATAAATGGGTTCTCGTAAAAGAAAGTGTATTGTAGGCATGGATGGATAACCTTGCCTCTCTAGCCAGAAAACTACACCAGAAAGGGTCACGAGAGCCAGATGATTAGATGGATGGTCTGTTTACAGGACTACATGTGAGTATACTTAGCATTACACTGGGTCAGAGAAGGCACTTCAAAGGTTATAAGCAAAAATCTTTGGCTTAAGGTGCAATACTTGGAAATGCTGCTTTCCTTAGTAAGTTTGGAGAGCTGACATAGGGAATTGAATAAATAAATGCATTTTTACCCTGATAAGTTTACTTCATTTTTGTCTGCATAATTAGCAACAGCAATAACAAAGGAAAATGACAAAGGACCCAACATGAAGTCAAGCAAATATATATTAATAAGATGGGATAATTAGTGTCTAAGTGAATTATGTCAATACATGAAAATATACATTAACATAGATAGAATGGATAAATTGGCGTGAATTTATCACTACTATTAGAAACATAGTTAATGCTGAGATGGCTTCATTTTACTATCATTTTTATAAAACAATTATTTATTTTCAGCAAATAAAAAGAGTATTACAATTTAAGATTGAAATAGTTTAGGTTTTAAAATACTAGGTTATGGGGGCGCCTGGGTGGCGCAGTCGGTTAAGCGTCCGACTTCAGCCAGGTCACGATCTCGCGGTCCGTGAGTTCGAGCCCCGCGTCAGGCTCTGGGCTGATGGCTCGGAGCCTGGAGCCTGTTTCTGATTCTGTGTCTCCCTCTCTCTCTGCCCCTCCCCCGTTCATGCTCTGTCTCTCTCTGTCCCAAAAATAAATTAAAAAAAAAAAAAAATTAAAAAAAAAAATTAAAAATAAAATAAAATAAAATAAAATACTAGGTTATGTGAGTATATAAAAATGCTTGGCAATGTATTTAGGGACCCTATAAAAATAATACCTTAGTCTTACGGAGCTTTTTTTTTTGTTTTAACTACAACTGCTTACCTAGTGTACTTTCTTGTTCGGCCCTTAATCCAAGGTTCCTTCCATGTGTTTCTGCAAAAACGTAGATAGTAGGTACACCAGATGGAAGTTCAGATCATCTTGAGGGACTTTTAAGAATGGTTTTTCTTCACCAAAATATCAAGTTCTGTTAGTTGTAGGGATTTAAATGTCTTTTCTATCCTACTTTCAGCTCCTTAAAAGCATGCTCAAGAGAGAAATACTAGTAGACATTTTCTTGAGATGTACCTTAAGTTTCTGTCTTCAAAATTTGACACAGTAACAAAATTATATAGAGCATAATGTCTCTTCTGAATGTGTCCCTATTTAAAGATCAGAATAATTGCAAATTATAATTTAAAATGGTCTCACAAATCATTTAATTTTACTAACACCTATTAATATTGAATTACATGCCTAAGCATATAAGCTATGAGTGTTAGAGCTGCGAGTAAATCTCAGTGCTTTTCCCATTATATATGACTTGTACCTACATTGATACGTGCATTTTTGTATTTAACGTTTTGGGATGATTGAGATTATTTAATTGAAAATTGATCCTCTTCCATATAAAAGGTGAAGAAGAAAGTCAAATCTTGCGGAAGTAAGAGTTGGTGGATTAAAACCCTGGGACCTTAGATTTGGCTCGGAGTTTATTAGCAGTTAAAACTGAGAGGGGAATTAGATTGAATTACAGAGCTTCTGTTTTCTGGCAACGGAGAACCTGTACATCCATTTAGAGAGACAACGTATTTTCTTGAAAGTGAATTTGAAGTGGAATGTATGAGAGAAGTGGGAACAGAATATTTTCAGAGCACCTGCTGTCTTCCGGGCATTGTATTAGCTACTCTCTGTGCCCTCTCATTTAATTTTCATGAGCACCCCACAGGGAAGTGTAATCACAGTTTCACGTATGAAAAGACTGAGCCTCGGAGAAGGTAAATTAATTGCCAGTTACTTCCCCTGAACACCTACTGATCCCCATCACTAGTAAGTGACAAAGCCAAGATGTGGACTACACTGGTCTCAGGTGAGCAGTGGGAAGGAAGGGAGGTACTTAGGTGCTATCAAGAATTTTCAAGGAGTCCACCTATAATCGATTTGTTCAAAAGCATTTTCTACATGTGCACAAAATAAATCTTAGATCTTACAAATGCACATACTGTTTTTAATGCTGTTTGCATTAATAAAATGCATATTTCGATGCATTACTAATATGTAGTAGATATTTTTTATTGTACATTTTTCACAGTCAAGGATATTCCACAGACACTTGCAATTGTGTAGAGGGTTACGAGGCTACACCAAAGGAGTGCTCAGAGATTAGAAATGATTAATAAACTTCAATCAATTGTTGATCATTTATTGGACACCTGTTGAACTGTACTCAGCATTGTGGGCAAAGTGGAATTAAGACTATATACGATGTATTTCCTCAACAAAGAAAGCTTAACATCTAGTTGTTAATATATATATAAACAATGTAGATATCAATAGCAGAAAACACATAATCCATATAAACTATGTGGTACTTAGAAGTTTAATAAAAATATGAAAGAGAAGAGAAAAGGACTTTCAGTTTCAGATCCAGCATGCAAAGAGCTTAGAAGTCACTATTCTGCACTGACAATGAATAAAAGGCTGAAAAAGACTGAAAAATCAGCAAACCTTCTCAGATATGCTATAGAAATGGATTACAAAGCAAACTACTGCCCCCCAAATCAGAGAGACAAACAGGTGGTTACAGGACTCACAACTCTTGTCAGCAGACACCTCGGGGGAAGCAGTGCTGGGGCAGAAGCATCTGAACTGTGCTTGACAAATTGCTGGGGGCTGAGTGCAGACAAGTGTGAGAGTTAAAAACTCCACGGATTCCCAGTGATGGGGGTGGGGGGAGCCCACCGTTCGGTGAGTTTTACCTTTAGAATCTCTATGGTTCTCGAAGTAAATACCAGAGAAAAATTCCCTTGTCCTTCTGGCACGGGGGAAGGAAAAACAATCATTTTGAAATACTCCAGGGCATTTTATTCTTCTTAAAACAAGACCTGCCCTCAGGGGAAACTATTTTACCAGAGCCTCATCCACTAAGATATTTTCAGACTTCACCAAACTGAGGGTAAGAAAATACTCAACCTCAGCAGGCTGTAGCCTTCCACGGTGAGAAAGGAAATGTCTGACTCTTGCCCTTCTGAACACCTCGTTTCACCTTATGAGGGGGAGACTGAGAAGTGCTGATGAAGTTCATAGTCCAGGGGCACAGCTTCTCCAAAAGACTGAGATTAATCATAGGACTGTGGGATGCTTCCCTTACTCCCTCACATCACCAGTGCATTATTCAAAACCTATTTGCTACAGTTCCTTCTACCCAGCACATCATGTCCTCATTTCAATAAAAAATTACAAGGCATGCTAAAAAGGAAAAGCACAGTTTGAAGAGACTGAAAAAGCATCAGAACCAGAGTCAGATATGGGAGGAATGTTGTACTTATAAGACCAAGAATATGAAAAGCTGTGATTAATATGCTAAGGGCTTTAATAGGAAAAGTAGACAACATGTAAGAACATATGGATAAAGGAAGCCATCAGACGGAAATTCTAAGAAAGAATAAAAAAAATAAATGCTAGTGATCAAAAACAGTGTAATAGAAACGAAGAATGCTTTAGATGGGCTCACCAGGACACGTGATATGGCTGGGAAAGAATTTGTAAGCTTGAGGGTATCTCAGTCAAAACCTTTAGAACTGAAAAACAAGTAGAAAAAAGAAACAACACTAAAAAAACAAACAAACAAAAATCAACAACAACATCCAGTAGCTGTGAGACAACTCGACAAGGCATAACATACATGTACTGGAAATATCAAAATAGGAAGAAAGTGAGAAGTGAATGAAAGCAATATTTAAAACAATAATGAATGAAAATTTGCCCCACACTAATGTTGGAAACCAAACCAGATTCAGAAAGCTCAGAGAACATCATATAAAATGCATGTAACCATATAAAATACAAACCTCAGAAAATCAGAGACCAAAAAAAATCTTTAAAGAAGCCAGAAGAAAGAAAATAACTTATCTACACGGGAAAAAAGGTAAGAATTATGTCTGACATTTCCTCAGACATATAGAAGAAAGAAGTGAAATATTTATGGTGCTGAGAGAAAAAAAAACAACACACCAATCTAGAATTCTGTACCCTGTGAAATTATTTTTCCAAACTGAAGGAGATATAAAAACATTTTTAGACAAATACAGATTAAAGGAATTTATTTCCAGTAGACTGCCTTGTAAGAATATTAAACAAAGTTCTTCAGAGAGAGGAAAATTATGTAGGTTAGAAATTCAGATCTATATAAAGGAAGTGCATCAGAGAAGAAACAAGTGAAAATAAGATAAAAGCTTTTGTCTTTCTTATTTTTACGAATCTAACAGATAACAGTTTGTTCAAAATAATAATAGAGCAATAATGTATTGTATTATATATATGCACCTATGCTTGTGTATAAGTGAAATAAATAACCACAATGATAAAAAGGAATGGAAGAGGGAGGAATCAGCAATATTTTGTTTTTATAAGGTACTTGAAATATCCATGAAGTGGTATAGAGATATTTGAAAGTGGATTTGGGTTGGTTGTAAATGCATATTGCAATCTCTATAGCAACCGCTTATAAAAAGTAAATAACAAGTATAATTGATACATAAGAATGGAAGGAAAATGGAACCATATAAAATGCTCAATTCAAATCATAAAAGGCAGAAAAAGGGTGAAAAAACAACAGCAAATAATAAGAGCCACAGATAGAAAGCAATAGCAGATATGTTAGATATTAATCCAAGCATATTGATAATCATTTTCAATATCAGGGGACTACATGCACCAGTTAAGAGACAGAGATTGTCAGGGTGGATTGAAAACCAAGATCTAACTATATGTTGTTTACAAGAAACCCACTTTAAAAGATACATATAGATTAAAAATAGATGGATAAGGAAAAATTTTACATGCTATACAAATAAAAAGAAAGTAGGAGTAGCAATATTAATCCCAGACAGAGCAGATAACACAGCAAGAAAACTTATCAGGGATAAAGAGGGCCATTACATAATGATAAAGATGTTCATTCTCTGAGAAGACATAACAATCCTTAATGTGCCTAATACCAGAGCATCAAAATAATGTGAGGCAAAAACTGATAAAATTACAAGGAGAAATAGATGATTCACTATTATAGTTGGAGGCTTTAATACCCATCTCTCAGAAATGGACAGATCCAGCAGGCAGGAACTCAGTAAGGACATCATTGAACTCAATAACATCACCAATAAATTGGATTATAATGACATCTATGGACTACTTCACTCAACCCAGTAAAATACACATTCTTCTCAAGCTCGCATGGGACGTTCACCAATATGGAACATATTCTGTGCCATAAACCACACCTTAACAACATTGAAAGAAAAGACATAGGACAATTTCTGCATTCAGAGCACACTGGAATTAAACTAGAAATAGATAATAGAAAGATAGCTGGAAGATCCCCTAAAACCAACATGCTTCTAAATAACACATGGGTCAAAGAAGAAATCTGAAGAAATATTCAATAATATTTTGAACTAAATGCAAATGAAAATATAACTTATCAAAATTACTGGAATGCAACAAAAGCAATGCTTAGAGGGGATTATAAAGCATTTATAGCATAGATTAGAAGCAAAGAAAAATCTAAAATCAATTACCTAAGCTTCCACCCTAGGGAACTAGAGAAAGAGGAGCAGCTGGGGCACCTGGGTGGCTCAGTTGGTTAAGTGCCTGACTCTTGATTTTGGCTCAGGTCATGATCTCATGGCCGTGAGCTTGAGCCCCTTGAGGGACTCCATTCAGGGGGTAGGGCCTGCTTAAGATTCCCTCTTCCTCTACCTCTGCCCTTTCCCACTCACTCTCATGCTCTCTCACTCTCTCTCAAAAAAAGAAAAGAAAGGAAAAAAGAAAAAGGGCAAATTCAGTATGAAATAAGTGGAAGAAAATAATAGAAATTAGAGCAGAAACCAATAGAAGCAAATGGTGGAAATCAAAGAAAAAAACATCAACAAAACCAAAATTGTTTCTTTAACAATAAAATTGAGAATCCTCTGGCCAAGCTAACCAAGCCAAAAAAAAAAAAAAAAAAAAAAGGAAAAACACAAGTTGCTAATATTAGAAGTGAAAAAGGGGACATCATTATGGATCCCATGGAGAACAAAAGCATAATAAAACAATACTATGAACAGCTTTATGCTCACAAACCTGATAACCCAGATGAAATGGACCAATTCCTTGAAAGACACAATCTGCCAAAACTCACACAAGAAGAAACAGATAATCAGGATAGGCCTATATCTTAAGGAAACTGAATCAATACTTCATAACTTGCAGAACAGAAAGCACTAGGCCCAGATGGGCTAACAGGTGAAGTCTACCAACATTTGAAAAAGAAATTATACCAATTCTCTATAATCTCTTCCAGAAGATAGAAGCAGAGAGAATACTTGCTAACTCGTTCTAGGAGGCCATCATTACCCTAGTACCAAAATCAGATACAGATATTACAAGAAAAAAAAACCTGCAGACTGATATCTTTCATGAAATAGATGCAAAAATCCTTAACAAAATATTAAATAGAATCCAACAATGTATAAAAGATTTATGTATTATGACCAAGTGTGATTTATCCCAGCTGTGCAAAGCTATTTCATTAGAAACTCAGTTAATGTAATTTATCACATCAATGGGCTAAAGAAGAAAAGCCACATGACCAAATTAATAGATACAGAGAAATCTTTTGACAAAATCCAATATCCATTCATGTTAAAAACTCAGTAAACTAAGACAGAGGGGAACTTCCTCAGCTTAATAGGAAGTTATTATGTTCCTTATTTACAAAAAAAAGAAACCCTACAGCTGACATCATACTTAATGGTGAGAAACTAGACATTTTTCTAGTAAGATTAGGAACAAGGCAAGGATGTTTCCTCTCACCAGTCCTTTTCAAATCATACTGTAAGTCCTAGCTAATGCAGTAAGACAAGAAAAGGTAATTACTGTACACGGGGAAAAAAGAAATAAAACTGTGTTCTTTTTTGTAGGTAAGATGATCATCTATGTAGATAATCTGAAAGAATCAACAACCACAACCACAACCACCACAACAAAACACTCCTGGAACTAATGAGCAATTACAGCACGGTTGCAGGATACCCAATTAATATACACAAGTCAATTGTTTTTCTATATACCAGCCATAAACAGGTGGAATTTGAATTAAAACACAATACCATTCCCATTACCCCCCAAAATTAAATACTTAGGTATAAATCTAACAAAATACATTCAACATCTATATGATAGAAATCATAAACCCCTAATGAATGAAATCAAATAACTAAATAAATGCAGTGATATTCCATATTCATGGATAGGAAGACTCAATATTATCAAGTCAGTTCTTGCTCTGTAGAGTCAATGCAATCACAATCAAAATTCCAGCAAATTAGCTGTGGATATCAAGAAAGTGGTTCAAAAGATTTATGTGAACAAGCAAAAGTCTCAATAGCCAACACAATATGGGAGAGAGAAAGAAAGTTGGATTACTGAAACTAACCAACTTTTAAGACTTATTATAGAACACAGCAATCAAGACAATGGTGCGATCAATCAAGATCAATCAAGACAATTAAGAGGGAAAATGATTGACAAATAAATCAATGGAATAGAATAGACAGCCAAGAGATAAACCTACTTAAATATGCCAACTGCTCTTTGACAAAGGAGTAAAGGTAGCACAATGGAGCAAAGATAATCTATCCAACAAAAAGTGCCGTTACAGCTGGACATCCACATTAAAAAAAAAGGCACCTAGACACAGACTTTACATCCTTCACCAATTAACACAAAATTAACTCAAAATAGATAATATACTTTAAAGTGCAGGCCCCTGGAAGATAGCATTGGAGAAAATCTAGATGACCTTTGGTATTGTGGTAACTCTTTAGATACAACACCAAAGGCACAATGCATGAAAGAAATAATTGATAAGCTGTACACCATTACAATTTAAAACTGGTTTCCTATTTCAAAAGAAGGAGAAGACAAGGCACAGACTGGTAGAAAATATTTGCAAAATAAATATCTTATAAAAGACTCTTTTCAAAAATATACAAAGAACACTTAAAATTCAATAGTAAGAACATGACCTGAATGATTAAATATGGGCAAGAGATCTGAACACATGCCTCATTAGGTGTCATTAGGGAATTATAAATGAACACAACAATGAGATACCAGGACATACCTATTAGAATGGCCAAATCCAAAACACTGACAACACCAAATGGTAGGGAGGATGTGGAACAATAGGAACTCTCATCCAAAGAGAGAGGATGCAAAAAATGGTGCTGCTACTTGAGAAGACAATACGGTGGTTTCTTAGAAAACTAAACATACTCTTACCACATAGTCCAGCAATTGTGCTTCTTGGTATTTACTCAGATGAACTGAAAATTTGTGTCTATACAAAAATCTGCACATGGATATTTATAGATAGTTTCTTCATAATTGCCAAGACCTGGAAGCAACGAAGATGTCTGTCAGTCGGGGAATGGATAGATCCGCTGTGGTCCACTAGGGATTTAATATGCAGCATGGTGACTATCATTAACAATTCTGTATTACAGACTTGAAAGTTGCCGAGAGAGTAGGTCTTCGATTTTTTTTTTTTTTACCACACATACATACATAATTATGTGAGGTGATGGATACATCAACTAACTTTATTATGATAATTATTTCACAATGTATATGCCTATTAAGTCATCACATTTTACACTTTAAACTTACAAAATTTTATATGTCAATTATAGCTCAACAAACCTGGAAAAGGTAGGTCATGATAAAATCATCCAAAAAAACCCAACCCCAACAACCACACAATGGAGTATTATTCAGCACTAAAGAGAAAAGATGTGAAGGAAACATAAATGAATGTTACTAAGTGGAAGCAGCCAACTGGGAAAGGCCAGGCACTATGATTCCAATGACATGGCATTCTGGAAAAGACAAAACTATAGAGACAGATCAGTGGTTGCCAGGGGTTAATGGAGAGGGTGAGTTGAGCAAGCAGAGCACAGAGGATTTGAGGGACAGTGAAACTATTGTTTACGATGCTCTGCTGTGGCTACATGTCGTTGTACCTGTTTCAGAACTCACACCAAGCGTGACCTGTAATGTAAACTATGGACTTTGGGTGATAATGTTGTATCAACATAGGTTCATTGATTCCAACCAGTGTACTGCTGTTGTGTGGGAGAATCCGTACCTGTTGAGGGGGCAATGGGTACACAGAAGCTCTGTACTTTCTGCTCAGTTTTGCTGTGAACTCAGAACTGCTCTAAAAAAATAAAGGTGTGTGTGTGTGTGTGTGTGTGTGTGTGTGTGTGTGTGTGTGTGTTTTGTTTTAAAGGGAAGAAAATAATGTGGACCCAAATGGGGGGGAGGGGGGGAAGTGTTCATGGGGCCAAGGTGGGAAAGAACAAAAGGAAGAATTTTCTAAATCCCAGGAGCTACGTGTGCAGAGGAGGGGACCTCAGGTGGGCGTGAAATATATAGAAATATGTAGAAAAGGATATAGTGCAGTATCTGTCATATGGAGAAGGGAAGGGTACGAGTCCCTGTACCCTCCTCTTAGAGCAGACAAACGAGGCCAGGATGGCAACCCCACTTAGACCAAACCCTTGCTCTAGAGTGCTTTGGGTGCCCGAGACTTATCTGATGGTGAGCATGATTTGATTCCAGGTTGCTTAACTGCCAGCTGCTGAGTGGGTATTTGTAAAACGCAATACTTAACCTCAGGCACCTTTTCTCTGTCTTTTCAGCAAGACTGTAGTTCCTGCTCATTAAGTACAGCACGGTTGGCATTTCATTGGGGTGCCACCCACAGCAAAATAGTCACTACCGGCCCCAAACACTCGGCATGTGCTTTGTTTTTTGGGGGGTTTTTCTTTTTGCCAGCATCAGAATAACACAAAGAAGGGAAATCTCAGGGAGGTTTTTCCCTAAAGAATGACGGTTTTGCAGTAGCACTGATTTATCATCCAAGAGACCAGTTCATAAAATAAAAATGTAATAAAACATAATGGGAATGGCTTTTCCTCATCCCGCCACATAGCTCTTATTAACATTAATGGGGATTGTAACTGAGTTTGGAAAGAGGAGGATGCATGGTTTTTCCAAAGGCTTTATATTTAGACCGATTCAACGAGAGGGTCTCATGTGCTTTATTCAAGCACAATATAGAATAAAGGGAGGGACACAGGGCCTCTCTTTGGAGAATACTATGCTTTTTGTTGGGGTAATTTGATTTATTTTACTGTTCAGAAGTGTGGAGACAGAGCAGGGTAGCCATGAGACACATGGAGAGAAGGGTGCTGTTTTATTGCTAAAGCCTAATGCACAGTGAATAAGTTCACTTATAATAATGATTTCAAAACACACCCTTGTAAAATGGATCTATTTCTTCTTGATTTAGTATTCCACGTGGCATATCTTACTCTACCCCCACCTCTAACAACATATAAAAAAAAACATCTTCGGGGGGGAATAAAAAAAGTAATGATTTCCCCCCCTAATTGAATCAGGCGTCAAGTCTCTCTGGGATTGAGCAATTGCCCTGAGCAACTGGTTTTCCTCAGTTGGTCAGTGTTGTCTATGTGGTTGAGTATTGCTGAACAGCCTGCAGTTAGAAGTTTATCTTTTCTAATTAAAAATATATGACATATTTTCACGGTGCCAAGTTTGAAAAACTGTAAGAAGGTAGAAAATAAAACCCGTCTATAATCTCATCATCCAGAAATACTGCTCTGTTGCCCCATTCGAATACGTGTATATTTATATATATGACTGTTGATGTGCCTTTTATGATTCTGACTAATACTGTGTGTAGGTTTTTATACCTTGCCTTATAAAATTATTTTATGAGGGCTATTTTCCCAGGTCTTTATACAGTCTTTGAAACGATGGTTTTAGCGGCTAAATGATTGTTCGTCCATTCATTTAATTATCCTCCTGTTGTGGGATACTTAGGTGGTTTGTTAATGGCAAAAATCCTTTTGCATAAATTTTCATTCATGGAATTGACACTGGGTGTTATAAGTGTAACGGTATTTGCTATTTTGGCAGGTAAAAAAATATGTCGCCGTTTTAACTTTGTTAGTTTGATTGATAGAGCAACTCAGCAGTTATTCAAATGTCTATTTGGCCATGCAGTTTCTATTTGGTGGCTACACAGCATAATATTTAATAATACCACATACATCCTCTCATCTGAGGTTGAAGTTCATTTTGAGCTGCATTTAAATATTACCTGTGGGCAAACTATTTAGGGCTGGAAGTTACAGATATCATTATAGAACTCTTAGGAACAGTTTGTTTAAAAGAGAGACATAATTATTCATGTATTAAGAAAGAAGTGACAGTGTCCATGTCCCAAAATATCTGTGAAGTCTGTAGGCTGGTGGCAAAACCCATGTTTTCTTAGCAATTTGAAAGTAAATGTATTGTCTCAATAGATTGGGTGTTGCTGATAACAGATAGTAGCTAAGCTCTAGCTAAATTAAATGGGATAGGGTGGGAACTGTTCTTTTAGGGAGTCTAAACTCTCTTTTGTATCCTATTTCCTACTCTCCTTGTGGGTTCTAAACTTAGTGATTTCTAAACCTGACAGCCCTAATGTATTCTGATGAGCTCAGCACAAATCCAGATGCTACGGTTCCTCAGAACAACGGACTCTGAATCTTTTGGGGGCTGGGAGTGAAATTATGACACAGTACTTCTCTCTTGTCTTGTTACTTTGAGATGCAACAAAATGGATGTATTGTCTTATCTAATAGGCCTGAGTTGTAATGACAGTAAGTTGTAAATGACAACTACTGGCTTCTGAATCTTTCTCCTTGGCCTTGTTGGAGTGTTGACTGGAAATTAGACCCAATACCATAGCACTGGCTATTTGTTAAAGTGTTTTCAGCAGGATAATTCTTTGTTGGGTAGGAATACCCCACAGATTGCAGGAGGTCTAGAATAGTGACACCCTTCCGTAACAGGTACACTCTGAACATGACGGCTCCCCAAAATATACACTTATGTTTCCAACAGCCCTTGTTAGGGAAGCACGGACGGAATAGAACAATAAAAGTCACGGCACCTCCCTTTAGGGAGCTTATGGTCATTTAGTAGGACAAAGTACACAGTTATAATACCTCATATAATACGATAAGGAAGGTACAAATGAAGGTGTAGTAGGGGCTATAGGACAGAAGGGAGTGATGAGTTGATGCTTTACCTATATTTTAAAATGTGTTTTTTTTTTTTAAATTCAGATGTTACAGGCAGCTAGTTTAGTACAATCTCATGTAAAGGTATGTAACAAAAGCAACAACATCAATATTTGCCTCCCTGAAGGCAATGCCTTTCAGTTTTGTTAGCTATTTATTTTTTAGCATTTATTCCGTGTTCTAAAAATATACATATGTAGTTATTTCTTGATTTACTTTTCAAGTGTTAAGCCACCTATTATGATATACTAGGATTTATTCTTATGTTTTCACATACTGTCATCATTTGTTTTTAGTATAATATATAGCACGTTCTTTTTAATATATTCTTCATTATTTCATATCTTATTTAATCATTTATTGTAGATAATTGCATTTAATTTCTTCCTATTTTTTTCCTGTAGAGAACAACCTCACACCCTTTTTAAAATGTGCTCTTTATCACTGTTCTCCCCTAAACTGTCTGCCAGAGCTCTCTCTTCTTTTATTAACGACACCATCTCTCCAATGATACTATCTTCTGTCCTGTTCCCTTTCTTCTCTTGGGTTTATTCCCTTACCCTCATTTTAGTGTGGTCTGGGGATGGTTATATTCCATCCTGCGCAGTTAATGGCCTCACTGAGTTTCTCTAAAGTGGATTGTGACAGAGGGTTGGAGAAGGGCTCACGGAGGAGTGACTTCAGAGATGGGTTTTTGTAAATGACTTACATATGGAAAGAAAGGTGGGCCGAGAAGGAGGTCCACTTAGAGGGTATGACAGACACGGGGCCAGGGTGGAGGGAAGAGCTTGGCCTCCCTTATCCTGTGGAGGAGAAGGGGACACTCTGGGACATAAAGATACCTCTGTGCCCAGCCTTCCATTAGTGAGGGCCTTTAATGACCCAGTACAACGTGAGGAGCCAATATGGGCTTTTAGAAAACATTTAAAGCGCTTCCAACAAGAGTCACCAGATAGGGGAGTGAGCAGCTTATCTGAGGGTGAGAAATAAGGTTTTATAATGTTCTTTTTCACTTCTGACTGAGGCACAGCCACGGCTTCCTTGGGGTTGGTAGGAATAATTGTCGAGATGACTTGATGAGCTTTCAAATTAGTACATCAGACTCTCAGAGGTGTATGATTATCTCAGAAATCCTTGTCTCAACCTGGGCTGGATCCTGTTGCCTCTGAAAGTGTGCTCCGTGTATCCTGATCGCAGGCAAGGCCTCTCTCCCCCTGCCCACACTGGCGTCTGCGGGCTCACTGCCTCCCTTCTCTCTGAGGAGGGCGGTAGAACCCCACAAATCACGCTTCTTTCAGCCTCTTTGTTCCCTTTTCATTATTCACGCTGCTTTCCCTTTCCCCCCTGGATTCTCACTTTTGTATAATTCCATCACCCATTCTCAGGGGAATAATATTATCTATTGGGAAGGCCTCAATGTCTGTAACGTAGCATCCCTGTATTTAAGGATCTGAGAGTCACAAACACAGACTGTCAGGACTGAAAGCTACCTCCACAGACCCACGGAGAACCCTGCCTCTGACCAAATCTGAAAACCATAAAGGTGACTTGAATTGCTCAAAGTCTCAAGTTACGTTGCACCAGCACTGAGGCCAGAACCTACGTCTCCATTGTCTGCAAACTCCATAGCTCCTGCCGTATGATTTTACTGATTTGTGGCTGCTGGTGCCCACCAGGTCTTTACCAACAAAGGAAGTACAATCATGAAGAATTTATTATTATTATTATTATTAGTTATTATTTTAAGTTTAGTTGTTTTTTTTTTAATTTTTTTTAACATTTATTTATTTTTGAGACAGAGACAGAGCATGAACGGGGGGGTGGGGGAGGGGGCGGGCAGAGAGAGAGGGAGACACAGAATCTGAAACCGGCTCCAGGCTCTGAGCTGTCAGCACAGAGCCCGACGAGGGGCTAGAACTCACAAACTGTGAGATCGTGACCTGAGCCGAAGTCGGATGCTCAACCGACCGAGCCACCCAGGCGCCCCTTAAGTTTAGTTTTTAAGTAATCTCTACACCAATGTGGGGCTTGAACTCACAACCCCGAGATCAAGAGTCACATGCTCTACTGTCTTGAAATTAAAATGCTTGCTCAAGTTTTATTTTTTTTAATATTGCCATTTCTATCCCATTTCCATCTGCACTGAAAGTAAACTGGGATGCCCCTCCCCCATCAGAGGGTTTATGTATTTTTCTTAATATGTGCCATGTATTACACACCACGTGAGGCTTTGTGAGGGATACAAAAAAGATAAAAATATAATGTCTATTTGGAGAGACAGGATATAAACCAAAAATAGCCAAACGAGTTAAAATAACATAAGATCATGAAGGAAGGGTAGTTCTAACCAGTGGCCAGGTTAGTTATACTAGTTACCAGGTGAATGATATACATCACAAGAACTCTGAGTTCTGATGGGAAGAAGTTTGCTGAAGGGAAACGTGAGAAGCTGACACTGACCTTGAATGGTGAGTTGATGTCTGGAGCAACGGAGGGAACCTTCCAGAAGGCAGAATGGGTTCCTTCATTGCTGCTGCTCTCCTGTGCCAGATGCTGGCCTAGCCCTGGGCAGGCAGAAACGCTCCCGGGGGGTTCAGATCTGGCACAGCCATAATTTACACTGTACTACAGCATAGCCTTTAGGGGGCCTGGACAAAATGCCTCAGACGTAAAACGCGTAATAGCATCATAATCACAGTTAATTGATTATATATTTAATATTTTCCAGGTTTTTTACCCGTGTCGTAGAATTAAAAATTCACAATAACCATGGGAAGTGGGCCATTATTGTCACGGATTCAGAGGTGGGCAAAAATGCAGTTTTCAAGTGATGGTCAGGATCTTAAGTGCCGGTAGGAAGAGACTCATATGAGGTGCTTCTGGAAAAGTGCCTGCCCTGGGACCCACCCCTGCAGGTTCCCATTTCAGGAGTCTTCAGCAGGGTCTGGGTGTTGGGGCAGTGGTGGTGGTCACGGCTGTCTGTGGTTTGATTGTTTAAATCTTTCCGGTGGTATAAATGGGCAGGCAGGGGGCAGAATTCCCGGCGTACAGGGACCAAAGAACCGTTCAGGGCGATACGTCTAATCCGTTGCAAAGTGAGGGTTTGGACACAGGGTCCGCCTTGAACTTCTGTCGTTCCCTCAGGCAGCCGCTGGAAGGTTGGAGGTACGCAGCGACAGAGCACTGTTAACGAGGGGCGTGTGAGTCGTGTGTGTGTGTGTGTCAGGGGTGGGGGTCACACCCGGAAAAGATACATTCAGGCAATACCGAGTCCTGCGGTTTGGCTAACCAGAGAACTTAGGACGTGGGGAAGGAAATAAGGCCGGGAGAGGGGCTGAGGCCTGCGTTTCAGATGCCTTATGCCGGGCACCCCTAGGGCACCACAGGAGCGGAAGAGAACACGGCAGCCTTTGTTCAGGCCGCGGGGAACGCCCGAACCGTGGTCCAGGTAGACGGTCGATACCGCAAGGCCGAGCGCAGGGTTTTGCTGGACGCAAATCTGTTTGAAACGGAGGGGAAGACACGTGGGGGGAGGAGGGGCAGGAGAGTGAGCCGGAAACGCTCGCAGGGCCCGTTCTCCACCTCCGACTGGACGCGCTCCAGGCTGCTCAGCACATCATAGAATGGACCACGGTGTTTACGGGATGACAGGGCTTCCTTGTCACCACAGGCCGCAGCTCCGCCTGTCAGGGGCCGGCGACCCGCCTTCCTAAGACGGGGGCCAGGACCGCATCAGCAGGAGACCTCGTGCTCGCTGCTCGCTCTCGCGGCCCGGCTGCGGGAGAGACCAGACCCCACGGGCCCCGGGCTGAGACCCGCCCCTGGGTGGGCCCCCCCACCCCACCCCACCCCCACCCCACCCCACCCCCACCGCCAAGCTCCGGGCTCCAAGCCGAGGCAGAGGGAGAGCCCCAGAAGGAGGCCGGTCTGTGTTAATTAGGATCTTGTGTTGAATATTCTCCGCTCCTCCCGACCCGTGTCTCCCTGCCTTAACGGCTGTTCTGACTTTCAGCCACGTGACTCTGCCCCTCCTCTTTGCTCCTTTTTCTGCCCGGATCCCCACCGGGAACGGGCTCAGGGGCGTTTGGGGAGCGTCAGGAATGTCGCCCCTGTTCTGAGCTTCTGTGAAATGACGGTGGAGTGGGTGGTGTGGCTGTAATAGGTCTTTAGAAAAGAATGCATTGATTTCTCCGCGGATTTTTTTAAAGGCTTTGGGACACGACTGAGGGAATGGCTAATTACTATTTATGACTGTTTCATTCGGAGCTAATTGCCGGAGCTGCTGCAGACGCCGGGGCCCTCACTGCCGCTCTGCACCAAATGTGCAAACAGTAATAAAATGGTCGATGGGGGCCGATTCTTTGCACAACACTCCTGGAACGGGAGTCTGTGTGCATGTGCGTGCGTGTGTCAATGCATGTGTATGTGTACACACAGGCACGCACTTTCACAGATTTCAAGAGGCCGTACTGCACTCATTTGAGACACAAAACAACTAAGGGATTTTATGCTCCCCACGCCCCACCCCCCGCCCCCGCACCGGGTTGATCAAACGAGCAGGGACAGTGAGTATATGGAAAAGTCAGCTGGATTCATCAAAGTTTGATTAAAGTAAAAGGAAAAATGTAGGAGTGTTAAATGGAGACTGGAGGGGTTTCCCCAAGTTATGCTTTGGTTTTCCTTTAATTGATTTTCCTACTTAGTGTGAACTCAAGACGGCTGCAGTTTACGTGGGGCGTGTTCCTGGATGCTGCCGGCAGAGCCCTGCACATCTGGTAAGCAGCTTTTGGTCTGGTGGTGAAAGATGTTCCCAATGTGTGTCCCCAGTCCCCCGAGCACCGACCTTCCTCCACACGGGTGTGAGACAACAGTGCGGAAATACAGACACAGGCGTGGCTGGGGGAGAATAGAAACGAGGGCGGCTTCAGGACGGTGTGCTGAGTCCCTGTTGCAAACTAAGGGGAATAGTCTCATGGTCCAGAACCATTTCCAGACAGGGCCATTGTTTTTTTCTAGCTGCCCTCCTATGCTCAGGAAAGCTTGGCTTTTTATTTTTTTTTTGGAAGGAAAGAGGAGAGTGTATCCATCAAGGGTATATATGAGAGTCTCACTAACTGATAGCCCAATCTAACACTCGTGAAATGTTGGTTTGTTTAGCGGTAAGAACTGTGCGTCTCCACACTGTATGTAACAGGGTGAATTAATAAGCATCTCGTTGGTGAGACCCAGCCTCTGCTTGGTTTGACTTCTGCAAGGGCCTGGGAAAGACATCCGGCAGGATTGTCCATGTAGGGCAAGGACGGGGAAGTGCTTGGAACTGAGACAGAAGCAGCTGCCTGGCCCTGGAGAGGGGGCGGAGGGTACTGAAGCTGGCAAGGGTTTTCCTGAAAGGGACATTTAAGAAAGACTGGCACGCTGCTCCTGCCCAGGTCCCTGAAACAGGCAATGTTTGGGGGTGTATTCCTGCAGATGGATCCCAAGCTCCTGGGCTCCCAGGCTGACAGAGGTGCCTGGTGTTCAACACTGACCCAGATGCAGAGTTGACCTCTTCTAAGGAAACCTGGGGATCAACAAGGAGGAACACAAAAGGGAACCATAACAGCCAAGACTAGGGGGCTGTCAAGACCAGTGCCCAGCCCCATCGTTGGTGATCCGAGGAGGGAGCATTCTTACAATCTGAATGCAGTGGAATTTCTTTCCGTCATTGAGACAAGGTTTCAGAGTCAAAAATAAGTTTACTTGGAAAATTTAAGTAATGTGATTTTTTTTTTTTTTTGCACCTGAGAGTGGTAAATTAAAATCCATACCCATCATGCATGTTTAGAATTCAATAACAACAAAAAGGAAATATATACACAGGCCTGGTTTAGGGTCACAGATTCACTGAAGTAATGCCTCCCGGTTGTCAGTTGGGTTACCGATAATGATTATTCTCTTTAGTTTGAATCTCACAGACCCGTTTTGGGTTTTGTGAAGGGTGCGAGCATTATAAAGCTAAATATGGCCAAGTTCCTCGTAAGGCACATTCAGACTAGTGGGGAAGACAGACATGTGAACAGAAGATTTGCACGTGATGTCATAAGCATGTAATTAGACTGCAGAGCTGAACATTTTTCCTTTTTAATTGTCATTTCTATGAACATCTGAGTTTAAAGTACTTGTATATGTTCAATATGCCTGCCTTTTCCCTAGGGATTAGATTCCACTATTGTGCTATTTAAAAATACTATGTTTATACATTTATAAAATGTATATTGAAATAATTTTTTTTTTTTTTTTGGTAAGCCCATTCTAACAAAATGTGTATTAGTTCTCTAGGGCTGCTGTAACAAAGGGCCACATACTGGCTTAAACGACAGAAATCTATTGTGTTCCTGTTCTGGAGGCCCCAAGTCCAAGACTGGGGACCAGGAAGCGCGTGCCACTGAAGTTTCTGGGGATGGATCTGTTCAGGCTTGTCCCCTAACTTCTGATAATTAATTGGCCTGTGGCAGCATATCTCCAATCTGCAGGGGGTATTCTCCCTGATTGTGTCTAAATCTCTCCTTTTAATGAAGACACGGGTCATATTGGGTAGGCATCCCGCTCTAGTATGACCCCATTTAACTCACTACATCATCAATGACCCTATTTCCAAGTAAGGTTGTACTCTCAGGTACTGGAGATTAAAATTTCCACATAGGATTGGGAGGGAGGGGTACAATTCATTCCTTAACAGAGGGTATCACTTCTTTGCTCTCCTATTGACAATCTTTTATTCCTCCAGAGAACTCTGCTTTGAATTGGTTCACCATGCTCTAACTGGGTCCAACATTTACGCCATCTCTCTGTGTGAAATGTCTAACTAGCATTATTTACAGAGGCACAGTGCAATGCCTATTCTAGGAAAGGTCTTTAGGTAAAGAGTGAGTTAGTGTTTTCCATTTTCCTGCTCCCACCTGCCTACTTCTGGTGGCTTTCAGGATGTCCATCTGCATTTCCTGGAACAACTGTGGAGGACTGTATGAAACTAGGATAGATGGTTTTCTTTTCTCTGAGTCTCAAAGATAGTTGAAATTGACTGCTTCCCTCTTGGAGCACTTTTATTGATTGTTGGTGATGGTCACTACTGGGAACCTTGCAAGTCAAGGCGAGCCTTCACTGGTGGGGTGCATCTCTGCTCTAGTCATTGGTTCCCTTGTTTTTTAAAGTAGCTCTTAGAAATCTAACATGTAGTTCAATTTGTAATTACTTAGCATATGCTTCCTACACGCTGTCCCCTCTCAGTAGCTCTGTCACATAGGAAGCAAGAGCAGACAACCTCGTCTTCCTCTCCTTCATGGCCAGCCTGCATCTGTTCGTTGTAAACACCTGCCCATCTGTCGCTCAATGTAATACAGTCACTTCTGTCTTCCTCCACAGCTGCTTTAGTTTTCTTAGGCCTAAACCAGGCACTAGATTCTGTGATTCTCCTGAAAGCAGTGGAACACATTCACAATGGTCTGGATGCTCTTCTTACCTGTCCAGACGTACACAAGACAGTTCTTCATCGGAACAGTGGGAGGTAGTCCCACAGCAAAGCAAATAGTTATGGCCACAAATAGTTATGGCCGCAAAGTCTCACTTTCTGACATCTTTTTACAATACTTGCCCCCTTTTTTTGGTACATTAGCCACATTTCCATAACCAAGTTGAAGGCCTTGCATACTCGCTGCTATTACATATTCTTTATTCACAGAGTATCTTAAAATGTGTTATATTTTTGAATCTCAATAACCCTATTAGATAGGAGGGCGGGTAATAGTATCCACATTTGACAGATGAGGAAAAGGAGGTCCAGAGAGAAGAAATAACTGGTAGAAATACAGATGGCAGCTAAGTCAGAATGGAACTGGGCCTGGAAACTTGACTTTCTGGTCATGTTCAAACAATACGTGGTTTTCGATAAGAATCACGCGGCCCCAGGAAGAGTTGGTAGATGTGGGGGAAGCGATAGAATGGAGGAAGGGAAATAGGAAGTTTACAAAAAAAGCACAAAAACAGTCTTCCAATATGTTGATTTGCTTCTCGTTGCATTCATGGTATTTCTAATGGAGGAGTTTGTGAGATTTTTATATTTTTCAAGAAAATGGCAGGAGCCAAAGACTGAGGAAAGCTACACTCAAATACTCTCTTTCACTGGATCTATGGCCTTCATCAGCTCCCATCGCCTGCCAGGATTAACACACACTGATGGCATGCAATGCACCTTGCCACGATGACGTTTATGCTGAGAGAAAGGGCGAATTTCTTATTCCAGTTTAGCTTTAGAATTCTTTCTTCCAGTTTAGCTTTTTAAAAAATTATCAAAGGTATTTTAAAATCAGAGGTAATAAAGAATTTTAAGGCTTAAAACCCGAAGGAAGTTTCCTTTTCAAAAAAAAGCTGAAGAGGTAACTAAACAAAAATAAACCATAAACATGAACTCTTCCTCCTCCTCCTGCCCCTCCTCCACCCTAAGCCCCTCTGATTTCTCTGGTTTATTTTAAGCCCACGGAGAACAAAACCCTTGCTGTTCCTTAACAAGTGAGAATGATTTGCCCAGACACACAATAAAACATTTGTGACAAGCAAGCATGCACGCCCTTAATCCAGATTTTGCTCGGCACAAGGTACTCTGGCTGCTGGATTCAACAAAGGGCCTTCTGTCCCTGCTCCTTGCCAAGGCTGAATGCCAATTGTCTTAAATCTGATTGCTCCTTGAACCCCACTCCCCTCGTGGATGGAAGAGAGTACCACCCAGAATACCATGACCCATTGGGCTGAACTAAGCGAGGATATTGTTTTAAAGTAGGTTTCCTTTATCCTTCATTCTTTGAAAGTGTTAGATGTATCCTTGCTTCGCTTCTCTTCAAGGTACGTTCATTCAACCCCTACCCTCGAGCCCTCTGCCCTAAAACAGCTGCTTTTTCCACCTGGTTGGGCCATGTCACCTTCAACAAAGATGTCACTAGGCGAACACAGCCTTGATTCTGTTAGATATCCTTCCCAGAGACACATCACCAAAGGGTATGGTAAGAAGCATAGTTAATATGAAACCAAATAGCCAGGCATCAGTAAATTCAAGAATTCTACAGAGAGGAGGAAGGGGAAAATAAATTGAGAAGGCATCATTGAGAGGCTTTCCCTTAAAAGAGAGGACATTAGGGGCGCCTGGGTGGCTCAGTCGGTTAAGCGTCCGACTTCGGCTCAGGTCATGATCTCACAGTTGGTGGGTTCGAGCCCTGTGCTGGGCTCTGTGCTGACAGCTTGCTCAGAGCCTGCAGCCTTCTTCAGATTCTGTGTCTCCTCTCTCTCTGCCCCTCCTCTGCTCAAGGTCTCTCTCTCTGTCTCTCAAAAATACATAAAAATTAAATTAAAAAAATTTATTTAAAAAATGGCCTTTTGGTAACTTCTTGTTATGAAATTCCTCCGAAATCTAAAAGTCTGCCTGGGTCATCCTCTATTCTTGTCACTCAATGTTGTAGAAAACAGGAATAACTTACGTCTAATTATGAAAACAGTATGTGTATTATAATTATTTAAGAAGACTACAAAGGAGAAAATGAAAAACCCTACCACCTGGGGGTATATAATGCAAGATTTCACTCTCACTCTGTCTTACACACACATACAAATACAGTTTATTTGATAAATTATATATTTTTCATAATAAAATACTTTGGAAATATTTTATGAGTAACCAATATTAATATCTGGCTGGAACTTAATATCAGATATCACACTTTATTTAAACATCCCCTGTAGTTGATTTTTTTGGTGAAAAATTTTTAGATACTCTAAATGATATTGCAATGGAAATCTTTGGAGCTACACTTAATTTTATGGGAAATAACCGGGAGAAGAAATTTTTAAGTAGAAGACCATGTGGATTTCAAGATGTTTTGATGCTTATTGTGATCTAGGAAAACTATTCCTCCTTCACGATACATCTCCTTTGCAAAGCACTCCAACTTCATGTTTTTCATGGAGACTACTTTGAGCAACAGCCAGTGTTACATCCTTTTATCCCTAATGCACCTTTCCCAACCTATCGTTAATTTAAACTGTTATGCATAGAATAGCAATAAGAAAAATACTTTCATGTGCTGATGCTGGAATATATTCGTGCATCCAACAGATGTTTCTACCTCCGTTTTGTTTCATGACGAGTCTAGTGTTTTAGCGGGGGAATACCTTATCTATTATGAATCCCATTGATTTGGGGGACAATATATAGACCACTCATGAAGAAAGTCTTGGGCACATCATTTAATGTGAAATTCCTTGTGTTCCACTTGGAAATGTTTATCTTAAAAGAAGCTAGATGTTGTTATCTCCACAGCAATATAATCACAGAGCTATCATCCTGCTGGGAATGAGTAAAATCGTCTGGTTATTTGTAAGAGAGTTCTTAAAATTATATTGTAAATTATTTAGCTTTGAGGGAGTGATGGCCATTTTAAAATTAAGTTTTTCTTTTCTCAGAGATCTTTTTTTCCTGCCAGACACTGTGTTTTGTCATACAATAATCATCATTGATTTCTTAATTGTGCTCTTGATTCTTTCTTAGCAAAATAGGGCAGCAAATTTGATTGAAATCATTACAGCTGGGTTTCTGTAGGTTTACTGTCAATACAAGCTTTTTCTTCCTTTCCAGCTTGCAGCCCAAGGACAAATAATTCAGCCTCCTGGGATTGTCATTCACTGTCCCTCTCCAACATGCACACACGTGCACACACACACACACTCACACACACACGCACACACACAGGATCATAAGACCCTATCAGGAATGGTTAGCCAATCTTTTGCCTTTTCCTACTGCAAATAGCTCTTTATTTTCCAGCATACAAAGAAAGGACTGTGGGTAAATATTGTTCCAGATCTGAAACAGATGTCTTCAAGCAGTGTCAGTCATCCTTTCCTCTTGGCCAAATAAGCCAAAGAAACAGAAAGGTAGAGCTTGAAGTTAACTATTAACTAAGTTTATGTACCAGAAAGACGGGTGTTTTGATTGAATATCAAAGGCATGTAATCCTCAAAACTCAACTGCTGTTTTAAATAAACACATTTATCGGATTTATTAAACATTCACACAGCACTCTGCTAGTTACCCTTGGATTGAAGCGTCAAATATGGCAAGATATTGTAGCATCTCACAACAAATGGGACCAAGAGAACATTTAACAGCATCACTTAATAGCACTATTTATAATTTTATACACATGAAGAGAGAATTAGCCCTCACCTCAAAAACCTCAATTCCGGATTAACCCCAGAGTACAGATAACACTTTCCAGTTCTAATCTTTTGGACAAATCTGAATCCCAGGCATTTCTCTTGGCTTTCTTTTCAAGGAGGAATGGGCTCTGCATGGAGATATTCTTCTAGGTGTAGCCAAGCCTTTTGCTTCCCTAGTAGAATGAGTTCTGATCTTTCTTCGCTGCTTCCCCTACAGGTTTGCCAAAACACACACACACAAAATCAGTCTGGTACACATGATTTGTCTTTATCTTCAGAAGGAAAAGTGATGTTTTGGCACCTTACTTGTAAATTTTAAATAATACAAAGTGCTGTGTATCACTGGGCATTCGACCAGGGAAGCAAGACTACTATGAGTCATGTGGTATAAAAGATTTATTTTAGATCTTACATGACACTGGGAGCTGGTGAAGAAATTGGTAGAAAGCTGTTGCCTTTGCCTCTCATGGGAATGGACGTGGCTGGTCTGTGGAGCCAGGTAGGAGGAAAGCTGGGGTAGTTAAAGAACGAACTGGAATTCCTGAGAAACCGGACCCTGCTTGTGCTTCTCACGGCATCCAGTCCCCCAGCACAAAGGATGCGCTTTGTACAAGGAGGAGACAGGTGGGGCTTCTGGAGTTGCAGACATAGATGCTGCCCCAGGCCATCAGATAGTCAAGCTAATCAGCAACTTTGTGTGGGTTTCTGCAGCAGCCCCCACCCCCACTCCCGCTTCAGAGACTGATGTCTTGTCCTCACTTCTGCCTTCCAAATCTCTGTGCGTTTCTCGTGGGTCACCTTCACCCGCAACCACCAGAGAGGGGAATTCTAGCAAATGCTGTTCGAGTTTCATTCAGCTGACAGAGCATAACTCCAGGACAAGCAGTGATGATATTTTGAGAGTCAATTTCCACCTGGCCTTAAATTTCATATCTGAGAGGCCGCCCTATTGCTTGTTGTTCATGCCAACTCATACTTTTTTCATTTTACCATCTCTTTATTTTTCATGACTGCCAATTCAAATGCCCTTCCCTATGGTTTTTTTTTCACCTGGTAAATTTCTAAGAATCCTATAAGGACAGACGGCTCAAATAGCTCCTACTCTGGGAACTTTTCTTCACCCCTAGAGGCAAGGCCGTTGTTGTTGTTTTTATTAAACACCCAACACTTTATGTTGTGGCTAATGTTTGTATTGCTATTTGTCCCTGTAAAAAAAGTTCTTTTTTTTTTAAGTTTTGGGGTTTTTTTTAATTTTTTAATTTATTTTTGAGAGAGAGGGCGAGAGAACGTGAGCAGGGGAGGGGCAGAGGGAGAGGGAAGCAGAGGATGTGAAGTAGGCTCTTCGCTGACAGCAGAAAGCCCGAGGTGGGGCTCAAACTCAGGAACTGTGAGATCATGACCCGAGCCAAAATCAAGAGTCAGATGTTTAACTGACTGAGCCACCCAGGTGCCCCAGTAAGATCTTTTTTGACAGGTACTACAGCCTTCTTACCAGTATGTTCTTGTTTTGCAACATACGTACATATGTACCTAAAAGTCAAATGTATTTGGGATAAATGAAAAGACAATCTGAGTTTATTATGTAAGGTGTAATGGATGTGAATGATTATTACCATAAAACTTCCAAGCATTCCTGCAAGGTCATACTAAGAAGGAAACAATACATTGTCCTATCTTGATGAAATGGCTCCTAAGACAGCAAATAGCGAGACGAAATTAATCAGAAATCTCAGTTACATAGGTATTTTGAAATATGGAAGAAAATGTCATTGAAACCAGAAGTGTGGACTGTCCCAGAAGAGGTTGCTATAGACTCACTTACATTCTATGAACTCCCTCTAAGCCAGGTGGCCGCACGGCTATGTATGTTCTAGACCCAGATCATATTTTGTTTCATTTTAATAGATCCAAAAATGCAATTTGAAGTGTAATTGTGATGTAACATGTCTATAAACAGTAATTATGCTTTTTAATATTAAAGATGAGAAAATGTTTTGACATAAGTCTTTCCACAAAATCATTACTCTACAAAGAGAGAATTGGTGTTTATATAGGCCTTCAGTAATTTGTCAAAGATTTAAATTTTTCAAAATATGTAATTAATTTTAGGTCAAGGAACTGAAATGGTTTAAACATATTTTCACCAATAATAACAAACAGTGTTTTTACCTCTTTTATCCCTCTGATAAAAAATAGAGTTAATTAGGATAAATAATTTTGTGGAACATCCTGATTTATGAACAATTTCTGTGCTGATGAGTGTAGCAAAGGGCATATGAAAATATGTGCTTCAGAATTTTGACTATGAAGGTTTTTTTTAGGATGGCTCATCCCTTTTTTCCTTCTTTCTTTCTGTATTTTTCACTATTTGCTTTAGCTTCACAAAAACATATAGCTAAATTAGGTATTGTATTTCAATAATTAACTTAGCTCTGGTTCTTAGAATAATTACTTCTCTTCTTTTCCATATAACTTTATATTTCCCTTTTATATATTGTATAAACTCATCTGTCTATCTTATTAATCTGAACTGTATGAAATTTCCATATTTCTAGGTAGAAATTGCTCTAATGGTAAATTCATATGGGAAAGTATTATCAATTGCATATAGTAAGCATATTGTAAGCCATCTTGATTCCTTCTGTAGGCACAAGTTAAGAATTTCAAAAATAGACAGTGACCTTATTGATTTTACTTGTCATAAACTAGTGTGTGCAGTACATTGGAATAAAGAAAGACATGCTGATTTTGTGGAAACAAGACAAGTAAACAACAACAAAAAATATATTGGGAAAACCTTTTTATTAAAGAACCATGCAGTTGATATAGTTAATTCAAAGAATTCTTTGGAAAAAGGGAAGTGAAAATGGAAAAATTCAATGGAAAAATGGAGATGAAAGTTCATCCACTCTTAGATTTTAATTAATAAAGGAAAATGTATTTTGTTTAAATTTTGATTTCGTTTTGATGAAACTTGCCGTTGTTTTTACCCAAATGCATTTTTCCTGTCCAAGTTATAATAACTGCACAATGTATATGAGATAAAATGGTTGGAGTACTAGGAAGTAAGGATAGTTTAAGCGTAAACAATATCAATACCTTGCCCCATTAATATTTTTTTAAGTTTATTTATTGAGAGAGAGAGAGAGAGAGAGAGAGAGAGAGAGAGAGCCGGGAGGGGCAGAGAGAGAGGGGGAGAGAGAATCCCAAGCAAGCTCCAAACCACCAGCACAGAGCCCAATGCAAGGCTTGAACTCACTAACTGTAAGATCATGACCTGAGCCAAAATCAAGAGTCAGACCCTCAACTGACTGAGCCACGCAGGCACCCCATAGTATTTTTAAATATGGAAAGACTAACTTTGTTTCTAGCAATGGAAATATGATAAATGTTTAAAACGATGAAGGTGAGGGGCGCCTGGGGGGCTTGGCCGGTTGGGCGGGCAACTCAGCTCAGGTCATGATCTCACAGCTCCTGAGTTCAAGCCCCACATGGGACTCTGTGCTGACAGCTCAGAGCCTGGAGCCTACTTTGGATTCTGTGTCTCCTGTCTCTCTGACCCTCTCCGCATTGTCTCCCTCTGTCTCTCAAAAATAAATAAACATTTAAAAAAATTTTAAAAAGATGAAGGTGAGCTTCACAGGGGAAAATTGCCAACAAGGTTAGCAAAATTTACTGATTATATCTTGGGTTAGAATCTATAAATAAGAATTTAAGAAAAAGCTTCCAATTTATGATTAAAATAGAACATTATAGACATTTTGTGAGTCTTGCCATATGAATTACAATATAAGGATAAATATAGGTTGGGCACCTGGGTCGATTAGTCGGTTGGGCGGCTGATTACAGCTCAGGTCATGATCTCGGGGTCTCTGAGTTCCAGCCCCGCATCAGGCTCTGTGCTGACAGCTCAGAGCTTGGAGCCTGCTTCCGATTCTGTGTCTCCCTCTCTCTCTGCCCCTTCCCTGCTTTCTCTCTCTCTCTCTCTCTCTCTCTCTCTCTCAAAAATAATAAAAATTTTAAAAAATTTTAAAAAAGATAAATATAAGAGTAATGGAATATATTCCATAAGAGTATATGGAATATGAGAAGACACAATATCACAGAGATGATTGTTTGTATAAATTAATAAATTAATTGAATGTAACGTCAATAAAGATGCCACTCTTATCTTCTGGAGACAGAAAAGGCAATTGTAAAATTTATTTGGAAGAGCAAACAAGCAAAAATACCTAAAGAAACCTTTAAAAAGTATGGTGGGAGGGGTACCTAGACCTACCAGATTTAAGACACACTATAAAGCCTCTATAATTAAAACAATTTGGTACTGGAGTAGGAACGGACAGGGAAACCAATGGATCAGAATTGAAAATCTAGAAGTAACCCCGTTTGTAAATGAAATGTGGTATCTTGATTTCTAAGTCATATTCTACAGTGAAAGGATTCAAGAAACCCATGCCTCTTGAAGACAAGGCTTATTCCAAGGCTGGGACAGGAATGATACAACATAAGTGTCGAATAGTTAGCATGCCAGAAATTTCCTTATGATACTCTATTTCCTTTGGTGTACGTTTGAAGTTTCAGTAATAAAAACTTCTTACAAAGTCTGGTTTCAGAGAAATGGCTAAACATTCTAATGGTTTGCTTGGCTTAGCTTGAAAATTATCACTGATTAATATTATTTTTAAATATAGCCTTTCAGGGTTAGCCTTTTGGTGGGAAAAGTTTTGAGACAAAGATAAAGAACAATAGATTAGCTATACTCCGAAAATCAGATCCTTTTGATACCTTATACACTGTCGTTGGTTAGGCTGAAGATTCTTTTTTTTTTAACTTTTTAAAAATGTTTATCTTTATTTTTGAGACAGAGAGAGACAACATGAGCGGGGAGAGGCAGAGAGAGGGAGACACAGAATCAGAAGTAGGCTTCAGCCTCTGAGCTGTCAGCGCAGAGCCCGATGTGGGGCTCAAACTCATCAACTGTGAGATCATGACCCGAGCTGAAGTCGGATGCTTAACCGACTGAGCCACCCAGGTGCCCCTAGGCTGAAGATTCTAAGAAATTTTCTTCAGACATGGAAGAATGCGTGCATGTATAAGAAATGACAGAAATTGATAATGCACTTGATTGATTATATACTTATTATAACTTGATTTCTAAATATGCTATAAATCAAAATGATTATAATTTTGGCACAGGACTACATTGGTGGAGCAGACTAGAATCTAGGAACAGGTTCAACTTTAAAAAACAGGCTGTGTTTTGTAGAATAAAATGCTAATAACACAATATTAGGAGAATGTGTATTGTGAGCTTATTTTGTGATATCAGGGGTGGGTCTGTTCTGCATCATGTATATTTTTTAGGTAGCAAACAGTGGAGCATACTAATGAGACTGTTTGCCCAGGTTTCCAGTGAAGATCTGTAAGTAATGGGGAGAGATCCACTGATCGCTTAGAGAATCCAACCCATTTAAAATGCTCTGCCATTTCACAAAAACCTCTAGTTTCTTTACGATAGGTGTAGAAAAACCTAATATGTTAAGAGAGACACAAGCCATTTTGGAATGTTATATTTATATAGATAATGACCAAATGTAATCATAGTTGGCAGAGTGATTAGGCAAAAAGGAGGTAGATGTTAAATATTTACCTATTCATGGAACTCCTTAAACCATAATAGATGAAGCAATTTAATACACACACACACACACACACACACACACAACGCACACACACACACACGCAGCATTCACAAAGATTGGAGGGGGAAAAAAATCCTATAATGTTCTTTAAAAAGAAACTTTGCTCATTGGAGCTTCATTAAATTTTTGATAGTGACTTCCATTAAGGGGCACCTCGGTGACTCAGTCGGTTAAGAGTCTGACTTCAGCTCAGGTCATGATCTCACGGTTCATACGTTCTGAGTCCCAGGTCGGGATCTGTGCTGACAGCCAGCGTCTGTGTCTCCCTCTCTCTCTGCCCCTCCCCGCTCACTCTCTGTCTCTCAAAAATAAACGCTAAGAAAGGTAAAATAAAAAGGCATCTTTCAGACATTGATGATCACATACCATAAGGTTTTTTAAATACTCTGCAAGAAAAGGTTTCAGTGACAGAGGAGACAGACTGATGTGTTTTCTGAGGCTTTGCATGCTCAGACTTCTACATTTTTTTCTTTTAGTCCTGCCACTGCCTTGCCACTCCTAGCTTGCAATTTGAAGATTTGAAGTGAGCAGCCCCAGCTAAATAGCAGAATGACAGTTGAATGTGATTGATATGCAGAGAATCCCTGAAGGAGATTTTACCTCAGCACATTGCCTTAAGTGATTGCTTGCCTCCTGCAATTCTGCTATTTCCTGTGCCCCAGGTCTGATGGGAATCCTGAGCCCCGGTTATGAAACAACAGGGCAATCCCTAAGCAAACGGTCCATGTTACGGAATTCAGCAATTCCTCCGTATTTGCCAAATCGGTTAAAAACTGCTCTTTTCAATAGCAGTTACTTTTTGAATGACTTTTCTAAGGTAGAATCCCAGAAAGTAGCTGACGTTAAAACAAAACAAAACAAGACAAGACAAAAAAAAAAAAGAACAACAACACAAAGAAACGCTGCACAAGCTTTATTTCCAAAGTGTATTTTAGTTCCCAAAGTATTTCTCCTTAAGAAATCCAGCTCGCCCACGGCAACAGGAGGTCTAGTAGTTTTAGTATTTCACTTTTGGAGAATCGGAGCGTATATGCCACTTCTTCGTAGACTTGGACTTGGAAAATAAAAGATCCTGAATTTATGTCTGCAAATTCATACTTCGGGTAAGAAATTCTGCCCCAAGAGTCTCAGTCCTAGCTCTAACGAATACCCAGAGGGTGGAGTAGTAAATTCAGTTTGTGTCCGTATCAGAGGAGGATTTTCAGAACGGGAGCAGAAGGAAACCATCGTGAGCAAAGTAAAATTAATAAGAAGTAAAGGAAGGTACATATGAAATTGACAGGGAAAAGTAGAGAGGACATGAGCGCTATCATCAAACATAATATAGGCGACTACGTCTTGAGGGATGTGGGTCAATGTGCGGATCCCATGGAACGGGTTATTTTCTGGCTGTGACCCCTGAGGACCCATCCTGCAGGTACAGCCTGATGAGTTTTGAGAATACTAGGTGTATCATGGTGATTGGTACCCCACGGTGACGCGCACTGGTTGCCAGGGGCAGCCTGTGATTCTCTAGGCTGCCCCAACATAATTATTCATAGCACACCTTGTCGCTCTCACAAGTGTCTTGATACCAAATTATACGATCAGTCTATACATGTGGCAATGCCTTTTACATTGGTTAGTGTGTCTGTGTGAATGTGTAAGAAGGAAACAAATGCAACTTAACATATTCCTGAAAATATTGTTTTACCTTATTACTTGATTTTATTGGTTTTCTCAGGGTTGTGCCACCCCTAGGAAAGGGGCTTGAGCCTATGACGCCAGCATAACTTTGTCTCTCCTTGGCTTTTTTTTTTTTTTTTTTTTTTTTTTTTCTTCAACCCTGTGGTAAAGTGATACCCCTTATTTTTTTTTTTTTTTGTTTTTCCCGGGGTGGGCCCCCCCCAGGAAAGGGGGTTTGGCCTAAGACCCCCACATAAATTTTTTCCCCCCTTGGTTTTTTTTTTTTTTTTTTTTTTTTTTTACCATCAACCCTGGCTCTGGAGCTGACCACGTCTCATTGTGCTCTAGTAAGTTAGCAAACATCTGTGCATTTTGATCTTACTCCCTAACTTTGCTCCAATATAGATACACATTATCCTTCCCTTTCACAAATGTCTCAGCTAATTTAACATATATTTGTCGAACACCCATCACGTTGCAGGCACAGCACTGAAGTGACTTGATAACACAGAAGGGACATTTTTCTTTCTGAAGAAGCTAACACAAACAAAACAAATTCAAGCAAGTTACATACAAAATAGATGGTGGTAACCTGGGAGGTAACACTATGGATCCTCTGTTTTCTGTTAAGAATCAGAGAAGACTGATCACAAGAGGTACGTGGATGGTCATGCTCTCCCAGCTGGGTCAGTGGTTTGGGAAATCAAGGGCACATTTAGCATGGAAGCACTGTGTCAGGATGAGTAAACCCAAGAAAGGCAGCAGTGGGGGTACCATCAAAGACAAGGAATAGAGATTGTGATTCCTACCACATCCTCAGTTTGTCCTGAGCAAAATCCAGAGAGATCTTGGGAGAATTCTAGGGTGTTGTTTGAAACTTCATCACATTGTGACTCCAACTCTAGCTGTTGTTCCAAATGTAGTTTCTTTATTGGAGCAAAGGAAAACACCTTGATATCTGGTAGCCAGTTATTGATTAGTCAGACTTTTTACATGTTAGTGAAAGAGCACAAAAGCCAGAAATATACTTTCAACATTTCATCTTGGGGCTATATCAATACTCCAGCCCTCTGTTATAACCTCATCCACTGGAGCATCGATCACCTTTCCATGCAAGAAGACTTTGTATCAGGCCCTCCATGGACTCCAGGTTGATAGGACTCAGGGGCAGGAAGTAGCAGATATCTTGGATATTTTGGAAGGAAAGAAGCATGTATGCCAGAGGTTGAGAAATACATTCCACTAACATTCAAGGGCCTGGCAGCTTAGTGAAGTATCAAGGACATGTGTTAATATCCTTTTCAAGATTAAGAAAAAGTTACTACATCTGGCCCTCCTAATTACCAGGAAAGAGGTGAAATACCTAGTGAGCTTCTTTGGGTTTTGAAAGCCACTTATACTCATTTTTGGAACAATCTGAAAGGATGCAAGTTTCGAGTGTGGCTAAAAGCAGGGGAAGGCTTTGTGACGGGTCCTACCTGCTGTGTAAGATGCTCTGTCATTGGGCTGTATGACCCATCTGACTCAGTAGCTCTTCGAGTGTCTGTTGCAGATAGATATGCTTTATGGGGCTTTTGTAAAGCCCTTTAGCCCAATCACTTTACTAGCTTTGGGTTTTAGAATCAAATCATATCATCTTCAGTAGATAATAATTCTTCTTTTGATAAACAGCTTCTGGCTTATCACCAGCACCTGGAAGAAGAGGAAGAACACTTGTCCACGGGCCCCTAAGATTCCCTGTAACCTAGCCATCTATAATGAACTGGGTATTGTGTGGGCCCACCAAGCTATAGAGTTGGATGTGCACAGTGGTTTTCTACCATCAAGTAGAAGTGGTGAATGTGAAAAGGCCTGAGAAGTCACGAAGACACCAACCTATAAATTGCATGGTTCACATTCCCATGGCACCTACAATTGCTACTTTGCTTTTTCTGTCTCTCAGCAATCATATATGGTCTCATGGTTAAGTATCTGGGAAGAGATACTTAAGAAAAGATACCGAAGGAAAAAAAAAACCGGTCTTGATTCACATATGATTCTATACGATATGCTGAATCTATCCAAAGTAGGTATTTGAAGCAATATAGCCATATCCCAGGGAGGCTCTGAAATCCAATAGTGAAGATAAATCCTTCCAATGGCAAAATTTTTAGTGTTGCCCAGGTTTTTTACTTTACTTGTACTGGGAGATGTCCAGTTGTGCAGATATACATTAATTTATGGGCAATAGTTAATAATTTGGCTGAATGGTAAAAATTAGGAACAACACAATTGGAAAATTAGTAACATGGATGTCTAGGAAGGAATTATAGGACTATATCTCTTCAAATGGGCACTTGAGGGTGAATATATTGTAATTGCTCACAGCTAGAAACATAGGGGTGCCTGGGTGGCTCGGCTGATTAAGCATCTGACTTGATTTCAGCTCAGGTTATGATCTCATGGTTCGTGGGTTCGAGCCCCATGTTGGGCTCTGTGCTAATGGTGCAAAGCCTGCTTGGAATTCTTTCTCTCTCCCTCTCTCTCTCTGCCCTTCCCCTGCTCAAGCTCTCTCTCAAAGATAATTAACTTGGAAAGAAAGAAAGAAAGAAAGAAAGAAAGAAAGAAAGAAAGAAAGAAAGAAAGAAAAAGAAAGAAAGAAAAACAGATGTTCGGGACAAGATGGCTCATTCTGCAGATGTTGGCCATGCTCTTTCCCCAGTAACCCCTAACCTCGCACACTGAGCTTGTGAAAAAAGCAGCTATGGAAGCAGGCATGGAGATGATGCATGAACTCAGCAACATAAACATCTATTCAACAGTGCCATTCTGGCTACAGGCACTGATGAATTCCCAAACTGCCTACAGCAGAGATCAACCCTGAGCCCCCAATATGGCACACAGAGGGTGAGCCAGCCATCTGTTTGCAGGTTGGTTATGTTGGATGATTTCCATCATGGAAGGAGCAGCGTTTCTTCTCACTAGACTGGATTCTTACTGTGGATAAAGATTTGCCTTTCCTGTTCAAAATACTGCCTCTAAAGAAACAGGCTGTAGGCTTCTAGAATATCTTATTCACTGATATTTTACACAGATGGATTCAGACCACCTGCAACACTAAAAGTACTACAATGACTTGTATTGATGGAATGCATCTATCCCACCATGTCTTCCATCACCTGCATCATCTGAGCAGTTAGAATCATGAAACAGCCTTTAAATCTTTAAAGATTCAGGGGCGCCTGGGTGGCTCAGTCAGTTAAGCGTCTGACTTCGGCTCGGGTCATGATCTCACAGTTCATGAGTTCGAGCCCCGTGTTGAACTCTGTGCTGACAGCACAGAGCCTGGAGCCTGCTTCGGATTCCATGTCTCCCTATCTCTCTGCCCCTCCTCTACTCTCTGTCTTTCTCTCTCCCAAAAATAAATAGCCATCAAAAAAATTTAAATCTTTAAGATTCAGTTATAGTGCTGGCCATTTGGGGGTAAGGAGGAATATGTTAACAAAGTGATAAGTTGTTAGAGGTGCACCGCTTACTATCCTGCCATGTTTTGTGATAAATGTTCATTATAGGGCCACCTGGGTGACTAGTCAGTTGAGCCTCCAACTCTTGATTTCCGCTCAGGTCATGATTTCACAGTTTGTGGGTTCGAGCCCTGCACTGGGCTCTGAACGGACAGTATGGAGCCTGCTTGGGAATCTCTTTTTCTCCCTTTCTTTCTGCCCATCCCCTGCTCTCTCTGTCTCTCAAAAACAGATAAAAATAAACTTTTAAAAAAAGTTCATTGTCGGGGCACCTGGTTGGCTCAGTCAGTTAAGTGTCTGACTTTGGCACAGGTCATGATCTCACAGTTTGTGAGTTCGAGCCCCGCATCGGGCTCTGTGCTGACAGCTCAGAGTCTGGAGCCTGCTTCCGATTCTGTGTCTCCCTCTCTCTTCCTCTTCCCCAATAACGCGCTCGCTCTCTCTCTCTCTCTCTCTCTCTCTCAAAAATAAATAAGCATTTAAAAATTTTTTTTAAAAAGTTCATTGTAAACTACAATCTAGTTCAGTCAGGACTACAAATGGGGAGATACTCCAGGAGTGAAGGTTCAGTTCATCCCACCCAGCAGGGAATCATGATGCTTTCTGAGGTCCAAGAGAATAAAAAGTGGCTATTGGAGGAAGAACATCATATATACCAAATATGACCCCATAAACAATTGCAGAAGTGGTGCCTGACCTATGTTAGCAATTAATATATGTTTCAATATTTAATTTACAAGATATCAAAACTGGTGTGTGACTCAGCTTGGAGAGAAGGGAACATCACCCAAATGCGGATAAACTGACTTTGCCCCCTTTTAGGGAGAAGGTAAATATGTTTTGGTTGCATTTGGAATGACGTCATGTTATATTGATTTTGCTTTTCTCTTTATTTGTAAAAGAAGTGTGTATGTTGCCAGGCTGACAGGGAATGGACCGCCCGATTTTGGTATGTCAACGTGGCTAAGCTGTGAATGACATTTTCCAGAATCCTTGACCCTGTGTGGTTAGAAGTAAACAGGGGGCGCCAGGGTGGCTTGGCTGGTTTTCCGTGGGGTTTCTCTAGGCTTTGGGTTGACTGACTTTTCCCAGTCCTGGCTGCTGCCTCGTCCCACTGCTTTGAGATTCCACCTTCCCCGCACTACTGCTGTTAGCTTTATCACAGGCGGCCTGGTCCAGCTCCCAACGATGGCATCGCTGAAAGGCAGAAGGGCCCTCACCCATCATTGTTCCAGCGCCTTATCAGCCCCCAAACAGATGCCTTTCACTCTGATTCTTGCAAAACTCCAAGTAGTTGATGAGCTCTGTCATTTGACTCATTTTAATTTTATTGCATATGTCCTTCTTAGCATCTTGGTACAAAATGCCCCCCGGGACTTATGTGGAAAACAATTTCCTTCTTGATAATCTAATCTCTGTCCCCATCTCTTCCCACTGATACCTAATTAATATCCCTGAATAGAACCAGTACATCCTAATAGTTTTCTCGGAGTGGATTTTTTTTTCTCCATTCAGTTTGTTGTTTGAGAAGTGTACATACCCTTAATTTACCCTAAATCCTCAGAACCAGCTGTCTCAAAGGGTCTGCCTTTATTCTGTCCCCTCAAAAAGTCTTTTTAATCCTTCAAAGATTTTTTCCTGATTTTCCTAGTGTGCCCTGCTATATCCTGAAATGCCAATGTGCCAATAATGGGCCCAGATTGAGTCCTTCCTTTTGTCCTAAGTATATATATGCTTGTCAGACTCTAAGTCCTAACATTACTGGCATATTCCCATGGCCTTAGAGCAACCAAATATACTGTGTTTCCAGGTACTTTACAATGTACTGGATGACGTGTAAGGAGAAAAAGACTGCACCTGGGTGCTTATTTGAAACACATACTTGGACGAGAACATTATTTTATAATTTCATGCATGGCAAATATCAATCCTTCGATTTCATTTTTCCTAGCTGACAAGAGAGAAAAATCTCAAAACAGATATTTTGCTCGTATAAGAAAAATACTCCTGTTACATCATGGTATACACCACTATGAAATAAATGGCACCCCACGGTATGTTGGAAGATAATGTTATTCTTTATGCTTTATTATGACCACTTGGAACGCTGACATTCAAGTTTTCCTCCAAGGTCTGGAAAAAAAAAATTCTTGCCCAGCTTTAAAAATAGGGCTTTCTTCTTCTTTCTGAGGTCTACACAAAACTTCCTTCTTTCAAGACTCACGGAAATAATCTACCAGTTACTATTAACATTCCTCTCCATTCATTGAGTTTAGAAAGCGCAGGGTCATCCGAACTAAAATCTCCCTGTTCCCCTCTGACTCTCCAAATGCTAGAGAACAGTGGGTGCAGCTAGGTTCAAAGTGGCATTATCTGAAAAGTTTCAGTAAATAATGGATCTCAAATGAGGAGTCGAGACAGAGTCGTCGTGGCTTCGATGAGTCAGCCGGCAATGGGAAGCCGCTTTGGCACAGCGGGTGGGGGAGAGCTCCAAGGTTTCTGTCTCCTTTGTGCAGTCCAGGTGTTCTCCGAGTGGAAGAAGGACCTTTTTGTCCATCTTTCTTTCAGCGCTTTCTTCCCCCCTCCCGTCCACCCATGGGTCAGACCCTCCAAATTGAGAAAGAAAACCGCTTTTCTATGGGATCATAGAATTTTCTGCACAATAGGAATACACTCGCCGAAGGGGTCGATCCAAAACTGCAAAACTAAATGAAGGGGTTCAGAAATATAAACTAGAAGTTGTCCCGCTTTGTCACCTGCCGCCGCTCTTCCCTCTAATAATAGACTAATTGCTAATTCATGATGGTAAGCCGAAAGGAGGGTGATTATGCATGTGCCTGTACAATGGTAAGAAGTGGCACTTTGTTCCCTGTGGCTGGCACCCAACAAAGGCAGCAGTGAGCAGCAGGGTCTGGTTACCCGGGTAGCCATGGTGTAGAAGCCGGCCATCCTGGCATCGGTCCGACGGGTTGCTTTTGTGTTCACAGACTGCAGTGTCCTCCCCGTTGAAAGGGTGAATATGTGGGCCTTCACACAACATCGGGGCTTAAATTAGTTGGATCCATGGGGCCTCTTGGAGCACCTGCCCCCATTCTCGAATTCCAGCTCTGTTGGGAATTTTTATCTGTCTCCCTTCTCTCACTCTCCCCCTTTGTAATTATGTTTAATCCCACAGACACCTGCCTTGGCTTTGGGGGACCACTGATAAAAAGAGATGAAAAGACCTCCCCCCTCCCCCATTTGTATCCAAATCTACCAAATAAACACAACAGGCCCTGGCTAATTAAACATGTCTGGGGGGAAGGTGTGAGGAAAGCCCCGTGAATAAGGCAGAGCGCAACCTCCCCTCCAGTTCTGTGGGGCCATCTTCACCTGGCTCCAAATTCAGAAAAATATCTACATTTTAAACCTTCCAGCCCTGAAGCTTCTAATGGTAGTTCTCCTGAGATCTTCTGTGATGGTTGTATTTTCAGTACCATTTTATTTGAAAAGCATTACAGTCCTCGCTTTCCTGACCGGGAGCAAGACAAGTAAATGACAGGCTAGATCATTTGTTACTGAAACAGTGCCTTGAAAGTTGCATATCTCCATGTGAAAAAGCTTTCTCTTTACCATGTCTTCTGCCTCCCCTCGATCACCTGGATTTAAGATTAATTTTGTTAAGAATTCCTATGAAACGACTTTTACACGACAGGTTACTTTTACATTGAACATGCAGCGTAACTCTTTGAAACATTTTAGAAAACTGCGTGGTCTCTTCTGGGTTTTCACCAGCATGTGGTACAGAAACAAATAACGATTTCATTTTTATTTTATTTTACTTTTTAAAATTTGTTAAATGTTTATTTAGTTTTGAGAGAGACAGAGAGAAAGAGAGAGACAGAGACAGCATTAATGGGGGAGGGGCAGAGAGAGAGGGAGACACAGAATCCCAAGCAGGCTCCAGGCTCTGGGCTGTCGGCACAGATGCATGTCCTCGAACCCACGAACCGTGAGATCACTACCTGAGCTGAAGTCCGGATACTTAGCCAACTGAGCCACCCAGGCGCCCCAAGGATTTCCTTCTTAAACAGTTATGAAATGAAAGGACCCTGGGACATAGGTGCTTGGGTGAAATTATCTCAAAAGCTGGAGGGGAAAAAAGGTTTGGAGAGGCAGTCAAGGCTGCGAAAAGATGGTAAATGATTTAAAATAAGATCTAAATAGACACAATAATTACCTAAGAATAGAAATTTTCTTTTCCTGTCCACCCAGAGGGTTGATGTAATCAATATAGCCCTGAAAGAATCTGATGTCTGACACTAAGTGAAGGGAATGTGGTTCTCTTTTGTATTAAGTCTTACTGGTTAAGTGGTAGGAGGGGGCTTTCGGAGTCTCCAAGCTTGTGGATGGATAGATGGGGGTAGAGCGTCAGTTTGGATCACCCTCTTGTGTGGATGAAATTACATCTTTTTTGTTGTATAGGACCAAAAGTAAAGGAAGAACAATCTAAATAGATAAACAAGTTTGCATAAAAAGAAATCATATGAGCTAAAACTGTCCTTCTTAAAACACAAACATGCTGTTGAGGCTCCTGGTATATAACCAATAATTGTCGTGTAATTTTTTTGAGTTCAAACTTGGATTGAAAAAAAAACATACAAACATATGCAATTTATGCATTGAACTTTCCTTTTACTTATATTTGACCAAAATCTTAAAGTCTACATCCATCCATCTACAAAAAGTACATAAATGGTCCAAATCTATATAAATCAGCCATAATATTGCTCATACTTTCCTGGAGGCATGTGATTTCTGATCTGTACAGCATAGTTCAGGAATATGTAATTCAACATCACATGCAGCTTTGGATTATCTTGGGAGAGAAACTGGAACATGTTGACAAACGAGAATATTTTATTGGAGCCTCAGACATGGGACATTATATTAAGGACTATGGATGATGCTTTGAAACAATTTATATGTTCCAAGGTGCTAATCTTTAAAGTTGAGCATGAGGAAAAAAACAGAACTTCTATGTATATTTATTTTTATCTAAAAACAAGAAACAGTGTGGAATAAGGGAAATGTCTACAACATACGATCGATTTTCTCTGGAACCCCCATTCCACCCATCTGCCGAGCACACCATGTGTTCCAGAGGTAGGTGAGGTATCAGGAGGAAGTGTCCACCCCACAGAGGGACGGTCAGTGGTGTCCTCATGCACGTGTTGGCTTTCAAAATTGCGTGATGTATTGTACTTTGCATGCTCTGCTTAGCTGAGATTTTAAAGGGTATTATCCTGTTTTAACTGAACTAAATCCTTATGAAATGGGCAAGTGGCTTAAAAAGAGTCCTGAGGAGTAGGTCTGTGTCAAAAATAATACAGATCATGTAATTGCAGCCAACAGTCGGTGACAGAGCTGACACACGTCTGCCTCATACGAGCTCTTCATCAACTGCTTCAGGAGTTGAAAAGAATGATATAATCAGATCTGACGAGAAATCAGTGCCCTAGAATTAATATTATTCAGAAGATTATTTGAAACAGAGATGTGTATCCATGGTTAATGATGAGCTTTGCCTTAACTGTATATTCTTCCTTGAGATTTTGTTAAGAAGAGTGAAGCTATCGAACTTGGCCAGATACTTTTAAAATATCATTCATTTCATTTCTGTCTCATCCCTTAAATTTTGCTACTTTGTGTGCATATAATGGTCCACACATGTATTAGTACATTATTAAGTCTGTATTCTACATTTGTGCATCATTATATTATCTCCGGTTGATAACTGGTTCTTTCCTGTGCTCTCTGTGTTGTTGGCTGAGTCACATAACCTCTTTGAATATCAATTACCTCAACTAGAAAATGTTGCTCAGTTATCAAGTCCAAATTAATTGTTTGGGTTGGTAAAGACTTAATGGTACCTAGCCTCAGGAATCTTCTACCAGGATTTTAATGAGAGGTGAAAAACCCCATATGCCCTTTTCCAGAATCCTTAACTAGTAGCCTATCTGTTAGACTTTGCTTCACAAAAACAAATCCACGGGTTGAGAGAACTCACGACTTCAAGGAAACACAGTTATCTCTGGGCTCTGGGTGAAAAAAAAAAAAAAAAAAGATACACGTATGGTTTCCAAGGTAGCGTTGCTACCAAAAACATATGTATATTTAGGAAATCTGCCTGAACTTTGAGTGACCTGAAATCTACCAGCACACATTATAGGCTGGGACATCTGGTGGTCAATAAACTTATTTATTTATTTATTTATTTTACATGACGCAGCTGTACTTGAGCAGATGACCAGGGGCTGTGCAATCAGAGTGTGAATAGCTGAATTAGTAAATCATATTAGGCTTCTTAGGCCCTTGTTTAAGGGCTACATGTGCCTTTTTAATTTTCCTTTATTAAGGTTGGCCCCAAACATAGCAGTGTTAGCAGTAGGGTTATTAGTGACTTATTTGCTTCATTAAAATTTATGGCACATTTTACATCCACCATCTGGGGCAATGTCTCCCCACCTCACTGTTAAAATGTAACCTAAAGCCATGCCTGGCACTGATAATTCCTGAAAAAAAATACACTATAGGTGGAATTCTTTTTTTCTAAAGCCAGGATTCTCCTGCCAGGAACTCAATACACAAACACTGTAACAGCAAAGTCCATATTTCCAATCCAACCACACTCAATCACTGCTGAATACAACGTCTTCTGTTCAAGTGTTTTGCTGTAAGTTTCTTGTTTATAGGTAAAGAAAAAAAAGAAAGGGAGTTGTTATTTTAAAAGTCGTAAACCCTGTGGAAAAATGGGGGAAAAAAACTTAAAATGCCTTTGGCAGAATACTGCATATCTTGACCTCCTGTGGTTTAATTCAGGGATATTTGGGTTTAGCAGGCTGCAGATATATTAACAGGATGGATTTAAAGTAAAAGACTGAGATATTTAAGAGTTTGTGGACTTTCAGGGACTGCCTGATCTACAAAAATGGCTTAAGTTTTGAAAAAAATATTAGCAATGGAGGAGGGGGGATGGTCCACTTCCAAGTTTAACCTCTTGTCTCTTATTCAAATTCCTGGGACTTGAATCTATGAGATTACAATGGAAGATTCTTGAATATAAAATCTGAGATACGTTTCACAGTGGAGCCAATGAGATGGAAAGAAGGATATTTGAGATAACATTTGTGGATCCACATTCACTTGGGGTATAAATTCTGTCTATTAAGCAATTATTTCTTTTGTTCAGCGCGCACACACACACACACACACACACACACACTACTACTACTACTAGGATTCTTCAACTAGATATCATTCTCTTTGGGTTCCAAAATTTGACATCAAACTGTTACAGTGCTATGGTAAAGAATTGAGTCAGTGTTGTAGTGTTGTGGTGACGAGCATATCCGGGTCCCATTGGTGCCACTTATTAGCTGTGTAATCTCTGTGTCTCCTTATCTGTGCATAGGGAAAAGGAATATCATCTAAACCTCTTATATAGAGTTTGTAATAATCAAATCATGTCATGAATGTTAAAATTTTTGAAAAAAGCTAAAAAAAATTATTAGCAAGCTATGTGTTATCATTTTTTTCCCCAGTAAGTTAATAAAATGTTTGAGTATGAAAGATCTTACAAAGCTAGGACCCACCTCTCCAGATAATATGTTTAAAAAAAAATCAAACAGATAAGATATTTTGATTGTATTAAAACTCCAGAAATGGAATTTAAAGTTTGTTTGGAGAGTCACTAAAAGGTATAAATGGCCCTTGCTGCCAAATTTTTCCTACTTTTACCCTCAGTTTCAGATTGTTTATTAGGAGCCCCTTTTAAGTTTCCATAGAGTAGAGTCTCCTCTCTGGAAATGGGAGATCAGATGAGTAAAGACCCTTCTGATCCTGAAATGACTTTTACTAATTCTTGCCTCAGTTTTCCCTTTTCTAAGTAAAATCATACATTTAAAATTAAAAATTTCTCTCAAAGTGCTATTTTACATCAGTTTAATGACATTACTAAAATTAAAAAAAATTAACTTCTAGATCTATATCTAGATAACATATGTTTCATAAATTAGGATAAAATAATTAAAATAAAATTAAAGCTGAGAGGATTTATTGTCATCAGTCTTGAACCTACAAAAAATGTTTAAAAAAGTTATTCAATAGAAGGAGAATGATATCCAGATAAAAGTTTGGGTGTACACAATAAATTGAAGTGAAACTAGAAATAGTAAAAATGTAGGTAAATATAAAATAATTTGTTTTAATTTTCAATTGTTTAAAAAAGACAATAATCCATAGTAAAAATGAATAGCAAATAAGTAGCAGAGAAAAAATAGAAATATAAAAATGCTGTGTCCAACAGAAGGAATGGAAGAGTGAAACAAGGATATAGAGTTAGTGGGACAAATGGAAACCAGAATTTACTAGATTTAACCCAACTATATTTGTTATTACATTAAATATAAATGTCCTAAATAACATAATGAAAAGCAGGAATAGATGAATAATGAGGAAGGACCTTACTCTATGTTACCTAAATACAGTTTTTAAAACAACAGATCGGTTACAAGTAAAATGAAAGAAGACAGACCTTGTATGTTAGCTTCCTGTGGCTGCTATAGCAAATTATCATAAACTTGGTGGCTTAAAACAATAGAAATTTATTCTCTCATAGTTCTGGAGGCCACATGTTTGAGGTCATTATCCCTGCACCAAGTGCAGTGTCAGCCTAGTACCATGCCTCCAGGGGCCCTAGAGGAGAATTTGTTCCCTGCTTTTTCAGCTTCTGGTAATTTATGGCATTTATTGATTTGTGGCTGTATCTCTGTAATCCTTGCCTCTGGGTTATAATGCCTTCACCTCTTCTCTCTGTGTCAAATCTCCTTCTGTCTCTCTCTCATAAGGACAAATGTGATTGCATTTAGGACTGATTCAGATAATCCAGGATAATCTCTCTCTCTCAAGATTCTTAATTTAATTACACCTATAAAGACTTTGTCATATAATGTGACATTTTTTAGTTCATGGTATCAATGGAGGATTGGCTTGGGACAGCATGCAATTACAAAAAATAAATAAATAAATAAAACTGGAATCACTATATTAAAAATATCAGAAAAAGTAGATGTAGTAAGATGGAAAATCACCAAGGTCAATAAAGTATATTATTTAATGATAAAGAAGTCAATATCAAGAAGTTATAATAATTCAAAATGCCTCTAATAAAAGTGCCTTAAAACACACAGAGCAAAATCTACCAAAAATGAAATAAGAAATAGAGAAATACACAAGTATTGTTACAAATTTCAACAAACTTATCTCAGTAATTGGTTGAATAAGTAGGTAGAAAATCAGCAAAAATACAAACTTTGAAAACAGTGTCAACAAATTTGACCTATTTGACATTTATAAAACACTCTATCCAGCAATAGCTGAATACAAATGCATTTTAAATACAATGGAATATTTACCAAGTTGTCTCGTTTTGTGGGAAATAAAATTAAATTTAACAAGTTGAAACAGATTGAAATCATACAAATATGTCTTCTGACCCTAGAGAAATAAAACTAAAGAGCAAAACCATAAACATGTGAAAACAATCCATAGGCTACACACACGCACATACACACACACACATACACAAATAGAAAATTTTTGAACTAAAGGACAATTAAACATATTCAAATTTGTGGAATATAACTAAAGCAGTGATTAAAGGGAAGATTTTAAGATTGAATGCTTACTTGAGAAAACAAGGATTTTAAACAATTACTTAAGGTAATTTCTTTAGAAATTAGCAAAGCAAAAGCAACTGAATTCAAATAAGCAGAAGGAAAGCAGTAACAAAGACAAAAGTAAAAAATAAATGGAAGTTTTTACCTTAGGAAATAATAAAAATGAGTCAAAAATAAAAATAAAAATATGAATAAATAATAAATAAATAAATAAATAAGTAAGTAAGTAAGTCCCAGTTAGTTAACATATAGTGTAATTTAGTTTCAGGAACAGAATTCAGTGATTCCTTACACTGAATACAACCCCTTAATACCCATCACCCATCTAGCCCATCCCCCTGCCCAACTCCCCCTTCTCATCAACCCTCAGTTTATTCTCCATAGTTAAGAGTATCTTATGGTTTCTCTCTCTCTCTCTCTCTGTCACTTTGCATCTGTAGTATTGTGTCTTTCATTAAATTTGGTAAATTTCCAGCCATTATTTCTTCTAATGTAGTTTTTCCTCCATTATTTCTCTCCTTTTTTCTGACACCACAATTATAATCTTTGGTAGATATCTTGGATCATCTCACAAGTTTCTGAGGGACTGCTAATTTTGGCCTTTTTTTCTTTATGTCCTTAATTTCTACTGAATGGTTTAATGTGATCTTTCCTATGTTCTCTCTTTCTGCTATTAATCACATCCAGGGATGTCTTTACTTTTTTTAATATGAAAGTTATGGTCAAATTGGTTTCCATACAGCACCCAGTGCTCATCCCAACTGGTGCACTCCTCAATACCCATCACACTCCCTCCCCTCCCTCCCACCCCTCATCAACCCTCAATTTATTCTCAGTTTTTAAGAGTCTTTTATGGTTTGGCTCCCTCCCTCTCTAACTTTTTTTTTCCTTCCCTTCCCCCCATGGTCTTCTGTTAAGTTTCTCAGGATCCACATAAGAGTGAAAACATATGGTATCTGTCTTTCTCTGTAGGACTTATTTCACTTAGCATAACACTCGCCAGTTCAATTCCATGTTGCTACAAAAGGCCATATTTCTTTCTCATTGCCACGTAGTATTCCATTGGTTATGTAAACCACAATTTCTTTATCCATTCATCAGTTGATGGACATTTAGGCTCTTTCCATAATTTGGCTATTGTTGAAAGGGCTGCTGTAAACATTGGGGTACAAGTGCCCCTATGCATCAGCACACCTGTATCCCTCGGGTAAATTCCTAGCAGTGCTATTGCTAGGTCATAGGGTAGATCTATTTTTAATTTTTTGAGGAACCTCCACACTGTTTTGCAGAGCAGCTGCACCAGTTTGCATTCCCACCAACAGTGCAAGAGGGTTCCTGTTTCTCCACATTCTCTCCAGCATCTATAGTCTCCCGATTAGTTCATTTTAGCCACTCTGACTGGCGTGAGGTGGTATCTGAATGTGGTTTTGATTTGTATTTCCCTGATAAGGAGCGATGTTGAGCATCTTTTCATGTACCTGTTGGCCATCTGGATGTCTTCTTTAGAGAAGTGTCTATTCATGTTTTCTGCCCATTTCTTCACAGGATTATTTGTTTTTCGGGTGTGTAGTTTGGTGAGTTCTTTATAGATTTTGGATACTAGCCCTTTGTCTGATATGTCATTTGCAAATATCTTTTCCCATTCCATTGGTTGCCTTTTAGTTTTGTTGATTGTTTCCTTTGCAGTGCAGAAGGTTTCTATCTTCACGAGGTCCCAATAGTTCATTTTTGCTTTTAATTCCCTTGCCTTTGGGGATGTGTCAAGTAAGAAATTGCTGCGACTGAGGTCAGAGAGGTTTTTTCCTGCTTTCTCCTCTAGGGTTTTGATGGTTTCCTGTCTCACATTCAGGTCCTTTATCCATTTTGAGTTTATTTTTGTGAATGGTGTGAGAAAGTGTTCTAGTTTCATTCTTCTGCATGTTGCTGCCCAGTTCTCCCAGCACCATTTGTTGAAGAGACTGTCTTTTTTTCCAATGGATATTCTTTCCTGCTTTGTCAAAGATTAGTTGGCCATACTTTTGTGGGTCCAATTCTGGAGTCTCTATTTTATTCCATTGGTCTGTGTGTTATTATACATGGAAAACCCGATAGACTCCCCCAAAAGTCTACTAGAACTGATACATGAATTCAGCAAAGTCACAGGATATAAAATCCATGTACAGAAATCAGTTGCATTCTTATATACTAATAATGAAGCAACAGAAAGACAAATAAAGAAACTGATCCCATTTACAATTGCACCAAGAAGCATAAAATACCTAGGAATAAACCTAACCAAAGATGTAAAAGATCTGTATGCTAAAAACTATAGAAAGCTTATGAAGGAAATTGAAGAAGATATAAAGAAATGGAAAAACATCCCATGCTCATGGGTTGGAAGAATAAATATTGTTAATGTCAATACTACCCAAAGCTATCTACACATTCAGTGCAATCCCAATCAAAATTGCACCACACCAGCATTATTCTCGAAGCTAGAACAAGCAATCCTAAAATTCATATGGAACCACAAAAGGCCCCGAATAGCCAAAGTAATTTTGAAGAAGACCAAACCAGGAGGCATCACAATGCCAGATTTAGCCTCTACTACAAAGCTGTAATCATCAAGACAGCATGGTATTGGCACAAAAACGGACACATAGACCAATGGGATTTCTTTATTTTAAATAGGATATTTCTCAGTTCTATAATTTTCATTCGATCATTGTTAAATAGTTTCTAATTTTCTGCTTAGATTTTCTGTCTGTACCAGCAGATTTTCTCTTAGAATCTTGAGCATACTAACAATAGCTGCTTATGTGCTAATTCCAACATTTATGAATAGAGTTGGTCTCTATTCATTGTCTTTTCTGTATAGAACAGCTTATGTTTTCCTATTTCTTATTATGTTGAGTCATTTTGTACTGTATTCTGGACATTGTGAATGACATCTCACAAAACTCTGTGCCAGTTATGTTCCTCTAAAGAGTTCTGTGTTTGTTTTTTGGAGGCTGGTAAGTGGGCTTGACTCAAACTGAAAATTCTGTTTTGTTTTCCTTGCAGTTCAGTTCTTTTAGTCTTGCCAGGGATGATTGTTTGCATAATGCATGCATTTGGATCCTTCATGTGTCATACAAAGGTCAGCCAGAGATTTTGGGAGAGTGCATATATAGAATCCAAGGCTCCCTTCTCTGACTCTGCCCTCCTGGAATTCCAATTTCCAAGGGATGTGGTTGCCCCAAATTTTGTTCTGATTTATGAGTCCAGTAATGTTGAGGTTTTTCTATTGAAAGTTATATTTGTCCCACATTGAATCCTGGGGACTACTCTCAGGATAAAAGCTGTAAAATGGGGAAATTCAGACAGTATCATCCCCATGTTACTTTTCTAGTACTGCCATACAAAATGACCTTAAACAGGGTGTCTTAAAAATAAACTTATTCTTTGGGCTGCAGGTCCAAAATTTAGGTGATAGCAGGGCCTTGCTCTCTCTGCAAGCTTTAGGGGAGTATCCCTCTGTGCCTTTTCCTAGCTGCTGATGGTTGCCTGAAATCTTTGATGCCCCTTGGCTTGTAGACAATTCCTGTCTCCAATTTCTGTCTCCTCCAATTTCTGTCTCCATCATCAACATGTTATTCTCCCTGTGTGTTTTCATGTCCAAATATCCCTCTTTCTTAAGGAAATTAGTCATGCCATATGACCTCATCTTAACTTGATTACATCTGCAAACACCCTATTTCCAAATAAGGTCGCATTTGCAAGCATGGAGGTTAGAACTTGCACATATCTTTTGAGAGATATAGTTCTACCCACTACAGTTCTTTTCTTGCAAATGTTCCTTCTCAAAGAGAGTCTTTGTCTCTTTTGGTTCACTATGTGATATCTTCATGAGTTGCTTTCCTTTTTTTCCAGAATTTATAGTTGTTATTTCCAGAAAGGTTTTTTTTTTTAAGTTTATTTACTTTGAGAGAGAGTGAGCACAAGCAGGGGAGGGGCAGAGAGAGAGAGGGAGAGATTGAGAATCGCAAGCAGGCTCCATGCTGTCAGCACACAGCCCAACGTGGGACTCGAACTCATGAACTGTGAGATGATGACCTGAGCCCAAATCAAGAGTTGGATGCTTAACTGACTGAGCCATCCAGGCTCCCCGGCAGGGTTGGTTTTATAGAATCTATTGTGCCATACTTGAAGTGGACCTTCCTTCCTTCACAGCTATGTCTGTCTGTCAATCTCTCTCTCTCTCTCTCTCTCTCTCTTTCTCCCCATCTATCTATCTATGGTCATCTATCTATCTTCTTTCTGTGTCAGTTTTTCTGTGTGTGTTTGTGTCTTTCCTCCCTCACCACCATACAGATACAAAACCCAGGCCCTTGAGACTTTAGATAGAAGATTTGTGATCTCACTGGATTTAAGCCCAAATAATTCTCAGCTAGTTATTATATACTTCCTCCTTAATCACAGGTTTGCTTCATTCTTCATTTCTTTAAGAAAAAATAAATTTAAAATGTAGACAAAAAATTAAATGAAAAGGCAGACTTTCTGGTTGTCTTACATTTGTGTGTGTGTGTGTCACTTTTACCTCAAATTTTAAAGAGGAGGCTAGGCTAGACCTAAAACACAGATTTCCTAATGGTACATCCCTGAGTACATGCCCCTCCTCCTGACAATCTCCAAACTTCGAAATTTTCATGTTTGATTTTGAAGACAGAAAAACAACTGGACAAAAACCTTCTCTGTCTACAAATGCTCATAACTCCCAAGGAATTCTCTGACCATTTGCACTTCAATACATACATCTACATGAGGGTGATTGTGAGGATGAAGTATATCCTTTGAGTTACCATGTGTGGCACATCCAAACGAAAATGGACCCCGTTCACCAGAATTGAGCCTTGTGTTCCTTCGTGTCTTTTTCATGCTTTCACTTCCCCTTGATGCCTTTTGTTGGGACTTCTGAAATGACAGCTTTATATACAACAAAATTACTGGTTGAGGTAAATGGAATTCGTACCATACATAACTTGGACCATCCATTGGTTTTGATTGGGTTTTCCCCCCGAAGGCTGCCTACAGTTGCTCTTAGATCATAGTTGCTCCTAGATCCTTTTGCTACACGTGGTGAACCAGCGCCATGTACACAATTCTGCACAGTGCTCCCCGAAAATGGTTTTTCTCTTTTCGTCTCACACACCTAGGATTTTGTGCAGCTACCTTCTCCGTAAATTCTGCCTTATTAAAAGCACAGCAAGTCTTTTGTTAATTTGAGTATTCAAGCTTTATAAGTATAGGTTCACTCATTTTTTTTAATCCCTAGGCACTCAACTTTGCTGTGCCTACCGTGTGGATAATAACATGTGCCTTATCCGTGCTTCTGAGAAATGCGAGGAAAGTTAATTAGAAAATGTCAAGAAAGCTCTCCAAGATCCTGAGAGGAAAGAACATCATGTGACTACAGTGTATCATTAGTATAAAAATAAGATCATTCCCAGTCCCATAGCTCTTAAAGAGCCTTCACACATTGCTACTGCATTTAAAAAAATAAAATTATAGACTCACTGAACTGGGAAGAATCTCAAGGAGTTATATGGCCTACTCCCTGCTTCAGGAGAGACCACAATTCTACCATCCCATATGACTTTGTAACCTATTTTTAAGACTTCTAAAGGAAAACTTCAAAAGTTCCAAAACTCCGTTTGATAATTTCTTTCTACTGCTTAATCTCTTTCACCCGCATAAGATATTTGTTAATCTGTTTTTTAGGAAATGTAATGCAATCTAATATTATTCAGTATACAGACTGGAATTTCTTGGTCAGGAATGACTGACCTCAACTATTTTTACACAGCTAAGTAAAGTAAGTACTGGATGTGAGAGAGAGGACAGAGATGGGATTTGACCCTGAAATCAGGTCAAAGTCTTGATTGTAACTTTTTATTTAAAAGAATATTCTTATAAAATTTTAGGAATCTATTTGACGTATGAATCTGCAAAAGCTGTCCATTTCCTCCAATCTGTTTTCCGTGACATCTACTTTATTTATTTATTTATTTATTTAATTATTGCCAAAAATCAGATTTTAAAAGAGAAGTATTGGATTTGTTCTAAAAAATTGGAAAAAAATACTTGACAGAGCCTAATAAAATTACAGTCTCCTTGGTATTTTCCTTAGTATAATCAGAGTTACAGCATAATCAGAAATATTTATAGAAGGCTCAGTAGGCTGCTTTCTACGGTAGCTTGGGATTCAAACTAATGTATGCAGTGAGTGAATGGAATTATTTAAGGAAAGGACATGATCATGCACAGTTTAATTTACAGATATACAGCATTTCAGGTGACATATATCTGAGAACCATATATAATTTGAATCGTTTTTATTTTCATAAATTTGAAGAAACGAATTATTCAGTAGTCAAGGAACTTATCTGAACATTTCTACGAAGCAGATACTGTCCTCCTTCCATTTGTAAGATTCTTGGTGTTACCTTGCACTACGTATGACCAGTTCTCTTGGGTCTGGTCCCTATCCTACCACTTTGTATTTCTCTTCTCTTTGGCCAGCTTCATAATGCCTCCAAATTCCATTTGCCCTTGGACCTGTTGAGTCTGAGAAATCCATAATTTAAACAAGGAGCAGTGTCAAGCACACAGTTGCGAAGACCTTCAGAATTTATTCAACCGAATTTAATTCAACCCAAATTACGGACCCCCTTGTAGTCTTCTACCAATAATTTGCACTTTGGGCTATAACAAGTGCCATTATGTTTATATAACACACTATATTCAAGACTTAGTAGTAGCTATGGCTTTTGAGTAATTTGCTATAAAAAATCCACAATATACTACAAAATATAGGAAATCCTTGGAATTTATGTTAGCAAGATAGGACATTAAATGGAACATTTGATCCCAACTCTTTTGTTCTGTACCCACGTTGGATTATAAGGGCATGTACTCAGAGGATCCAGATATTTATTTGATTATTTCCATGCTTCCCAATCCTCTAGACAAAGCACACGTTGCAGAAAAAAGAAACGTGATAATTAGAAGCAGCACACCAACAGCACTGCATGTGATTTCTTTTTGAGGATCCAGAACCAAATTTTTGCCCCAAAGGACCTCAAAACTAAAATCAAGCTTTTTCCTGTAGCAGTGATTTAAACAAACATGTGCTGGGACTTATTTGTAGACATAAAGGTACACAGCCAGAGGTTTTATTCAGGATTGCTATTAAATAAACTCCCCTCAGGGCCTTGTAAAAGATGGTATTTGAATTATAAGTAGACATATCCCATTTTCCACATTCTGCAAGCCACTGAAGATTTCTCACTGCCTACATTGTGGCAAGGGGAGTGCCCTCTTTTGAATTTCTGTTGAGCCCTGTCTCTATAGTAATTATGAGTTTGGAGATCATTAAAAGTCTTAAATTTTGCGGGGGGTGGGCAGAAAGAAGACTGCTTTTCAAGCTCTGTGGCTGATCAACAACATGTTCTAAAAAGCTTTTGATGTATACATGGCTCATTAAGTAAAGGTCAAAATTGGACAATGTCCTGTTAATTTCCTTTTGCTAGAGAAATCAATATCTGCATCAACATTCATTAAATTTGACAGAAGCTAAGAAAGTTAGATGTGAAATGTAAATCAATACTTATTCCTGATAGGATTAACTTGCTGTACAGAGAGTATAAAACATCAATTCTTTCTACATATTGTTCAATCCAATACTCCACTCTAGCCTTAGGGAGACAGCTTTTTGCCTTTTTCGCCTTCACCTCTAATCTGGCTTTGGGTTTTTGTTGGCTGGAGCTGGGTATGCCAACCTTGAACAGATTTTACATCTTCTTAACATATATGCAATGTGATATTTTATTTTGCATTATGAAGTTTGCAGCTTGTTAAGACTAAATCATGTGCCAGCAGCACAGCCCCCAAATTCTAGGTATTTGAAAGTTTCGGAACATATTTTATTTCTGTATGAAATTTGCAGGTTAAAGAGTTTCATTTTTTCCCCCTTGCAGTTATCAGCAGAGCTTTTGGTATCCTATGAATCCCAGAAGAGGAAGTTTGGGAAAGTTCAGTTTATTGACACAGATATCTAGGAGTTGTTTGCTTTGTTGGTGGTATTGCTATCTCTGAGACAGTGAACTATACCACTATGCGATTCCATGAACCCAGCCTTATGTCAGTTGACGCTGATACTCATAATTAAAGCTATGTGCCATTGCAAGACTCTGAGACATCCTTTGAACTGAAGAATATTAAATCATGTGCATTAAACTATTGGTGGGAATGTAAACTGGTGCAGCCACTCTGGAAAACAGTGTGGAAGTTCCTCAAAAAATTAAAAATAGACCTACCCTATGACCTAGCAATAGCACTGCAAGGGATTTACCCAGGGGGTACAGGAGTGCTGATGCGTAGGGGCCCATGTACCCCGATGTTTAGAGCAGCACTTTCAACAATAGCCAAATTAGGGAAAGAGTCTAAATGTCTATCAACTGATGAATGGATAAAGAAGATGTGGTTTATATATATGATGGAATACTCCTTGGAAATGAGAAAGAATGAAATCCTGCCATTTGCAGCAACGTGGATGGAACTGGAGGGTATTATGCTAAGTGAAATAAGTCATTCAGAGACAGACAGATACCATGTTTTCACTCATATGTGGAACTCGGGAAACTTAACAGAAGACCATGGGGGAAGGGAAGGGGAAAAATAGTTACAAACAGAGAGGGGGGGAGGCAAACCATAAGAGACACTTAAATACAGAGAAAAAACTGAGGGTTGATGGCGTGTGGGGGAGAGGGGAAAATGGGTGATGGGCATTGAGGAGGGCACTTTTTGGGATGAGCACTGGGTGTTGTATGGAAGCCAATTTGACAAAAAAATTATATTAATAAATAAATAAATTATGTGCATTATAGTTGCAGTGTTCTGTGGATTTTATTAGATTTTGATGTTTTTAAAAAAATGTTTTAATGTTTATCTCTGAGAGAGAGACAGAGAGAGAATGCAAGCAGGGGAGTAGCAGAGAGAGAGGGAGATACAGAATCCGAAGCAGGCTCCAGGCTCTGAGCTGTCAGCGCAGAGCCCAACTCGGGGCTCGAACCCATGAACCGTGAGATCATGACCTGAGCCGAAGTCAGATGCTTAACTGACTGAGCTACCCAGGCGCCCCAGATTTTGATTATTTTTAATAGAAAGGGTATAAATGACAGTAATTGCCACACACCCCCCCCCCACATACACATTCTAGCATTAGATAATAATCTCTGCATATGTCACATTTATCTGGAAGTCTAAACAAGAAATGATTGCTTTTCCCCTCCAAACAAATTCGGTTTCACTGAAATTCTCAACAGGTGCCAGCCGGCTCTGTACCCTCTTGGGTCCTTCATCTAGTTGCTCTGGCCACCCAGAGCAACCCAGGAATTTCTCAGTAGTATCAGAACGGGAGCTGGTTGGTAATGGGAAAAAATCCAAGCCAGAGAGAGCTGGACTCCAGGGGCTGAATGGGCTCATCAGGAGGTGATAAAAGAAGTTATCTAGAAGGATTGTAACAGAAATCAAGGGGAAACACGCAGGCATGGGAAATAGCGGGAGGGATGTTGATGTTTTTCAAGCAGAAGTTAGAGCAATCACTTTGCAGGATAAATAGGTTTCCATCACTTTCCTGCTTTAAAACATTCAATGACTTTCTAGACAATTAAAATAAATCGCCTGTTTCTTAACTTGGTCTCTGAAGTTCTAGGTAATTTGATGCCAAGCCTCCGTCTCTACACTTTGCTCCTGTCACTTCGTGCATCATTCACCATGTAGTTAAATCTTCTTTTTATCCCTGAACATGCCAAGCGCCAGGGTGCTGTCCTCGTCATCTCTGCTGACACACTCTTCCCCTAGACCGTTGTGTGGCCGCCCCTCTCCTTCTTCTGGACTTAGTGGATGTTACACGTCTTCGCAGACGTCTTTCCTGATCTCACCCTAGACAAAGTGACTCCTGCGCTGGGGATGTACCTTCTGCCATTAGTGTTATTTTCTTCACAGGACATTTAGTTTATTCATATTCATATTTCTAGGGCATTCACTGGATTACGAATCCCACGTGTTAGGGATTCTGTAATTAGAACAGAGCCTGACACAACAAGCATTTACATGCATCCAGACAGATCCGGCTGCCTGGGCGGCTCAGTCGGTTGAGTCGGTTGACTCTTGAATTGGGTTCAGGTGATGAGCCCAGGATTGTGGGCTGGAGCCCCGTGTCCCGGATGGAGCTCCCCACTGAGTGTGCAGCCTGCTTAACATTCTCTTTCTTTCTCCTTCTCCTCCTCTCCCAAACTCACTCTCCCTCTGTCTAAAATAAAAAAAACAATAAATAAATAAATAAATAAATAAATCCATCCATCCATCCATCCATCCATCTGTACTCATGAATGAATGAATTCGCAGAAGAAAAGCAGAAACCCGGTCCCTTGGAGATGTGGAAACTGGATGGACACTGTGTGGGCCCGTAAGACAGAGATGCAGACATGAGGGGCTCAAACAGGGAACCGGTGACTGAACTTGGAATAAAACTGAGTTCCGTGTTCATGTTTTAATTCCAGTTGTGTTCACAGGGTCCTTCCTTCCTTGTCTTGGGAGGAAACTCTTTGGGGACCAGAGGCCACACTGTTTCCTGATTCTAACTCTGTGCTTCCAATTCTCATTCTCCTCGTAGACTCACCTGGTCCCATGCTATGTTATGCCGCCCAGATACCAACAACTCATTGCCAGGCCCTCTGGAACCTCCCGGATGCCAGCCCGTCTTCGAGGACTTCTGCCTACTTCTGGCGTTTAGACTCTGACAAACTTCCATTGGCAGGCAACACTTCCTCGAGTCCGCTCCCATGGCTTTCCCACAAGATGCCCCGGAAGAGCCATCTAGTTGCCATGGTTACAGGTCAGTCTGGCTTTGTCCACGTGGTGAAGATGCATGCTTCCTACGTTCCCCCTGATAGGATCAGAATTGGCCCTCAAAATCCATTTTCTTTGGAGCCCTGGCATCAGTGTCTCCACAAATTTCAATTTTTGAGAGGAGAAATGAGTACTTATCAACAAGACTGCTTGGCCTAGTAGAAAAGTCAGCAGATCTGTCACATTTGGATTAAAATTTCTGGAATGACCTTAGTATAGAACTTCCAAATATATTACAAAATCAGAAGAAAATCTGCTATAAAATCAAGACTCTTAAACTTTAGGTCCATCTCTTACATCTCAGACCCTTCCACGGCCTTGAGAAGTGCCTTGGGGGCTTACTGCAGTCACGTATTCCTATACAATTTGAAAAAGTATGGTATTCCATTCTGAACCCCCTTCCATCCCATTTGCCCTCATGTTGGCTGGCGTTGGGGTGACCGGGAGCCTTTCCGGGGGCATCTAGCTAGGGGGCAGTTAATTTAAGAATACATTTATGGTGGATTTATTGGGATGCGTTTATGTGGTTTGCAATCACTTTCATGTATGCGGAAGTTATTGCTGGCCATTCTGACACAGCCTCAGAATTTCTTCCGCATGAGCTATGCTCGTTGGTTATTGAATGCTAAAGCAACACCTTAGACTCTAAGGAAACAACGGTGATGCAACATTTGGTGCGGTTTGGAAAAGTGGCAGCTGGTGCTGGGTATGGATATGTGGGCTGGGTATGGATATGATGACCTTGTGTTTGACTTCTCAGTGACATCTCATGGAAGGTAGAAATATGAGAGGCAGGGCTTCTAATACATTTTCTGTAAAAATTAAATCACTTTCCATGCACTGTGGTCTCATGTGTGAACTGCTAAACCACCGGGGCTTGGTTTCTTAATAATCCTTGTAAAGTCATTTGTCCTTGCATTAGAGAAAACTGTTTCCTTCAGCCACCAAATTTGAACTAGGAAGTAGAAAAAGATGAGAAGGTTTTTCTTGTTTTGGATTTTTTTTCCCCCCTTGATCCAAGTGGCACACTGGGCAGACCTGATTTGTGGTTTCATTATTGATGTTGGGCCAAAGAGATGATAAAGAAGTAAGTAATGTGCCGTTGGGTGTGTCTTTGATTGGGGCCTGATTAGGGATGTGGGGGCACAGAGATTTTTGGCCTGATGGCACTTTGTGGCAGCGGGCTGGGGAGCTGCTTCGGCTTTGAGTTGAAGCATCTCTCCGTCGGGAGGCTGGCCTCACAGCTGGTCCTAATCGGGTGCTTTGCTGCCTGGGCTCCGCAGACAGACCCCATGCTTCACTGGGCCCATTTGCCCCAAGCCAGACGTCAGGGTGGCGTCCTACTGCTGACCCATACTTTGTTCGCCCTTTGGCTAACCAGAATATCTCTGTCTCTTGAGCTGTCAGGCTCACCTCTCCCAAGACCATTATTTCATTAAAAACATTCTACAGGAAAACATCGTGAGGTTTTCTTTCTACTGCACTGCCTGGCTTCCATGGCTTTGAGCCGTCAGCAAGATGCTGACATTCTCAACTCAGTAAGAAAGAGGGTCACTCAGGACTAAGTATTTTACAAAATGAAAATCTTTGTTCTCGCTGCGAAGAAATCTTTGACTTCCAGTTGTGCAATGCTCCAGGAAAGAAAATTTTATTCTTTAAAGCAATATGATGGCCTTGCATCTTGGAGGGCAGTTGGAGATGGGGGGGAAAGCGATCGGTGGAGAGAAAGGAATTCTATAAAATGGGAAAGAATTTTATATATATATATATATATATATATATATATATATATATATATTATATATATATATATATATATTTATATCCGGACCATTGTTAGAAGACACATCTTTTTAAACAAAATGAAAGAACATACTCTAAGGTAATAAGTTCTGGATTTAAAACAGAAGCTGAATGAAACAGATCCATATTCCAGTCCCAATATCATATGGCTTTTACTTCATTTCCAATGGAAAAACAAAACATATTTTTTTTCTCCATTCTACCTTCTCACCTGATCCTGTGGGATAAAAAATTCTTGAAGATCACTGAGTTCTTAATGACCGGGGTACCTCTTAATTACTGAGACAGCATGCGTCTCTCTGAATGAAAGTTTCAAACACAGGCCAAGCAGCTATGCATTTTATTCACCCTAACAAATATGGTACCTGCATGAAATACACAGCAACAATGAAATGTGGCACAACAACCATATCGTGCTTGTGTTAGAAGGCTTTGGGAAACATATCTGGCTACTTCTGTGGGAAATTTAGAAAATCCAGGGCAAAAGCAGTGGGTTCTCCCCATAATCTGTGTGATTCGATATGGAGCTGTGCATTCCACAGGACAAAGAAGAACATAATGTGCACTTGTAATCCACACTAGTTGTTCAGTAACTAAAGTGACCCCCAGAATGATTGTGCTTTTGACATTGAAAAGATAGCGTATACCTCTTTGTGTTTCCAACTTTTTACTCTTTGCTGTAGGGCACTTGAAATTGGATATGGGTGGGAATTGTGATGTTCTTTCCATTATTGTAAAATGAATTCTTGGAAAAGCTTGAGGGGTTCTGCTAGCAATTGTTAATGAGCCTTTATTAACCTAGGACACCACCCTATGGAATAATCGCTTAGAAAAATAGATGTTCTCTTAGGACTCGCTTGATTTATTAATAGCACGGCAGGGAAGTACACAAGGCTCTGGGGAACGAAAATGGCCAGGTGAATGGGGCATACGACTTTTCCTTCAAACTCAGCAATTCACCCTTGCACGAGTCACATATGGCCCCAATAATACATCATAGTTAAGCCTACCCTCGTAGGTTGTCCCGTGCTGGACTTGGCGGCCTTTCTTTATAATCTACTTAGTCAACTTCAATTCTATATCTATGTATTTTATTTGGGGAAAAAATGTAATGTCTGCATTTAGGAACTTAAGATTTGGGGGAAATAAAAGGTACAAAATAAGTGCCCATTATATGTTTCACTAGGTTTTGTGGCTTTCAGTTGGAGACACAGTTTTGTTTGGTTTTCTGTCTTTGGAAATTTAATAAGTTCAACCCAGAAGAGACTCTTTAATTTAAAAAAAAAATTTTTTTTAAATGTTTATTTATTTTTGAGAGAGAGAGAGAGAGACAGAGCGTGAGGGAGGGAGGGAGGGGCACAGAGAGAGGGAGACAGAATCCAAAGCAGGCTCTAGGCTCTGAGCTGTCAGCACAGACTTGAAGTGGTGTTCAAGCTCATGAACTGTGAGATTATGACCGGAGCCAAGTAGGGCACGTAACCGAATGAGCCACCCAGGCGCCCCCCCCCCCCCCCCCGCATAAGAGACTCTTAAAGACGAGAACAAGCTGAGGGTTGCTGGAGGGGAGGTTGATGGGGGGATGGGCTAAATGGGTGATGGGCATTAAGGAGGGCAGTTTTGGGGGTGAGCACTGGGGGTCATATGTAAGACGTGAATCACTGGTTTCTACTCCTGAAGCCAAGACTCCGTTGTATGTTAACTAGCTTGAATTTAAAAACAACAACAACAACAAAAAAGATCAGAGGAAGTCCAGGAAAAGAGACATTAATACTACAAGGTGTTTTTTGAGCACTGGGGTTGAAGAAGAAGACTGAGCTCACCCTGGAAGGAAGCAGAGCAAAGTAAACATACAAGTCGCGGGTAGACAGAGCTGGGCAAGGGGCGCAGCCACACAGGAGAGCCAACCCCAGGTGCACATGCATATTCTCTCTCAATATTCTTGCAGTCCTCGCGTGAAGGATAGCAGATTTGGCTGGAGATTTTCAAGGAAAAGAGACTGCCCCCACCCACCTCCCCCTGGCCACCTCAGACTAGCGAAATTAAAAACTACAAAAATGGTAAACAGGCAGCCGCCATGCCGGCTCCGGGATTGTCTCCTCCGGGACCGAATTCTCTGTGTTGTTCCATATTGCTGGTGTTTGGCCCTTGGATGGGTCTGGCTCGGCCTTTGATGACTTGGGACTTAAAATACAGCTGGGGTTGCTCTGAAGAGGCAGAGGGAACCCACTAACTCACATCTGCTCACTGGTAGACGCCGGGAGAGTGTGTACCAACTGGAGGCCACTGCCATCTAGTACGAGTATGAATTGGTGACCAATTCGGATGCAGGGATTTTTCTGTGTGTTTAAATATCATTTATCCTGAGAAGCGCGCCTTACCGAAATGAACGGGAGACCCCACTGGGACTTAATTAGGGAAGGCTGAACTGGGAAGTGACAGTTTCCATGCTGTCTCGGAGCTCGGCTCCAGTCCTTGTTTCTATCTCCTGTAGTAACACAATTAATATCCTGTATCTAGTTTTAATAGAGGCAGTAACTCTAGTAAGACACATTATTGCTTCTTGGCCCAAAGAGAAATGTTCATATATTTCTCTTCTTGCTGTTATCTGTCAAGCCGACTGGCTTCATCTGTACCCTGAGACATTACACATTCAGGAAAGCAGTTGTTTCCATATGTCTTGGGGGAAAGCTATCATTTTTCAGAAAGGCATGAGGTGCATGGAACATTTCTCGTACTTGCTTTCCCTCTGCATATATCAGGTGGTAGCCATTATACATTCCCGCCGCATACCGCCGACGTGAGCACTGGAACTTCTATAACCTACAGTTTGTATTTATTTCATTGGGAGACAGAGTTATAAAGCTGCTTCCTGACATACAGCAACAGCTGTGGTGCATCTGTCCACTGTCTTAGGAAAGAATTCAATGGGAGCGAGAAAATACCGGTGAAGGCCTGCGACTAGGACACCGAACAGTCATCTGAAAAGTAAATCAATGACCAAATTCTCAGGGTCCTATCTTTAATTTATTCACCAGGAGGAGAGAACAAGGATTAGATTACACTTATTTCTAACCAACTTTTTAATTACACTTTGTTTTCTCCAGGCTACAACCACATCCATTGTTTGCGATTCTGGCTCAATACACTACTAATTTATTTGGCCCATTTGGACCCCAACAACCTTGGTGCTGGGTGATAGAGAATCCCTTTGTTTTTTTTTCCTAGGTTCATGACAGACTATTTACAGTATGTTTTCTGGATCCTTCTTTCCATAGGAAATGTTTTAGAAGTTTTAGGTTTACAGAACAATTGAGCCAGAAGTGGAGAGTTCCTTTATACTTTCTCACAATCACCCCAACCCACAGTTTCCCCTATAATTAACATCTGGGTGGTACCTTTATTGTAATTGGTGAGCGAATACTGATAGGTTGTTTTTCACTGCAGTTCATCATTTATACGAGGGTTCTTTCAATATTGTACATTCTGTAGGTTTTGACAAATATATGTAATGGCGTGTACCTATCATGACGGTATCAGACAGAATAACTTCACCAGCCTAAAATCCCCCTTTACCTTCTCCTATGCTTATTCCCCTTCTCCTTTCTAAGAACCCCTGGTGACCACTGATTTTGTTTTACTGTCTGCATAGTTTTGTCTTTGTTAAAATGTTATATATTGGCAATCATACAGGATGAAGCTTCCCCAGATTGCCTCCTTTCACGTAGCAATGTGCCTTTAAGTTTCCTCCCTTTCTTTCTGTGGCTTGTTTTGTTTGTTTGTTTTTGTTTTTGTTTTTGTTTCGTATCACTGAGTAATATTCCATTTCACGAATGTACCACAGTTTGCTTATCCATTCACTGATTAAAGTCTTCCAACTTTTGGCAATTATGACTAAAGCTGCCATACACAGTTGTGTGCAGGTTTTTGTGTGGCCATAAGTTTTCAATTCATTTGAATAAATACCAAGTAGCAAAATTGCTGGATTATATGCTAAACATATGTTGACTTTTCATAAAAAATTGTCAAACTGTCTTCCAAGGTGGCTGTGCCATTTGGCATTCCAGACAGCAATGAAAGGGGCAGAGGGGGTGGGGGTCCTGTCTTTCCTCACCTTTGTATACATTTGCTGCTGTCAGTGTTTTGGATTTTGGCCATTTTAATGGGTATGTAGCAGTATCTCATTGCTTTAATTTAGAATCCCCTGATGTCATATAATGGTGAATATCTTTTCGTATGCTTATTTTCCATCATATATCTTTTTTGGTGAGGTGTCCAGATTTTTTGCCCATTTTTAAACTGGATTGTTCATTTTCTTATTATTTGAAGAGTTCTTTGTATATTATGGCTACCAGTCCTTTATCAGTTAAGTCCTTTGCAAATATTTTTCTTCCGGTCTGTGGCTTGCCTTTTGATTCTCTTAGTGATTTACTCTTTCCTTTAATTTATGCTATACTGCTTCTTCTCAGAATATCATGGACATAAGCACTTATATTTATAATGTTGATTTTAACCTGTAAGTTCTAAGGAAGCAGAGGTTTCAATTTTCTGTAGATAGCACGGAATAAAACAGGATTTATGGACTCTAAATGTGCAAAAACGAAGAAACATGAAAATTTTGATAAACAGAAGAAAGATTAGTATGGCCGGAACACAAAATGAAACAAAGGAAGAGGCACAGGAGAAGGCTGTGGAAGTCATTGAAGGGATTTAAATGTACGTGTGTGTGGTCCGTGGGCAGGATCACAGGGCACAATTCCTGTTTGAAAAAATATCAGGGTACGTTGTTGAGAATGGATTTGAGTTTGGTGGGACAAAGTTGTGAAGTTTACAGTCAGGAGGCTATTGCTATAGTCCAGACAAGGGATGATGGTCGATTGAAGTTGTATGTGGGTCTAGAGATTTTAAGAAGATACTTTGGGGTTAAAGTGGATATAAGTTGTTGATTAATTATATTTCCTTGGGAGTAGTTAAGGAGAAGATGTTAAGGATACTTCTAGTTGCCTGGATCGTACAACTTGGTGAAATGACAGTGCTATTCGTTGAGCTAGGGAATCATGAGGAAAGATGAAATCTGACAGAGAAGATGATGAATTTTGAATACGTTGATGTTGAAGTATCCGAAAACGTAATTAAAGATGTCAAGTAGACAACTGCATGTGTTGGTCAAGAATTAAGAGGAAATTCTGAGCTGCAGATACAAATATTGAGAGTCATCAGTGGTAAATATGTGACTAATATGGAAGATTAGATCACTACTCACAAAATATCTACTTCCTCCCCTGTCTGCCACCATGAAAGAAATTTAATTCCTTGTGTCCAGGCTTAGGGATTGCCCTGTGACTTGCTTTTGGCCGATGGCATGTTAACAACTGTGACACGGTCTACGGCTTGGAATGTGCTTACGCGGTCGGGCTTGCGTTGTTGTGCTATAGCCTTTCATCAGCCTTGGTGAGCTGCTGGTCTAAGGAGTACAAAAGACATGAGCAGACCTGGGTTTAACCTTCAGCTTGAAGACAAACCAAGTCAAGTCCAGCCCAAATTGGCTGGAGTCTAATCGATCCACAGGTGCATTGGCAAGATGTATGCCGTTGCTATCTTATTATGTTTTGTGCCACAGTAGCTATCTGAGACAATGAGTTCTCTTAAGGGGTCACTGAAAGGTAAGGTGAGAAAGGGACCAGGGTCAGATCTGGAGGGATGCCAATACTAGAGGTTGGGTAGCGATGGGGTGGCCAGAGGAGAAAGGGAGAAATCAAGAGTGCATAATAACATGGAAGTCAAGGAGGTAGGGGTTAGTCAACAGACCAAAAAAAAAAAAAAAAAAAAAAATCTGTAAGTTCAGAAAAGAGTGTTCAACAGCGTTGAAATTCAGGAGCCATCCCAGTGGTGAGAAGGGAAAGAACCCGAATGTGAGCTATAGTCTGTGTAACGTGAAAATATAGAAGCGGGTGGAGAGAGGGAAAACCACAGGAAGAAAAGGCTTAATCACCAGCACAAAGCGTCTGAGGATTTTGTAGGGGGTGGAGTGCGGACCACAGGCTGCGAGATTGGCATTGTATAGCTGGAGGAACTCTCCTTTATTATAGCCGTGGGAAAGAGGTTTAGTCTACAAGAAGGTGAGGAAATTCCAGTTGGTAGCCTCGTGGTTTACCTTACAAGTGCTGTACAAACTTGACATCGTCTTCTGCGAGTAAAGTAGGGGATTCAGAGGCTTCTGAGAGGGAAGACAGAGGCCTCCCATTTTACATTGTGCGAGAGGTTAACTTGCAGTGAGTGAGAAAAAATCATTTGTGCTTGACAGCTTTCTCTTGAAGTTTTGAAAGCTTTTGTTTTGTTTCGTTTGTTAGTATTTGTTTTAATTGAAATGGCGTGATAAAACACGCTTTTATATGTGCGAAAAATATCTGTATTCAATCTAAGTGGGATACCTTTCGCTTCTCTGCCTCCAGTTCTCAGTGATTTTGCATTGCAGATAAGCATGACTCCACCCTGAGCTGGAAACTTGGCTCTTCTTTCCTTATGGGAGTACTCATTCCAAATCCCAAAATTCAAACTCACAGAGCAGACATGTGAAGCTTACTTAACGTCCGTTTGCAAAGAGTAAACGGTGATGGAAGAGGAAGAGAGAAATTCCACCGTTGATACTCTGGGTCATCTTTGCAGCACTGACTTTTAACCTTGAAACTCTTCCAAAATTTCCTTTGCAGGAGCTTTATGGCCGATTGCCCCCAGATAGGCACACTTCTTTCTACAAATAGCCTTTTAAATTTGACACCCGGGACATATGTTATGCTGTTTTGCTCTGATTTTCAGGCAGAATTCTTCCCAATCTACATTCAATTATGTGGAGCATTTGGCTTTGCTAAAGTCTCACAAGTCTACCAGAATCCTCTGGAATTCATTTTGTCTCCCAGATCAGAGGAAGGATGACGTGAGGTAGGACTGCACTCTACCAGGCAGTTATAGTATACAAAGACATATTCGGGATCATCGTTGGGAGGTGATTTACCCCATTCTGACTCCAATTGTCGTGGAAGAACTTTGCTACAGAAGAAAATATACCCTGCTCTGGCAAATTATTGGCGACTTTCTGCTTTGAAAAGGTGAAGGTCGAGGTAGCTCTACCTGATTGATTGACTAAGAGGGATGTCGTGTAGGATTTGTATGTGAAAGTTATTTTGGGCTACAGCCATCAGTCTGAGGCACAGCACGGATTACTTGGTTTTCTTTATTGCTGGATGTCTCCTGTTGTTTAGTGGATCCCCCGGCTGTGTTGCCAAGATCCACTTTTGAGGTATGAGGCATTTCTTTCCCCAGTGGCTGAAGAACGGTACCTACTGACAGTTCATAGCCGACATCTACCCAAAGAATTGCCCTCAGCCAAAAGAGGCAGTTTTGCCTAATATTACAATATTTTGCCTAATATTACAATGTGTCCTTACAGGACAGGACACATTCAATAACTGATCAGCATGGGACTGTCATCCTGAGCCCCCTTGCCTCTAGTAGAACGTCTCTGTAGGACCATCTTAGCTTCAGAGCTTCCTGTGAGATCACCTGAGGCCTCTGTTGTAAGTACACCTCTGTACAACTCCCCTCCCTGGACAATCCCGAGTCCCTCTTTTTGTTACAGGTGTTTCTGAGAGTGTATCCCAGTAAACCATCTGAATGCAAATCTAGGTTTCAGTGTTTATGTCTCAAGAAACCAACGTAAGACATCTAGGGCTAGGAGTGGTCCTAGGAAACAGACCCTAAAAGAGATCTTGGAGCTGGATCAGCTCCCAGCCTCCTGACAACAGGGCTCCATTACCCCAGGTCCACAAAATACCGACAAGGGCTGGAAAGTACTGGTTTATGACAAAAACTTCAACCCGTGAGGAATTGGGGCACGGGGATGGGTTACCAGCGGAGGGGATGTGTGGACATGCAAAATATCCGAGGCATTTGAGAAGTTCCAGGAAAGTTGAAATTATAAGATCAAATGGCTGTGACTGGAAGCTATCAATGCATTGGAGAAGCAAAGATGAGGGAGATTAGTCAGTTGAAAGCAAAAAGTGATACATACTCGTGTGTGTGTGTGTGTGTGTGTGTGTGTGTGTGTGTGTGAGACACTCAATAAAATTGACTTCTATGAGAAAAAACATAAAACAAAAAGTAATAGCTAGACAAATGACTTCCTTGCCAATATATAAGATTCTCATCTTCTATCGAGAGAGGAAGGAAAACCCAGGATGCAATTGTAAAAGGAACTGTGTCCTAGAGAAAGTGGAATTCTCAATCCCAAGAAGTCTGCTAAGCCAAGCCTGATGGAAGGAACAGCAACCTGACACTCGGGATGGAAATATATGGGTCAATGCACTCAAACTCCTGAATCTTTAGATCCTTCTGAATCCTGTGGGCCTGCAGAATCGGCCATTTCTTCTCGCTCAAGACCAGTGCCTTCTCCTCTTTGTTTGAAGACAGTGCAGAGACCTGCTTTTCAAGACAAGGTGTGCCCCCCACCCCACTCAGGACCTTCCCACACAGTTCCACTTGGCCAACAGAACATTAAGTAGGGTTAAGTCAAACATTATCTGCCGGGAAAATGCTGACCTGCTAAGTGCTCTATATTCTGAAGGAATTGCAAGCTGGGACCAGCACATACCAGGATGAGTCAGGAGAAAGCATATGGGGTTATATTCTGAGAGCACTTGATCACAGGGAGCACTCTCCCTTGAGACTGGGGTCCTTTGAGACAGGGGTCCCAGGAGACAGTGCTAACATGCTGCTAGAATGGCCTTGGAAAGGTTCAAGAGAGTGACAGCCTAAGGAAGTAAAATGAAAGTATAATACTGCTGTGGCAGGCAGTAGAAGAGATCAAAAGCCACTCAGTAGAAGGCATTCCAGAATGTGCATACCATGTAAGTCCAGAAACCCCACTGGCTGAATGTGTTCCATGGAAGTCACCATGGTATACTCCATTTCCAAAGCAACAAGGAACGAGCTTCTGAGAGAAGCATCAACAGCAATGAGAAGTCCAGTGGTGGCTGTCCACAGGGCCAATATAATAGGAGGTATTGTTAAAGACTTAGGTCCCCTAGTAACAATGGAGGTGATGAGGTCCTGAAATGACAGCCCAGGTGGCAGCATTTAACTATGATCAGTGAGGCGGGTGCAATAATCATAAAGAGCAGTGAGGTTGGAATGACAGCCATGGCAAAGTGACCTGCAGGAAACTACGGAAATGTTTAGTAGAACATAGTCTTTCTGAGGGCAAAATAGATCGGCAGCCAGCATGAGTATTACTCCACATTTACGTGCAGTCAAAAGAAGTTTTAAAAAGGCGGTCAAGAAATGGAGGACAACCATTCCAGTAAGAATGCCTTGCCTTCTGTAACGTAACCAGTTTTAAAATCCAGAGTCCATCGTCGGAGGCAGAGGCCAGTTTCCCAGGAGGAGTGTCCCCACAGAATCTCGGCTCATAAATACAGTACCAGTTGCTTCAGATCTTCGCCAAAGGTACCTATGGCCATATCCTCAAGGAAATACCTGAACATTTTGAGAAATGGCAGACTTTGAGTAGGGTAGGTAGTTAGTAGAATGCTAGTTCAGGTTCAGGTCACAGGAAGCTGACTGGTTTCACAGGTATACCCCATGCTTATTTTCCCAGTCCCCGAATTTATAATAGGCATGTTCATATTTGGAAACTATCACACTGATTTCTTGGTCTGTGGCTTACGAGCTCCCAGAGCAGGGAACACCAGGCTGATGTCCTAAAGCTACCCCTCTTGCCTACCCAAGTCAAGATAGTAAATATGAAACCACATCACACACTGGCAGAGATTATTGCCACACTTAGTGACCTAAGGGTTTTGAAGGTTGGTGCCCCCGTCAGATTCAAGTTTAATTCACGACTCTGGCCTTTACAAAAATCTGAAAGATCTTGGAAGATCACAGTAGACTATGACCACTCAAACAGTTGGCCCATTTGCGGCTGGTCAGATGTGGTATATTTATCAGGTGTATGTCGCACCTGTCCACACTAGGAAAGAAAGGTGATGCTTGATAGGCCTCTTCAAGTTAGGTAGCATATTTCGCACTTTAGATTATTTCCCCAACCAATTTCCCAAGTGGCACAGAATGTTCCCAACTTGGGTGGACCCTTGAGTAGGAAAGAGTTCTGCGTGAGGCCCAAGCTAAGATACAGAGAGCCCTACAGATGGACAGTAGGACCCAGAAAACCTCATGGCATTAGAGATATCTGTGCTGTGAAGCATACAAGACACCAAGTGGACTTTCTAGGAAGCCCACGTAGGGAAATCACAATGTGGACCTGTAGACCCACAGAATCATAAGATTAAATGGGCCCGACGGCAGTCCGTCTTAACATGGGAGGTGTTAAGACCTACTAGCACAGACATCTGATTCAAGACTGGGCACAAGCAGGCAAAAGGGGTATAAGTAGGCTACAGCAGGTAACACACCCTCCACGCCATGCCCCATAGTTCATGGACACTTCCCCCTCAGCTAGCACTTTAGGCCACATGCGGAGTCCCTGACAACCAGCTGATGGAGGAGAAGAAGACCAAGCTTGAGTCACAAATGGGTTTACTTGATATGTGAATCCAAACTCAAAATAGACGGCTTCTGCACTAAAGCTCTACTCAGAGATGGCCTGGAAAGACACTAGCGAAGAGAAAAGGTTTAGAGAGTTTATCAGGTCATTTCTTTTGTAGAAAGAGAGGTGCTATGAGGGAAGTATATACATGGATTGACAGGCAGTGGTAAATGGTTTCATTAATTGGTTAGAAGCCTTGAAAGAGAAAGACCAGAGATAAGAAAATCTGAGGAAGAGGCATGGGCACGTATCTTTGGAAGAAGGCAGCATGTGTGAAAATCCCTGTAATACATGATAACACCCACCAGAGATCCTGCACTGTGAAAGAGGCACTATGCAAGCCAGTAGAGAAAGTGACTCAGCCAGTTGATATTAGCCAGGCTTTCTCACTGGCTATGCAAGTGTTGGCGTGTGAATGCGTAAACAGAGTACTTCAGGGCAATAGAGATAAATGCTATGTGTGAGCCCAACAACATAGATTTCCACTCATTAAGGCTGTTCTAGTTAATCCTATTGTCGGATGTTCCACAGTTCAGTAATTTTGAGTCCCTAATATGGCATCATCTGTTGAGGAGACTAACCAGCACTTGGTGGCAAGTTCATTACACTAGACCCCTTCCATCTTGGAAGGGGAAGTGTTTCATCTTGACTGGAATGGTTACGTGTTCTAAATATGATTCTCATTTTCTACTCATAGGACTTCAGCACCACGATCTGTTACTGCCCTGGCAGGGCTGCTTGACCCCAACCATCAGAAAGAGATAGGACTGCGGGCGCACAAGAGATAGGGTAGGACGGAATAAGTTTGGTAATCTATAGGAGCATCTCAGCATATCCCCCTGACCAGTTTTGAAAATAAATGGAAAGGGCAGCAGCCACAATGAGAAGGACATAGTGATGAGAGTCATAGGCCCTGGCAGGATGACAGTCTGGACGATCCCATGAGCTAAGCAACTTTAGACCAGCAGAGGTGTTAGTTAAGGCAAGGAGAATCTAGAATGGGTGGCAGAGGAGGGAGAGGGTGTGTATTAACACGGCCCCGAAAGCAGCCGCAGCAGGTGATTTCTTTCTCATTCAAGCACCCTTTCTGACTCAAGGGTCCACCCAAGTTGGGAACACTCTGTGTTTACTGTCTTGACTGGGGCAGGCAACAAGGGATAGATTTAGAACTTCAGCCTGGCCTTCCCTTGGCAGCTCTTACCCCATAGACCAAGAAATCAACGTGATGGTTCCCAAATATGAACACACCTATTATAAATTTGGGTGCTAGGAAAATAATTAATTCTACTAAACTCCCTCTTGTAACAGTTTCCAGGAAAAGAGACTAACGTAAATCATGGAGGAGTTATTCCAAGATGCATTGAATGTATTCAAAGCAAGTTGGTCCAAGAGCCACAGGGGTGAATTAAATGATTGTTGTTGTCTGCCGGTGAATGTATGACTGAGACACATGTTTCCCTCAGCGTTGGGAGCGTTGTCTGCAGACTTCACCTGAGTCCCTCTCCAGAATTGTCTTAAGTCCCAAGAGAGCTGATACGTTCATTCCCGGAACACTTCACATCCAATGACTGCTCAATGCAGGGGTTCAAAGTCCCTCCCCCTCCATTTGGGCCATCGCTAGAGAACTGTCTCAGGTGTAATGTGGCCTGTGGGTTTAAGTGAGGATTTTGATTCAACTGCACCATACTTTCCTTTTCCTTCTACCTAATCCTTCTTACCTGGCTCCCTTATAGGTGTTTTTCCCCAACCACATGCCTCATTAAGCCTATTATCCTATGTTCACATCTATTTCTTGAGGAAACCAACTTAAAACAAATGCTAGATCTCCATAGGCCACTGATGATTTATTTTTTTCTGGTGGCTCTTTTTATCTTCTGATTTATACTGTGGTTTTCCTGGAATACTTGTTTGCTCTGAATGGGCAGAGGCACAGTTATGTTTCAGTAAATATTTCTGATATTAATTTCTGTTGTTTGGTTGTGTGCTAGTGTGTAACTCTCGGAATAGAGATTCCTCGGCATAGTTCTCATTGCTTGGTTACTTCTTCCTGAAAATCAGCCTAAAATTCGAAACCATCACCAGGTGGTATTGGTGGCAAGGGCTTAAGCAAAATGGGGACTTAATCAAGAAGCAAATAAGTGGAGTGGTGGAGATTTAAAAAAATCAACAAAATCCAAACCGTAAAAATTTTGAAAAAACCAACAACAACACAACCCATTGCTACACATAAATCTCCTCCTCCTCCTTCCTCCTCACCCTCCTCCTCCTCCTCCTCCTCCTCCTCCTCTTCTTCTTCTTCCTCTTCCTCCTCCTCCGCCTACTCCTCCTCCCTCTCCTTCTCCTTCTTTTAACTTTTAACTTTATAACTTTTAACTTTTAACTCAATACTAGAAGTATTAAAACACTTACCTGGATTGTTTACTGCAGCAAGGAAATACTGATTAGCTCCCTGCTAATAAAGAGCGAGCTGCAAAATAATATATTAACGAGGCAGCAAATAAATGCCATTTCCCTGGTCACCAATTACCATTTAAGTTAATCGAATCATGATTTTCATATTCATACCTAAACTGTTCCCGAGCTTTAAGAGCTAGGACAATTCAGTTAAGTTGGTTTAGCAGCTCTGTGATTTTCAGTTTTAACCTTTCCGAATGTCTTCAACTCTTTGCCTCAAAGCTAACAAACACTGAAACATTGCTACACACACTGAGATTGTGTCTTTTCTACCTTTCAGTGTCTTTTCCAGGGAGTCCAACATTGACCATCTCTTTTTCCTTTTTTGATGCTCAGAAGGGGAAAATACCATCTATTCTGGAGGCAAGGTCACATTTGTGTCTCCCCACTTTCTTTGTTCTGTCCAGTGGGGGTCAGATGGGACCTCAGCATCCTACCTCCTGCTATCCAAGGGCCTACACTGCAAGCTCAACGTATGGCTTTGTGTTCAGGTTTCTTTTTTCTTTTCCATTTCTTATATCCCTCGTGACTCTGCTTTTTTCTAAAGAGCTAATTAATGTTCTTCCTATTACACATGTGATGGGTATTTTTTAACCATCTATGATAACTTCCTTCTTAAAGTGGCTAAACCTTTCTCTTCTTTCAATTTATATTTTTGATATGTTTTTGCTCCGTGGATATCTAATGTGAGATTTTCAGATTTGTTATTTCCCATTGTAGGAGAAAACCTGGTGTGCAGAATGAAATCCTGGCAGATGGAACAGGGCCAGGCTATCGTAAGCATCTACGATGTGAAGAGCCTTTCAGGGAGCTGACCTTTGGTTTATGGGCATTAGGGTCACCTATCCATTGTTCCATATTTTTGTAATGGCAGCTTCCTTTATTTATGAAGGCAGACTCTTGGTTCGATGTGAATGGCTCCTGTTCTGTACTCATATGCTCCTCTGCTCATAACCTCAATAGGTAGAAATTAAGAACAAAACACAGAATAAAACAAAAGCCGCAGTGTGTCTGACCATCTATAAAGAGTATAATTTATTCTAACCAAGGTTGACCTTCTTTGGTATAAATCATCCATTTCTCTGCCCCCATCATCCTTACTCTTTGGGGTGGTATTAATTAAGAACCATTGATTTTCTGCTAATGTCAACCCACCCATTCTTCCAGTTACCCTGCTAATCCGCTCACTCGTATTTAGCAGAGGCATTCACTGCAGATGCTACTTCTGTCTATTCATCTTTCTTCCTCTCGCCAAGTCTTTCTTCTCCTTTCAGAAGAGTCTGTCCTTGACCCACTAGCTTCCTTCCCTTTCTCCACATCCCTTTGTGGCCTCTTTTGGCTGAATGCTTTAGTGACAATGACTACATTGACAATTCTGAAACCTCTCTGTCCACCTTTAACCTCTGTCCCAATATATAGCTTCTCTGTCAATCAGAGTCCCCCTCCAGCCATTCAAATGCATGCCCAGTCTATTTGAGAATGAAAGAATCTTTCATTTGTCTTTCTTCCATTCCATCATTTAGAATCACCTCAGGCATCAGGCTTCTAAAGCCTGAATATGCATTTTGATGCATGTCAAGATCAAGATGTATCTTTAAAGACAGACAGTTCTGTGGTCAGAGGCCCTCCGCTGAGAGGCATTGCAGCTCCCAGATGTCAAAGTGTAGGGGGAAGTCTGGATATAGGACAAGGCCTGGGAGGTGACACAGGGCTGAGGCTCCCTCCTCTCCACGAGCCCAGAATCTCCACTTATCAGCTTACTCAGAGGTGATTAAACTTTGGACAAACAAATTCAGGCCAAACAGACTCACAGAAGTGGATTTGGAAATCAAAGTGTCAGGGAGGGACACTCCCAAGATGAGCCAGATCAGTAATTTCCTCTGGTCAAGAAGAAAGTGCTGGGTAGGTGAGTTCAGCAGAAAACAAATCTCTGAAGGTTTCCTGATTGAACAAGAACCTGAAAAACATCCCTTGGTATGTAGATTCTCCTGGGGAATAACTCAGGCTCCACCTAGTAAATTGGAGTCCAGTTTGAACCGGGGTCTCAAGCCCCAAGCTCATTTCTTGTAGTGACTCATTTCTTCAGGTGGTCAATTATGTTGATTTTTTTCTAATTTCCATTTTGGGGAGTAATATTTCCTTCACCTCGGCCCCTCCTCATGAATTAGCAATATATGGTGGGTCTGTTGCACTAATCACGTGGTTTCTTTCATTCTGGCCCAGAGAACTTTTATTTTTATTTACTTATTTATTTTGGGGTGGGGAGAGGCAGAGAGAGAGGGAGAGAGAAAATCCCAAGCAGGCTCCATACTGTCAGAGCAGAGCCCCGTGTGGGGCTCAAACTCACAAACTGTGAGATCATGACCTGAGCGGAAATCAAGAGTGGGAGGCTTAACCAACTGAGCCACCCAGGTGCCCCCAGAGACTTTTCAGGTAATCCACGTTTCAGGGGAAGATGATCCTATGGAAACAGCACCTGCCATGAGTAGTTATGTTCTCCTGTCAACAGCCCCCGAAATGAGATCCTCGATAACTTAGGTTTTGTTTTGTTTTTAATTTTATTTATTTTTTGAGAGAGACAAAGACAGTGCGAGCGGGGGAGGGGCAAAGAGACAGGGAGAGAGAAAATCCCAAGCAGGCTCTGGGTCACCAGCACAAAGCCTAATGTGGGGCTCGAATTCACAAATCTTGAGATCATGACCTGAGCCTAAACCAAGAGCCGGACACTTAACTGACTGAGCCACCCAGGTGTCCCGACACTTAGGTTTTTTAATGACTGTGGCAACCCAGACCATTTTAGGTGTCTCGGATGCAACCCAGGATGAATGGGTTCATCCTAAAGAACATCAGCCATGAGCTAAAAGATAATATTAGCTCATATTAAATATGGTTAAAGCTAAAATTTAAAAAATTGCAATCAGTTCTAAATAAAGGAAAAGATTAGTCTACTTTAGTAAAATGCACAATTTAAAAACAATATTTTTTTTCAAGCTTTTATTTAAATTCTAGTTAGTTAACATAGTTAATACTAGTTTCAGGAGTAGAATTTAGTGATTCATCACTTACATATTAAGAACAATATTATTATTTTAATTACCATTTTGTATGTGTATCTTTAAGAGTTATTTTTTATTTCTTTTCTTTATACATGGCACATACCCTAACAGACATCATATGGTGTCTAGAGGGGTGCCCGGATGGCTCAGTCGGTTAAGCATCTGACTTTGGCTCAGATCATCATCTCACAGCTGGTGAGTTCGGGCCTCATGTCAGGCTCTGTGCTGACAGCTCAGAGCTTGGAGTGGGCTTCAGATTCTGTGTCTCCCTCTCTCTGTGCCCCTCCACTTCTCACCCTCTGTCTCTCTCTCTCTCTCCTTCAAAAATAAATAAACATTAAAAAAAAAAGAATATGGTCTCTAGAGCCAGATTGCTGGGATTCAAATTCAAACTGTCCCGATAGTGTGTGTGACTATACCTTGTCCTTAATTTCCCTGTGCCTCAGTTTCATCATCTCTGGAAATGGGTTTATAACAGTAGTTACCTCATGTTGCTGGTGGGAGATGAAATGATTTAGTGTATTTGGCACTCAAACAGTGTTGGGTATAGAGTATGAACCATCTAAGTGCTTGCTATTATTTTCACAGAAATGGGTGAATGTAAAAGTTTGTGTACTTTTAAAAAATAGTCTTTTTTGCAAGAGAGAGGACTTTTTTTTATTAATTGTTTAACATTTACTTATTATTGAGAGACAGACCATGAGTAGGGGAGGGGCAGAGAGAGAGGGAGACACAGAATCTAAAGCAGGCTCCAGGCTCCAAGCAGTCAGCACAGAGCCCTATGCGGGGCTCGAACCCACGAACTACGAGATCATGACCTGAGCCAAAGTCGGATGCTTAACTGACTGAGCCGCCCAGGCACCCCAGGAGAGAAGACTTTTTTGCAAGAGAGAAGACTTTCTATTTCCTTTTCCACCCACATCAATGCCACTGTTCTCAACCCCATCTGTACACAGGTCACCCATGCTTCACATCTCATAAGAGCTTATCTGTATTTTTTCCTGTACTTCTGCAATTCTGTAAAGAATATGCATATATATGTGGAAAAATTGATAATTGTTTCATTTCATAGAGGTGACATCATCAAATGCAATCTTTTCTAGAGCCTGCTTCTCTCATTCCAGAATCCCTTCAAGGGGCACCTGGGTGGCTCATTCTGTTAAGCATCCGACTTTGACTCAGGTGGTGATCTCATGGTTCGTGAATTCGAGCCCCGCATCCGACTCTGTGCTGAGACCAAAGCCTGCTTCAGATTCTGTGTCTCTCCCGCTCTCTGCCCCTCCCCCACTCGCACTCTGTCTCTCTCTCAGAAATAAACATACATTAAAAATAAATTTAAAAGATATTTTAAAAAGGAATCCCTTCAGGTAATCTGCTATTGCCTCATTTCGTGGTTGTACCATGAGGCGGACGGACATACAATTGCTCATTAAAGCATTTGCCCCTTGACGGGCATGCATTTTCAGTTTTCTAAACCGTGATAAGCAATGCTGTAATGAATAGCCTTCTGTGCCGACGTTGCCATTTTTCTTTCCATGGCAGGGATTGCCACAGTTGAACCTCTAGTTTGAGAGTGTATGTATTTTCACTGGTGCCGTCAGATTGTTTTCCAAAGCTGTAACTCGATGCGTTTCCACTGCTAATGCAAGAAAACGCCCCTTTCCTGACATCTCCAGTAGCAACAGGTGCCACTCGTCCTAATTATTTCCGGTCTTATTGACAGAGAAGCAGCATTTGAAGGAGTTGGAGGACCTCACAGGATGATGCTGTCCATTCGCAGCATAGGAAACAAGAACAGGAGGGAAACAAGGAAGGAAAGGAAGGAAAATCAGCCAGAAGCCAGCAGGCGCCCAGTGAAATAGAGGACGGGGTGCTTCTGCCCGGGAGCAAGCTGAAAACAGAACAAGGTTCAAACAGAAACGATTCACTTTAGGGCATCTACTCCTTTATTTGCTCATTTAGAACTACCTAGTTGGCATCTACTAATGCCACGTAGCAGAGTTCCAAAGGGGATCCAGCCACGAATAAGATAGGTTCCGTGCACTGAGGAAACCTGTAGTTGGACGTGCAGATGTGTACAGGTATCCACCACCAAAGGGATCCAAACTGTTTCCTGCTTTGTTCCTGTTGGCCCCTGTTTGCTGTGGGGCCAGGTTCTATTCCCCTTCCGGATTTTTCATTGTAAGTGGCTTCCACTGCTACGTGCATCGTGCTACAGATTACTACACTGATTCTGAGTCCGGAGCCACCCCGTTTTTCCCCAGTTTGGATCCTTTGGTGGTGGATACCTGTACACATCTGTACCTCCAACTACACGCCAAACCTGGTCCCACAGCAAACAGGGGCCAACAGGAACAAAGCAGGAAACAGACTCAAGTGGCTACGATATAAGACAGTGCTTACTACCTGACATCCCTGTTTGTGGGATAGGGGCAGAGAACTCCCGAGAACCCTAAAGATTCAAACGGGAGGCATCAATTAGATCAGTCTCCCTATATATATCTCTATATCTCTATCTCTATCTCTATATATCTATATACCTATATATATCTATCTCTATATCTCTATATCTCTGTATAGATATCTAGATAGCTATATCTATATAGCTATATATCTAGATATCTCTATATAGATATATAGCTATATAGATATTGCTATATAGATATAGCTATCTAGATATCTAGATATCTAGAGATAATTTCACTGATCTATTATTTCATTGATATATATATATATATATACATATATATGTATATATATATACATATATATATGTACATATGTATATATATATATATATTTTTTTTAGAGAGAGAGAAACAGATTATGAGCAGGAGACAGGGGCAGAAGGAGAGAAAGAGAACCCTAAGCAGCCTCTACACTCAGCACCCTGGGATCATGACCTTAGTGGAAAATAAGAGTCAGGCACTCAACCAGATGAGCCACCCAGGCACCCCCACCACAGTGCTATTTAATTAGAAATGGGAAAGTTGCTGCCCACATAGTTTCATTCGAGTGCTTGGTACTTGTCCTTTGGGTATAATGGCAGAATAGAACTATTTCCAAATTCCAGGGACTTATGGGGCAAATAGTTTTGATACACGGATGAACTAGATTCCACTGCTTTTCCAGGAAAAGAGTGAAGTGACCTGGAGATAACTGAGTACTCATTTCAAAGAGGTGGGGTGTGGTCCAGCTAATTTGGTCAAGGCAGTTCTGCTGTGCTGTGCTGTGAGGACAGAGGAGGATTGTTGTAGTAATTATTTCCAGGTGCTCATCAGAGACCCAGGAAATTATAATGGGAAAGCTTTTGGGTTTAGCAATTAGAAAGTAATTGGGGAGCTTGGAAAACAGTTTTATAAGACTCCTATGTGCAGAAGGCCGATTTTAGGGGGACTCAGGGAGCAATTGAGCTGTGGGAAAGGGGAGAGTGAAAACGTAGATTACACTGTTTCAAGTTCTTGTGGTTCTAAGAAGAAAAGTAACAGAATAGCAGATAGGAGACATGATTTGGTGGAAAATATATATTTTTTCCTTAAAAGAAAGGTAAGTTCTAAGCATATCAATAGGTAGGTAGGAAAGAGACAAGGCATATTGACACAGTTGAGTAAGGAGGCAGAACAGGTCTGAAGGAATCTGGCTGGAAGAGGTTGGATCATGGGCAGGGATAGAAGGCTTCTGGATTTCTGCTCCTGGAAGTCTAGGTAAAAAGAGTGTCTAAACACACACACACACATAAACTCTGAAAGCAATACCACTGAAAAAACTTGTTTCTGAAAAAGTCGTTTGTGTGTATGTAGAAGATTTCTGGAAGGAGATACACCGCATGTTAATAGCGGTCACTTTCAGGGAGTGGGTTTTATTCAGTGAATACTTAATGGGTGCTCTTGTCAGGTGCTGTTGAGTCCAGTGCTGGCAATATAATTGTAAACAGGTCCTGGCCCTTGTAGAGTTCATATTCTAGGAAGGAGGCAAAGAAAATACAGTATCCGCCATGAACGCTGTTAGGAAAACGTTACACAGGACATGAGGATCGGGAGGGACAGGGGCTGCTGTTTTAGATAAGGAGGGACCTGAAGGCAAGGAAGAAGCCAGAAAATTGTGAGCATGAAAGCAGCATGGTCTGACCTGCATTTGATGGCTGTGGTGTGAGACACAGAAAGGCCAGGGTCTGAGGAGGCAGGGAGAGGGCAGGAAGCTTTGAATAGTCCCTAGGAGGGATGGAGGTGCTTTGTGGGTAGTGGGGTTAAAATGCGGTTAAGTTAAGCATACATAATAGCTAAGGTTTGCTGATTGTTAAGACAGGTAGAAAAGGGACATGTTGGGTCATTGCAGGAGAAACAAAAGACGGGGAACGAACCCTGACACCTGACAGGGTGTTTGTGACAATCGAGTAAACCCTGCGTGAGCTCTGCAGCTTCTCACGGCCACAAGCTTCCTGTTGCTCAAGCCCATGGCACGCATGCACACCAAGACCCAGAGTTAGTTTACAAGTGACCTAAAACGGCCCGTCCACTGGGGGCGCTAACGGACACTCAATAGATATTGACTATAAATGGAGTAGGCAAGAGAAAAGTCAGACTGCGCATGCGCTTAGCGCTAGCATAGCGCATGCGTAATATCATGCATAGGTCTTGGAAATCCCCGCCTACTCCCAGGCCTTGATAGGACTATTCCAAACCCAATTATAACCACCCAGAAGAATCAGAGCCCCACGTCCACCTGCTGCAACTCAAATCCTCTTTCCGAATGAGCCCGCGCTCCCTCCCAAAGTGTGTGCTGTTGCTTTGCAATAAAGCTGCTGCTATACTTTCCTCCGACTCGTCCTTGAATTCTAACAGTGAAGAACCTGGCACCGTCTTGAGGTCGAGGTTGAGGTTGAGGTTGAGGTCTCAGGGCCGGAGAACTACCCCAATCTCCCGTATTGATTGGGGGTTTGACTTTTGGGAATGGTTAGGCTATTTTATTTACAATGGTAATACATTGTTTTTATAACTTAGGTCATAAAACCTAAGCAAAATATAGCATTGCTAAATAGCAAGCAGAGCAGCAGAGTCAGGTTAAGAGCATATTAAAATAATAGCGGCAACAAAATCATGCAAGCCACGATGCTAATAATGACATGATAGGAAAAGGTTCAACTCTCTTCAGTGGAGTTCAAGTTGAACGTTCCGTCAAATTCTGGGAACCAGAGGCGGGTCTCAGAGTACAAAGCTGTTTTCCCTGTAATTCTCCTGAAGTGTTACATTGAAATTAGTGGTGTGTTTTCCAAAGAACCTGCATCAAGGCCTGGATTCTTAACCAAATCAAGTGGTTAGCTACAAAGTTATCTTTACGCAAACGATTATGGGCTTTGTTTTTGTATGCAAATCACTTGGGTTGATTTTTAATTTTGGAGTCCTTGAAATCAACATCTGGATAGTCATTGCTAGTGAGTTTCCTGGGGTCTAAGTATACATTTAGTTACCCTGTTTTTCATATATTTTGAGACCAGGGAGAGAAAAAAGGGGCATTAAAAACACATTAAATGTCTAATGTTCTTGATATCTAAAAAAAAGTTATGTGGTCAACAGAATAAGCAAAGCTGACAGCTGACCAATCAGAACAAGAAAAAAAAAAAAAAGGCAAAACAAGTTTACTTTTTTTTTTTTTTTTTTGTCCTGACTTAAACTTTTGCACTTGAAGATTGCTAAGGGATTGATTTTCTCCCTGCTTGTGAGATGAAACCAGCGACTGTTCCGCCCTTGACGGGCTGACTGCTGCTTGCACCGCGGTCTGACCTTTGGCTTGCTGGCGCAATAACATTTCCCTGACCTGGCTTTGTCAAAGTGTCCTTTTCCTTTTGCAAACCCCGAGCTGGGACACAGTGTGCCAGCAAACGCTTCCAAAAATCTTGCAGGGAAGAAGCTGGCAATGTTTCTAGTCATTTGTGGCTCTGAAAGAAGAATTGTAGACATTAAAGGGGAGGGCAGCTCCCTAGGGCACTGTGTTGTGTAGACATTCACTTCTGAAATGGGAATCGCTTTCTGGAGGTGCGTGCGGATTTCGTTCACGCCTTAGTTTGATGGCTTGAACTCAGAAATTCGTAATTTAAGGGGGGATGATTGAGATGCCTTTCCTCCTGTTTATAGCTTGAAAAATGGGTATCACTATCCCCCATGCCAACTATAGAGATCTGTGCTATCGTTTACTTATTTGAATTTGCCACCAAATAGAAACGCTAATCCTACAGCTAAACCTTAAGTATGCGTCTTTCCCACTGCCAGCCTACTCCTTTCCCCCAACTTCGGAGAAAAAAATAATTTTGCGGTCAGGATTTCTTCTTGCATTTCCCAATCCATTTCCTAGAATCTGAAGCCACATTTATTTTTAAATAAGAAGGGACTACGCCACCTTACATGTCAGAGATGAGCCGGCTCACAATCTGCCCTCTTGTAAATGGGGATGTTTTAATTCTGGGTTTTTGCCAATATCTTCCTGTCCTCTCCTTTTCTTTCTTTTTCTAGACCCTGTCTTGGCGATTAGTGTTACTGAATGTCTTCATGTGACCTCGACTGTGAAAATGGCATTATTTGCATTATCTTATTTAAACCTTGCAGCCACCTGAGGACAGCTGGTGGAGATAGAAATATCCTCAGTGTATCAGTTAAAGAAATTCAGGAGATGCTAGTGAGGTAGCGAGTAGGACTTTAAACTCCAACTTTTTCTAGTGCTGCTTTTCCATTACTCAGCACATCCACTTAGATGCAGCACATTTTTTTTTTCTGGAGATAATTTTGTTAGGTTATTTTAATTGGGTTATCTCCTGATCTGTAGATGAGATTTTGTTGTTGTTGTTGTTGTTGTTGTTGTGTTTTTATTCTGTCAGTTATAATTAAGGAGTTTGAGCAATTATCATATTTTCCCCTATGTATTTCATTTAACATACCAAATGTCTGTTATGTAATTTATATCACTATACTTAAAATTGAAATTGCAGTTAAGTCTCTGACCCAACAAGCATGAAAAAATAATGGCTCTCCAAACCACCAAACCTCACCCCTAATTATATTTCCCTCCCATGTAATTTTCCTTGCATTTGGTTTGACCAAAAAAAAAAAAAAAAAAAAAAAAGACAGAAAGAAAGAAACCAAGAAACTGCCTGGTAATGATATCTATATAACAAAGTTGAATCTTTTTTTTTTTTTTTCCTAATGTTTATTTACTTTTGAGAGAGAGAGACAGAGGCAGACAGAGTGTGAGTGGGGGAGGGACAGAGAGGGAGACAGGGAATCCCAAGCAGGCTCCAGGCTCTGAGCTGTCAGCACAGAGCTTGATGTGGGGCTCGAATCCGTGAACTGCAAGATCATGACCTGAGCCGGGGTCGGACCGTCAACTGATCGAGCCACGCAGGCGCCCCACATAGTTGAATCTTTGATGTGGCACCTATTACTTAATGGAAGGGTTAGAGAGTACGCATGCATAGACAGACAGACAGACACACACACACACACACACACACACACACACACACCTTCTTTTCCTATCTAGTCTGAGTGAACATGAAGAACAGAATTTTGTTTAATGGGCTGGTGAGGATATGGTTCTAGCCTCCTTTACACGGTGATCATCCTTGAGGAGGGATAGACACAGTTTTGCATTCTGTGTATCTCACTCTTCAGGAAGGTGAAGAGAAGTCCAAGAACATATTTTAGCTTTGTCTATTTTTATCCTAAAGGAGAGTATATGTCATGCTTTTCTTGGTGCATGTGTGGTACTTAAAATTATTGACTGTGTGGGGACACCCGGGTGGCTGAGTCAGTTAAGGGTACAACTTTGGCTCAGGTCATGATCTCACAGCTTGTGGGTTCAAGCCCCACGTCAGGCTCTGTGCTGACAGCTCAGAGCCTGGAGCCTGCTTCAGATTCTGTGTCTCCCTCTCTCTCTCTCTCTCTCTCTGCCCCTCCCCGGCTCATGCTCAGTCTTTCTATTTCTCTCTCTCTCTCTCAAAAATAAATAAACATTAAACATGTTTTAAAACTTATTGACTGTATGAATAAATGAACAGATCATTTTAGGGACAGTGTGTTTAATTCACATTATTATTAGCAGTTTTTCATAGTGTAAATGGGAACTTCCAGAAAACTGGATTAAAATAAAAATACTGAAATTTGTGGGAAGCAGCTAAAACAGTGCTGAAGGGAAAATTTAGAACATTAAAGTTAAGGGGCGCCTGGGTGGCTCAGTCAGTTGAGTGTCTGACTTCGGCTCAGGCCATGATCTTGGGGCCCATGAGTTTGAGCCCCATGTTGGGCTCTGTGCTGACAGCTAGGAGCCTGGAGCCTACTTCAGATTCTGTGCCTCTCTCTCCTTCTGCCCCTCCCAGGCTCAATCTCTGTCTCTCAAAAAATAAATAAACATTTAAAAAATTCTAAAATAGAGAAAGTATAGTCACTTTAATAAATGATGTTGGAATTGGACAGCCATATATAAATATTAACTTAACCCTATACCTTATAAAAAACCTAAAAGTGATTCATAGATCCAAATGTACAAAGGTAATACAATAATGCTAAAATAATGCTATGGATAAAAACGTAAGAGAAAATCTTTGTGATCTGAGTTAAGTGAGCAAAAAAAAAATGATTCATGGAAAAAATTGATAAATTGGACTTCATTAAAATTAAGTATTTTTTCCTTTGTGAAAGACACTTTTAGAAGAATTCACAGAAAGCAGCTAGAGATGGGGAGAAAATATTTGCAAATCACGTTTCTGACAAAGGAGTAATATTCAGAATATATAAGTAACGCTCAATATTCAATAGTAAGAAAACAAAACACTCAATTTTACAATGGGCAAAAGATTTGAAAAGATACTACATCAAAGAGACATGAAAATTTATGTTGATACAAAAATGTATCACAACACAATATTTATAACCATTCTGTAACACGATTGCCTGAAACTGGAAACATCACAAATGCCCTTCAGTGGGTGAACCGGTAAACAAAGTCTTTGTTAGGTTTCTAGCTACAAGTGGGGAAGAAACAAGACAGACAAAGAGACATAGAAATTATGCTGAAAGAAATCTTTGTGAAGAGAGGAATACACAGATGATCACCATAATAATGGCAAAACACTTTTACAGTACAAACTACCCCCAGTCGTTGCTTTAAATAGTGTATGTATATCAACTCATTTAATTTTTATAGCAATGCTTTCTCAGTCCTCCAGACTTGTAAAGATACATTTCCATTAGGCCTGTTCCTGAGAAATCTACATATGCAAGGTCACATAATCATGACTCAAGTAGTATTGTAATATTAAAGATCATCGCAAGGTTAACACTCTTGTGGATTCAAGTAATCAAGGAATGACTGAGAAGCATGGGATCAAGTCACTAAAGTTCTTTTGAGGTCAGTGATTGTGGGAATAGTTTCAAAATCCCCTGGATGTAAATTAGACAATAGTTTAAAAATACAGTAACTCATCCTAATAAACATTGATTGAAATAAATAAACTAAATAAGCCATGTAGAGAATAAAAGTAAGTTTAAAACTATAAAGTGTCAAATCCACATCTCCAACTTCTTGAAAAAATTAAGAATGTACTTGATCACATTCTTTAAAAAACACTCCTCAGTCTTTCTGTGGAAAGGAAATTAAAATTTAAATACATATGTTCTTCGTTATATGACAAACTTTTGGAAAAATATAGAGCAAGGTATTAATGAAACATTGGCAATTTTGTATCTGTGAAACTTTGAGTTTTCTCTTAAGCTCCAGGAAATACCTGAATTATATGTGTAATTGTAGACCAGTCTCCTGGGGTTTCACTATCTCATTTTTGACTCTTTTTTTTGTTTGTTTGTTTGTTTAAGATTTATCATTTATCAAAAGGTTCAATACAATAATGTTCAGAAAATTATTTTGTAAATTGCAACACTGTTGAAGTGTTGTCATCATTAGAAGGGCACAAAGTACAGTGAAAAGCACAGCCGAGCGTTCACTCAGGACTCCTCCTCACCCCTGCCTCCCCGCTCTCGTGAACCCGGAGATCATGACCTGAGCCGAAGTCAGACACTCGACCTACCACTGAGCCACCCAGGCGCCCCATCCTATCTCTTTTTTGCTGCCCACTTCTTGCTGTCACTTGAACAATCTGCATCTGGAATTTAGCTCTGGTTCTTTCTGTCTGGCAGGCTCACTGTGGCTTACAGCTCCCCCCTTACAGATCTTTGTTCAACTCTTGATCAGTTTTCATAGTACTTCCCAGTCACCTTATTTGCATAGCATGTCTCCTACCCCCACGCCTCCACCCCCCCTGCCGCATTGTCTTCCCTCTTCCCTGCTTTCCCTTCATCACATCTGTCAACATGTGACCTACTGTATCCTTTACTCGTGAATTTGTTTAGTGAGTATCTTCCCTATCAGAATGAAAGGTGCGTGAGGATTGGGGATTTTTACTGGTTTTGCTCAAAGCTGTATCCCTAGTGTCTAAGATGATAACTGCAAATCCTCGAAAATAAAAATTAAATGAATTTTTTTTATTGACTGTTGATTTGATCAATATTTCAGGAAGGAGGAATTAAAAGTAAAGGAGACAAAAGATCTCTTCTTATGGACTTTTAAGAGGTGGGATTCAGACACTGAGGATTCACATTAAGGCTGCATTTCCTCTTGCAAGAGCCCAGATAGATCACAGAAGCTCTCAGGTCCTGAACTTCCTCATCTGTAAAATGGACCCCTGCTCAAGCCACCTCACAGGTGGCTGGGAAAATTTAAGGGGACAACAAAAACCGATACAGAGAGTGAATTATTAGGTGCTAAATGTATACTTTCATACAAATTTTACTATGATTTTATATTCTCAGTGGAGAGACTCAATGACTTTTTATTTTTTATTTATTTTTATTTTTTAAAATATAATTTGTTGTCAAATTGGCTTACATACAAGGGGGCAAAAGATGACTTCAGAGTGGAAGTAACATTTAAAGCATGTCACTGGGTCATGAGTGAGATGGCCCTAAGCATGGAGAGACTAACATTTTTCAGTAAGTAACAGTTATGTCCACTGTAGGAATGCGGGGGGAGTTTGGGGAAACAAACTGTAATCAAGGAAAAGTGTTCGGTGCCTTTTCAGGTAGAAGTCCTCTTTCTGGAGCTGCCGTGTATAGTTGTTTGGGATGTTCACTGAACAAGAGGTTCTAGACAAGTATATGGAAAGGAGCTAAAATCCAGCCTATGTTTTGCTTGGGAAGCCGCATAGCCCAGGGTTGCTTCTGCCTGAGGCAGGCGTACCTTATCCAAATGAGCAGGGAGAAACTGTGAGCCCCCTGTAGCACTTCACCTTCAGGCCCAGGTAACTTCTGATGAGGTCAGCCTTAGCCATCTCTCCTTCTATGGAAGCGAACAGTTCTTAAGACCTGCACTGCTCATAACAAAGTCATATGCTGCGTTTTGTTGTTAGTATTAATTTATTGCTGTCATGATCTGTCAGTGAAATTTTTATTATGCAGTCAACAGACATGCATTGTGCATCTGCTACGTGTGGGTTGGGACATGTTTATAAATCATCACTCAAAGAACCTAAAATACGTCTCGAGCGCAGGAGTGGTTAGAGTTTCTTGGATCTGTTTGGACCTCGTGAAATGCCCTGTTTAGCTGCTGAGAATTTTTTTTTTTTTTTTTGAAGACATTTACTGATTGATTGATTGACTGACTGCTTGGGGTCAGAATAGTGCAAGGAAAGTCAAATGGTGATGCTAGCAGATAGTGAAAAATAAGAATGTAAAATAATCACTAAAATTGGAGGTGTGAATGTGCAGCAGGTGAAAACCTAAAGTCAAATCGTGGAAGCTCAGGATGTGTGACTTCCACCTGTTCATCAGCTGATCATTGTATTTTTAGTTTCGGTATTTTTATCTTGTGACTTTTTCTGGGATGTTAACATTTAATTTTAAAATTGGTTTTGCATTGGAAGTATACTTAGAATGACTTTGACATATGATTGAACATGACTATTTTTTCAAATAAGTGAACAGAAAAATCAGGGTATATTATCCTAGTGTAGTTTAGAAACAATTTTTGAGGAATATATCTACTTTATATACAGAGATGTCCCAGTTAAGACTCTTCAACAATATAAAACCTTTAGGACTAAGTTATTGTAGGCAAAGGTCAACTTTCTTGACTTCTGCCTGGCAACTGCAGTTTTAGGATGCCATCCACTGAGAGACAATTCTGACTTCAGAGATCTTTAAATGAGAAAATTGGATACGTTAGACCTGATGAAGTACAGTGGCGGGTGAGGAACAGGGTTGGTTGTGTGCTGGGAGCGATGGACAGAAGGATGTTCTGTTCTCAAGGTATTGAATTTAGGGTGCCTGGGGAGACCAACGTGTCAGACCTCCCCCTCGGGGTCTCGAACCGGGCTAGGCTCTGAGGCTCTGAGTGAGAATGGCATAAAGTCAGGAACCTCAAAGTCTTGACAAGTACCGCCCAAAGATGCAGCAGCTGACGGAAGGAAGCCCCAGGGGCAAGCCCAGGGAAGTGCACCGCGTGCCTGGAGAGGGGTGGGGAGCGGACCAGCATACGGGGCTGGTGTGAGTTAGGCACAGTGAGATCCAGCATCACTTATGTGTCGCCAAGAGTGCTCAGGCCACTGCAGAAAGTCTGTTATTCTCTGTCACAAAACCTCTGCAGGAACTTAACCGTGTCTCCTTGAAGGACAAAACAGAATTCAAGGTTACAGCCGACATTCCCTCTGCCAGCAGGTGTAAAGAAGGATAAAAATGGAAACTATACTGTGCCCTAATAAAAATAAGGGAGAATAAGCCCATCTAACAGTGCAACCCTCTTCTGTAAATAAAGATTGAAACGCCTTAAAACAGAAACACCTCAATGGCTATGCAGCTGCGTATTTAATTCTTCCACTTTTCACCTGGCGCTCAGGTTTTCTACAGGGCAATTTGCTCCTGCCTTCATGGCCCTGGCAAGAGCAGGGGCCGTGTTTTGTTTTCGATAGCCCGGGGGAAACACAGTAAAATAGATTTTGTGAGACTGCAGCTAAGAGAACGGTATTTACAGAGGATACTTATTGCTTCGATTATGATTCCCGTTCTCAAACTGATGTAACAAAAAGAATACGCTTTACCGAGAAGCGATAGTGCTGAGATATTATAGAGCCATTATGAGTCAGAGTGGAACTCCAGCACGACTGGGTTTACTCCTCCCTCTGCCTGGAAGCGGATTCCATGGGCTGTCCTTGAGCGGGGAGAAACACAGAGGTGTAAAAGAGAACACACGCAGATCTCCTCTCCCCTGGGCCACGTGAGAAGAAGATGTACCCGTGGGGATAATGACCGGCAAGGGAGGGGTAGGCGATCTGGAGAGTGACATCAGAGGCGAAAGGTGCAGGAAAGAAGTCGTTTTCCCTTCCAGGATGGAGGCTGTCTGGCCTGTGTGTGTGTGTCTCCCCACGGTCTTTAGGTTGAACCTGGACTGCACGGTCCAGGTCTGGACTGCACCTAGACATTATAGGTCTTGTAAGGTCCCTTGTGATCTAGTTGCCTAGTCCCGTTGCGCGAGTGTCCCCATGCTCTCTGCAGTCAAGCAGTTCATCCCTAAAACAAACTTGTGTGTTTCTCACGTGATTCTCTGTGGTTTTGCCCTCACGCCCACGACTTGTCTGTCTTCAGGCTTTCATGCAGACTGAGTTCTTTTCCCCCAACCTTCGATTCCCCATCCCCCCTCCCCAAACCAGAAAAACAACTATTCATCCTTTAGGACTCCTTTTATGTATTCTTCCAGGAAGACTTCCGGATCCCTGAAGGCCAGGTTGGATTCATTACTTTGTTCTTAACATCGTGCTGTGTTTATAGCCCTCATAGCTTTTAACAGACCACTTACAAATAATGTATCTCCAAAAGGACTGTGAACTATAAGGGAAATGAACACGCTTTGGCAGAAGCTGAAAATGACCCACGAGAGCCTATTTTTTCCTTATTTCATAGTAGTAGACGGCTAACTACACTCACAAACCCCATCTTCTCTTCTTCCACAACGACAGAAACCTAGCTGGAACGTACTTGTCCAGGCTGGGACCTTCCTCTTGCAGCTCTGGGCCACCACATGGCAAAGCTTTGGAGGCTGATTTGGATTAAATGTAGCCTTTCATTTTCCAGGTCTGCTCTCCAATATCTTGTGCACACCGCCCCCCCCCCCCCCCGCCCCCATGAACCAGAGGACAGACGGGCGTGAGAGTCACACACTCTTGCACATGCAGAGAAACAAGGTGGAAAGGACCAGATCTCTGACTGACTGGGTGGAACTGACCTACCCGGCTGGCCCTAGACTTTCTCCTTTGGCTACTGTGAGACAGAGAACCTTCTACCTTCTTTATGCTCTTGCTGTAATTTGGAGTCTCTTTGTGAGAGCAGCTGGCGCTCGTTCTGACTAACAGAGAAAGGACTAGCTTGAATCGAATTAATACCGCAAGACTCAAATACACATCCGTAGCTGAGCTGCCAGACCGCAGGGGACAGAGGCACATGGCGGCCGGCAGAGCGTGTCGTCTTTCATATGCTCTGGCCAAATATTTAGTAGGATTCCCCCTTCCAGTAACCCGGAAGGTGGACAATGTGCCTAAACACCCTTGCTTTTGATGGAAGCACTTCATGTTGTATTGTGTGACTCTGTCTCTGGATGATTATGTCTAGGAATTACAAGAATGATGAAGGCAGGCAATAACTGGCTAGTTTTCAAGGAGAAATATGATATAACAGAGAGCATGTGAAGGCAGGGATCCCACAAGGGTGGAAAACCAATGGTGTCTTTTACTAAACAACCGGGTGCAACTATTGTTATTCAGAATCTTTCTCCCAGGCTAACTATACAGGCCAACACGGAAGGAGATCATCACTCCCAGATCGGGAATTCTTTTCAATTCCTGCCCCTTGGGATTAGAAATGTATCACTAATCTACTGTGTTTGTCCCACACTTTAATTTTCTGAATGCTAGTTTTTATGAATCAATTCTTGCAGACTGGGAGCCATGTTCAAACCTGATAGAGGACGGAAAATTTCCCACATAGCATGAAAGCTGAGTGGGATAAACTAACCAGGTGGAATTTTCATTGCCCTTGAGTGGGGTAGATGGCATTTGACTTCTGGGAAGAAGTTTGTATAGAAATTTGGTGACCCTCATGGCAGCCTGTGGCGGAGAATGCTATCTATGGTCAAAAACATACTTTTCCCCCTTCTCACGTAGTGATAACAACTGAATTATGGCTGGGACAATGACTTCTAGCTTGGGACTACACATCCCAGCCCTCAGTGAGGCTCTCTGCAGCCCGGTGATTGGTCTCACCAATGAAACATGGTGGGCAGGGCTATCTATTCTCTGCACACCATTTACCTGCCAATACAGATGTCGTTCATTGTGGCATCTTGCCTTCTGTCAACTGTCCATGCAGGTGTGATTCTTGATGCCCCTTTCATGATATCCTTACCTACATGTGGCTGTGGCAATCCCAACACATTGGGTAAGGACCATGCCACATAGACAGAGTTGGGAGCATTTGCTGTCTCTGGGTTCTTAACCATTTTCTGGGACTCTACCCAGGAAGCAAGAGTTATCTCTTACCTTCTCTCATATCCCCAGACTGATCTGGGACTGTCTTGTCTTCCCAAGGCTCCACCTAGGAAACAGTGAAAACACCATTCCTCTTCCTCGGGTTTCCACCAACCTCACACTCTCTTCAGTTCCAGGTTGAGTGTCTTCTCTCTTCTTAGCCTAAGAAATTCTTTCATAGTCTTGGAAGGGTATGGTGGAAAGAAAAACAAAATCTGACTCTTTTTGTCCTCCCAAAATGTATATTTAGGCCATGAGTATTTTTAATTACCCTATGAGTGGAAGCTTTTGAAATTCACCCAGAGAAAAAATTTTTTTTTCTTCTTTTCCTCTCTTCCACTGTCACATATGCCTTTCCTGACACAATAGGCACAGAAAAACTTTACTATCAAAATTGAGGTAAGGCTCAAGACAGGAAAGAAAATGCCAAGAAATATACCATTGGTTAATATTTCGTGTTTAAATAGTGCAAATTGCAGGATGCATACTTCTTTGAGAATCTAAAGTTGGTTCTTTTTTAAAAATTTTTTAATGTTTATTAATTTTTGAGGGAGAGAGAGAGAGAGAGAGAGGGAGCATGAGTGGGGAAGGGACAAGGAAAGAGAGGGAGACACAGAATCCAAAGCAGGCTCTGAGCTGTCAGCACAGACTCAGACACGGAGCTGGAACTCGCAAACTGTGAGATCATGACCTGAGCCGAAGTTGGATGCTTAACTGACTGAGCCACCCAGGTGCCCCTTGAGTTGGTTCTAATCAAACCCATTATAATATAACAAGAGATGATCCAGTTTTAATTATAAATGGCTTGATTTCAGGGAGCCTGGGTGGCTCAGTCAGTTAAGAGTCTGACTCTTGGTTTCAGCTCAGGTTATGATCTCATAGTTTGTGGGTTAGAGCCCTGCTTGGGATTTTCTGTTCCTCCCCCACTCATGCTCTCTCTGTCAAAAAAAAAAATCTATAAACAAACAAACAAGTGCACACATGGCTTGATTTCAAACAGCAAAAAAAAAAAAAAATCATAGAAGTTTCATAGAGGATCATAATCTTAACTCTAGCCTCTCTGGCATGCAAACCATCAGAAATCCTATTTATCTGGGGTGCCTGGGTGGCTCAGCTGGTTAAGTGTCCAACTCTTGATTTTGGCTCATGTCATGATCTCAGAGTCGTGAGATTGAGCTCTGCATTGGGGTCTGCCCTGACAGCATGCAGTCTGCTTGGATTCTCTGTCTCCCTCTCTCTCTGCCCCTCCCCTGCTCGTTCTCTCTCTCTCTCTCTCTCTCTCTCAAAATAAATCTTATTTGTCTGAAGACTTGGCTGGTCTCCTAAGAGAAGATGATTTCAGAAATCAAAGCCTAGGACCCAAGATGAAGACTCTAATTTGAACATCAGGGAGGAAGGTGAAAGAAAGGGGATGCTGGTTGAGGCAGAAGAAACCAGAGATGCTCAGGCCAGGTCCTGGGTGCAAGTTGTCACCCTGAGAAGTGTCCTTAACCTGGTTTCCAGTCCCCGAGGAGAGATGTGGGATCCCAGTGATCCATGCTGACGCGGGGGGATGGAGAGGAATGGAGACAAAGCTGTCTTTTTCATCGTGGCTAGTATTTTTAGTTGGTGAAACTGAGAATGAAAAAAAAAAAAAAATACAAGCGACCAAGCACAAACCTATGAAGAAAGAAAGAAATAGGAAGATTGGTGCAATCCATTTCCTTCCTCTGCAGGATGAAGAGGAATCTCAGGGAGTCCTTGTCCGGGAATGCGAGTGTCCCTCAGTATCTTATTAGAGAAGGAAATAGTTGACTCGAGAGGCTAAAAGAAAGACACCATGTATCGTAGATGTAGTGCTACCCCCTAGAACAAGCTGTCAAGACCCCTTGACTCAGAAAGGCAGACATGACCAATCAGTGGTGGTGTATTGATTACTATGATTTTTGAAAATGTTTCCATGACCGAAGTATGGCCTCTTGGCCCCAGAGCTGCCCAGAATAGCATAAATAAAATAGCTGCTCTCTAAGAGCTGCCTCCAGACATCACCAGCACCCACCTGCACGCTAATCTCTAAGCCCACATCTATGACATCATCCTGTTGGACTTCTCTACACTATGTGGAGTTGACCAACTTCCTGAAACTCACTCTGCCCTGATCCCTGAGAGACCCTGCCTCCTGATGCTTCCTGTTCCTCTCCGATTGTATTTTTTTCCTGTCTTCTTCCACCAGCTTCTTAAAATCTAAGTTTTCCCCTATATTCTGCACTCCGTTTTCCTGTCTTCCAGCTTTGTACTGTTTTCCTGGGAAACGTCACCTACTTAGTTATTACATGGAAGACGCTCACCCAAATCTGTGAACCCTTCCAGGTTTCTCTAAACAGAACACTTGCATCCTCCTTTGTGCTGCCGTTGACAGTTGCTCAGAGCTTCATGCAGCCAGAGGAGACCTTTGCTCACTCCCTTTTCTCTCACTGGCTCCTAGCTCAGTTCCTCCCACATACCGGGTATCCTGTGTATATGAATAAGGCATATGCTTGCGTGGATGACTGTTCATCTGCATACACACGTGTTACAAATTAGCTTCTAGCAATGGTCCCACACTAAACATATTTTAGGACAATGCAGGGAATAGCTAAACATAAAAGTGGTTTCCTAGAAAGAGTAATCAAGCTAATAGCAATGCCTTTCATGCGTTAATTTTAAATAGTCGGTGCATTTATGGAGTGGAGGAGAAGTCCTCAGTCTGGTGTAATGTTTCAGATCTGGAAACAGCTACATTTTTTCATCTTATATGCTGATATACCACAAAAAAGTTGCAACTAAAACTGATCTCAAAATTGAAGAAGAGTGATTGATTGAGACACAAGACACAAAAATCTCAAAATGAAAGCTGCCCTTTGCTAACTTGCACTGTGGTGGTAATTTGTTTACCATCAATGAATACACCAGTAGCCCATTTATGTTAATACTAACATTTTGAAATACCATAGGATTATTACCATGTCATTCGCAAGTGTCATTTGTTGACTTTCCCCCAAGAATCATAGATATTTTCATCCTACAGGGAAATCAAGAGATTATCTTGTCCAGCTTTTTTGCTTTTGGACAGGGAGAGCATTAATATTCTTGTCTTAGAAAGAAAATGCTGCTGGAGCCTTGAGAAAGGAACAACTTGACCAAAGTTCACGGTTAGTTAGTGATGGACTCCTAGGTTTTACATCACATGAACGCAGTGCACTTATTACTATTCTGAACTGCTGGGTTGTCTACAGCATTTATTTCACTGAATTAGCCTCATAAAATGCTGGCACGATAAGGCATATGAAGAGACGCGTGTGGAGAGACTCCATAAGGGAGCGTATGTGATGACCTCATAGGACCAAAGGAAAGAAAAGAAGCAGTCATTTTTAGGCTCATTCTTTACACTCTAAAGATTTTGGACACAACACAAACAGATGAACCTCTAACTTTAAAGAAAAGCATAACTATGATCTTCCACGGTCATATCTGAGGAGTTAAATACGAATCAGAGTAATAATGTCCATAAGGTTGAAAGGAACTCTACTTTTTTCTCTTTATCCTTTTCCCACCCAGAATGTGCTAAACGACCAGTAGAATCCTACCGTGGTTAATTTGAGTTATGTTCATAGGGAAAGAGAGACGTAAGGAGAAACGTGAATGTTTTGGTACTCGCCATCCACTACTGATACCTTTGAGCGAGACCTTTGCAGAAAGATCTCTTAAGTTATTACATCTGTGCGTTGAAAAACAATGTGTGGTCCTGTTGACCCTCTTTCTGAAACTCTATCAACTAAAAGCAACCATTTACCTTTCTTCTGCCACTGACAGATAGGTCGATCTGGCACTACAGAACTCCCATGTGAGGAGTGCCTGAATGGCTCATTTGGTTGAGCATCTGACTCTTGATTTTGGCTCAGGTCCTGATCTCACAGTTGGTGGGATTGAGCCCTGCATCGGGCTCTGCGCTGTCACTGTGGAGCCCACTTGAGATTCTCAATCTCCCTCTCTCTCTGCCCCTCCCCTGCATTCTCTCTCTCTCTCTCAATCTCTCTCTCAAAATAAATAAACATTTTAAAAAATTAGTTCCATCTTGGAATCCAGTTATGTTCATCTTCTGCAGGCCCTGACCCGTGTTCTGATCTTATTATCCTGTCCCCTGTGCCCTATCACCACGGCCATCCCATTTCTTTACAACATCTGCGGTGGTTGTCCCAGCAAACATCCGTCTCTGCCCCTGTGCGGTTATAATTCTCGATGCCGACCACCGTCATTCCCAGCCAATCAGAATCGTCCATCCTCCTGGCCACAGTGATTGGTTTGGGGAAAGGCATGTACTGGAATGTGGTCTAAGAAGAAGGAACCCATGACTTTATTGAGGAACAGAACAGGGGACAAGGTGATGCCTCCCGCTGTGAATGCTATGAATGGTGTGAATGGTGCTGCCTTCCTTGTTCATGGAAGAGCCAGATGGTCCTGGGGATGTAGCGAACACAGCAAGCAGGGTGAAGATAGGGAATCACGGTTGGGAGCTTGCTTGCCGTCTTTCTCGTTCAAGAGATGAACGCAGGGAGGGGCAAGAAGCTAGTTTGAGTTAGACATCCTTTGACTTACAACGGAAACCATTTAAAAAGCTGTCTGGGGAAGGAGAATGTGTTACAGTGTGTCACGCGATGTGGCACCTGCTGGGCTGGGCGTGTCCCCCACCGGAGTAACAAAAAGCCCGCTCCACCGGTGAGGGGACTGGAGTTTTGTTCTTCCCCATGTCCTCGGAGGTATGCGCCCTAAGTCCTGAACTCCTGATGCTGTGATGCTGTGCTTTCATGACGTAACTCTCCCAGGTATTGGTACTTCTGAAGGCCGGGCTTTTAAGCACAAGGGGGTGATTTCCTTATGCTGCAATTCGCATTAGTTCCTTTGGGGGCCAGCAGAGTTTATCTGCCTCTCCGATCCTAAAGACTACTCCGTTTGTGTGTCATACACATTGAGCGAATGAAAAGTGACACCACCTTATTATTCATTTAGATAACTATGGGAATGCCATTCTTTAACCTATGCAATCATTCTTCGTCATGCTCTCCCGTACCAAGACTCTTTCCTCTGCCCCCGTGTTATTACAATTAAGGATCGCGTAATGGGGTTTCGGGAACATCCTGCTGCTCCAGAACCTCAGGTTTTTGTCAGGGTTCTTATTTTGTTCTGTCTTTTTAAATTTTCTGTTGGTGGGGACTACACTCAACCGAGTTGCTGCACAGGACGTGGCCGCGTGGAGTTTCTGCCCCAGCTGCAGAGCCAACGCAGACGGAAAGATACAGCATCTCCCACACGTTTGGGGTAAACAGTTTGTAGCCTCTTAAGCAAATATAAATTCAAGGTGCCCCGTCCTTCTGCCCAGACCTTTGGCTGGCATCCAGGAGGCCTGGCGAACCGTCTGTTCATGTTTATGCTGCGTTGTTGAAGATATTCTTGGTTGTGCCTCATTTTATTTTGTTTACAAGAGGGGTCCGTACTGTGCACTGAGAAGAGCCCTCAGCTGGAGGTAGAGACTGCTTGGTTCTAATCCTTGCTTGGTGTCTTATCCGCAAATAACCTCAGGTAGAACATTTCCTCTTTCATGGCTCCTTTTCTTATCTGTGAATAATGGGATTGAACTGGCTATTCTCTGAGATGGCTTCCAGATTCTTTGAAGTTTTTCTTCGTGGCAAAAGTTGATCTCCCTTCCCTGTGATGTGGCATGGGGCCCGAGTACTCTGCTTTCACAGAGTCCTTCAAACCCTGAAGAAATAAGTCTGTACTTATGAGGAAGCCACGTGGACTAAATTGTGGTAGTTCCTTCAATAACGTAACAGTTGCACAGACACTCTCCCTGGGCACAGCTGGGTGTCTGCACACCCCCCATCCATCCATCCACCCATCCACCCATCCAATAAGAGTTCTCGCAGCAATGGCCACTCCTGTATTTGCTGTGTTGGAGGGGAGGAATGTCAGGGAGGGGCAAGAACCATGCATGAATGGTCATTTCTCTGTGCTCAAGAATGGAGCTCCTCATCTAGGAGGGAGATAGACACAAATAAATGATTTACTAACTTCCTTTGTGGATTGGGGGCCAAGGACAAAAAGAGAAGGAAGGTACTGAGACCAAAGTAAAGGAGACTCAGTAGAGAAGCATATATTCCAGAGGCTGAAGGAAGATCCTTTTCAGTTGCTTACTTTTCCCCACCACAGTGAGAAAGCTATCCAAAACTAAACTCATCTCATGATGGCAAGAGCCCAGTTAAGAAACATAGATGATTAAAAATGCACTTTATAAGTCAATTTATTTGATATACGTGAGCTTGGTGAGTGTGGAACTATGACTGTTTTGCTCGCTGATGCATCCCCTACAGATAGCACACAGCCTACATGTAGCTGATACTCAGTAAATACTTGCTGAGTGGCTATTGAGGAATTAACTCGAACTAATTCTAATTGAGGCAGTGTGATGTTTTCTTTATCAGTGATTAAATAAAAGACCCAGTATGTCAATGTGTATGAAAGGAATTAGGCTGATTCGTGAACAACAAAACATTGCAACTTCACTTTTATGACGTTAGGAAGGGAATGGGGATATGAACATACTTTAAATAATTTTCACTCTGAGCATTAATGCTTGGAGAAGGTAGACATAAGAACTCTGTGTGGTCATAGAATCTAACAATCCCATCTAATTTGCTAATCCTTGATCACTATGACATTTACTAGAAAGCCCCTACTACCCCATAAAAGCCCAGAGCAGTTGAAGGAGCCTTCTCAGTGGATGGCAGTCTGAAGCAAGGTAGCCGATTCTGAGCAAAGGTTTAAGCAGACAGAGAAACAAAGATGTAGCATTTCACCGTACAGTAGGCCTTGGACATTGCAGGGTGGTCACAGACCCAAGGCTGAGTGTATGGCTCTGTGACTGTTCCAGCAATGAGCCTTCTACTTCACCTGGAGAATGACAGCACTAATGTCATCAAGATTGTAACAACTGCTATAGCTCTCTCTCTCTCTCTCTTTTTAAACAGGGGAGACCAATATACATTGGAGGTTCTTGCATTTTATTTATATACAATAAGACATTTTGGATGCAAACCTTTACTTTTATGCAATTTTTACTGATGGGCCCTATTCCTTTGGCAAAGGAAATCACAAGCCCGAACCCTGTCAAGTGAAAATAATTTTAGCTTTTATAGGAGTGATAGAGTTGTTTGAAGCAGTAGGAACATCTTAATGATTAAATACAGATATTTTTCAGGGCGTATGGGGGCTGATGGAATAGGGGCTCGGTCAGATCCGTGTGGGAGGGAATACAGTCAAGTGATCGTAAGCTTTCAGGATGTTTTGTGGCTTGAAGGAAAAAGCTTTCAAATCTTTTAAAATTGCTCGGCATTAAGGCATTTCAGGCGCCTGCTTCCCTTTCAGATTCAACCATTACAAAAATGGGAAGGGTTTGCAATCATTGCAAATGGACACAGTGTGCAGAAGACAAGGGCAGAATGGGGGTATTGGCACACTTTGTGCAGGTACGTGCTCCCCAGTCACTCAGCCAATCTCTGGCAATGATTCTAAAACTCCCAAGTGACGCGGTGTGAGCCGGGAGTTGGGCAAGATCTCTTCACCGGAAAGAAAAATTCTGAAGGGAGTGGTATTTGAGGAAGAAGGATTGAAGCTGGATAGCCTCTGTCCCCCTGGTGGTATAGACAGTTCCCTGACGCCCCTCTGAATGAAGTCTGCCAAGGGAAGAGGCAGTCTGGCTGTTAGGAGTTTACCTCTCTATTTTACCTGCTCCCATGTAAATTGACATTTGCTTAAAGTGCTGTGTACGAATCTTTTCTTTCCTTTGAAGAATGCAGCCCTCAGACAAATTAGGTACCAGGAGTTTACCTTGGCATATTTCTATAGCAGACGCTGCTGGCTGTCAGGACAGGACTTCATCATCTGCGTGGACAGAGCTCAGATCCCCTCAGTGACGGACAGAGCCTGGGTGGTTGGCGTCCCTGCCCCAGCAGATGCTGGCTGCCATCCAGGCTCCAAAACTGTGTAGTTTACTCTGGTGTGCCACAAAAATAATATCATCTTCATGATGCTAAAATTCACATGACATTAAAATCTGTAGGAAGTACTGACCTGCCAGATAGCTATTCTTTCTTTCTTTTTTTTTCCCCCTTATCTTAAGGGACTGACTTTGTTTGGAGCAGTACTATGCTCAGTGAAAATATTCGATATGCTGGTTCTGGTGGCTGGTGATGTTCAGGTGACATAGTCATTGCCAATAAAATGTAAGCAGAAGTGTGCTTAGGTGGCCCTTCTGGAAAGCCTGGAGTTTCCTAGAGTATTGGGTCTCAGAGTCCCTGGGCCAGCAGCCATATCAACATATCCTGGGCACTTGTGGGAATGCAAATTCTCTACCTAGACTATATAATCAGAGACTGGGGGTAAAGCCCAGCGATCTTTGGATTGGCAAGGATCTAGATGATGCTGGTGCATGATAAATTTTGAGAGGTAATGTTTTGGGACTAGAGTAACGGCTCTTCAATATGATGGGAATTGGAGCCCCCCGGAGTGACTGATGCTTCTTGGGTATTGCCCCCAGAGAGTCTCGTTCAATTGGTCTGGGATGTGGGTGAAGTCCATGCCAGTCTGCCTGCCTGTAATACTGCACAGTTATGCCAGATTTCGCCCTCTTGCTCTCCAGGTGATTCTCTAGCATGTAAAGGTTGACAGAGCCTCCTCCGCTCATAGCACATGCCACACCGCTCAGTTACCCAGTGATGGAGAAGACCGTGCTGTGCCTGCATTCCTGCTTCTGTTCCCTTATTTGTCGGAAACCTCACTTTAAAAGCAACAAGGGTGGCAATGCCCAAAATCTTGAATGCTTCCTCCTTTTCATCTCCCTACCTCCAGTTGTCCTAGAAAATGAAAAGTGGGTTAGATCCCAAAGGTAGTGAAGAACTTTTAAGTATGGTAGCAAATGATAATAACGCTACGGAGCAATAATCATTGCTTTACGTTCACGGCAGGATCCCTGAATAGGCGAGACTGTGTTTTTTTGTTTTTTTTTTTTTAACAGACGTTAAGTGGTGCATGCCAGGCGTTCTCAAGAGGTTCATTGGCCTCCAGCTAAGCCTGGCAATGGATTTGCCCCAGCTTGAGGTATACTAAATAAGCAAACTCAGTAGTTTAGACTTGGGGCAGTGTGGTTTGTGGCTGTCCAAGTTTACTTGTTTATTGGCCTCTAGACTTTTCCTAAATTGTTGGAGAAGCCAGCCAAAATGGGCACAAATGGTTGAAGCAGGAATCTGAGCAGTGTTTAAAAACTGGGTTGTGGTAAATGAGCAAGGCTGGGTGGAGTTGATTCATTTAGTAAAACACACATTAGCAGTTGACGGCGGTTTAGATTCATAGCAGGAGTGGGCATGCCCAAGTGGGAACTGTGTTTGGAGAGGGAATTCAGCATGGAGCCTGGCTTATCCTCTGGAGGTCAGGGAGCTGAAGTGAAAAACGATTGACTTGGAGTCAGTGTGATAAAACCGACCTTCTGGAAATGACTCCGTCCACCCCCTCAGTTACAGAGAATTGTAGCAAGTTCGTGTTTATTTAAGGAAGCTTTGCAGAGTCGAATGACATACACACCAGTTTTAAAGGAAAAATAAGTCTTCGTTATTCTTAGTAGTGACATGGATGGTTTTTTAAAATGTTACATATAAACAAAGAAAATCAACAACTCGATACTAAAATGATGATAAATTCAATATGATAAATGACGCTTGCTAAAGAAATCTCATTTTCAGCCACAAAGCTTATAATGTTTGGGTGATCCATATGTTAGCCTGGGTCCTCTGAGAAGCACAGGCCAAGAGGAACATGTGGGAATTCTATTAAGAGAAACACCAGATGAGAAAGAATGGGGGAAAAACAGGAATTCTGAATGAAGTCTGAGCCTTTGTAGAGGATGGACAGAAGGAAAGTTGACTGGGAGTGCTCTAGACGAGGGGAAGCAGCCTAAGGAAGGCTTGTCAAGGCCACCGGGGAGTTGTCCAGTTAAAGGCAGTCATCGGAGAACTCCAGTGTCTCAGGACAGAACCCGCTTTCATATCCCAGCTGCTGTCTTCATTATAGCCCTGTCGCGCTTACGGCTAGCAGATTATGACGCATTAGCATATTCAGATTAGATAGTACCAGCTGCGAGCAAACAGCATCTTTTAGAGGGAGGTGTCGGCAAGACCATGTGATGGTCAAGGGTTCAATTCTACCACTGACATATACCGTGGGATGCTTTCCATGCAACACGTTCAATGGTCATTTAGTTTCCCTTGCCAAATTTTCTTCGTTTTCATATTCAGTCTTCCTCTGTTCCTTTCTCAGATGCCAGAAACAATTAATGAACAATATATGCCCTTCCTGCTGTTCTTTTGATTCCAAGTCTAATTTTTCCCCCCACATGTTGTCTGTTAAACCACAGTGTTGTTTCTGTGAGAATATGTTTCAGTGTGAAGGACCAGCACAAAGAAGGTTGTTTCCACAACCGGAGAAGTAATTCCACAGGAGTAAATAGCTGCCCTTGTACAAATGTCATTTTGATAATAGAACACAGCAGCCTGATGACACCCAGGTGTACTTACCAACCCATGAAAAGCGAAATATCATCCCGTTACTAGATGGTTTGTCATAAATACAGGTACAAATGCGACAGCAGCACTGAACCCACGTGATGGTGTGGGATTTTTAGGGGGTCGCCCGGATAATCAACGTCAAGTATTCTCAAACCCATGCACCTAGTAGAATTAGGTAATTTCAACAATATATTTCAGTGCCCAGATGTCACGTTTCAGAGATTCTGATCCGGTTGGTTTTGAGTGGAGTGGGTGTTTGTATGTTGTAAACTCACAGGTTTTAAATGAAAGCCACCTGTAAACTTATAGTGTATTTTTAAATCATCTTAAGAATGGGAAAATAATTTTCATAGAGAGCTTTTGGATCTTTGAAAATATGATCATGGGTGGTACAGCCACTTTGGAAGACAGTTTAGCAACTTCTTACAAAACCACACTCTTAGCAATATGATCTAGGAATAGCCCTCCTTGGTATTTGCCCAAATGAATTGAAATTTTATGTCCATACAAAATCCTGTGCAAAGATGTTTAAAGCAGCTTTATTTATAATTGCCGAAACTTGGAGGCAACCACCATGCCTTTCAGTAGGTAAGTGGATAAATAAACTGTGGTACATCCAGGCAATGGGATATAGGATTCAGTGCTAAAAAGAAATGAGTGATCCAGCCTTGAGACGAGGTGGAAGAAACGTGAAATGCATCTTACTAAGTGAAAGAAGCTGATATGAAAAGGCTACACACTGCATGACCCTAACTAGTTGATGTTCGGGAAAAGGCAAAACTATGGAGACGGTAAAAAGATTAGTGATTCTTAGTAGAGTAAATGGGGGAAGAGAAGAATCGGTATAGCACAGACGGCTTTTAGGACAGTGAGACTACTCTGTACTTTTCTACAGTGGTGGATACATGCCATTATACATTTGTTCAAACTCATGGAGTGAGAGAGTAAATTAAGAAATATGAAATGTGAAGTATGAAGAGTGAAGAGTGAGCCCTAACAAAACTATGGGCTTTAGGTGATAATGATGCATTAATGTAAGCTCACTGATGGATGTACCATTCTGGTGCAGGATGTTGATATTTGGGGACATTGTGCATGTGTGGGGGAAGGAGATACATGAGAAATATCTATGCCTTCTGCTCAATTTTGCTGTGAACCTAAAACTACTCTTAAAAAATAAGCTTAATCCTTATAAAAAGGTAATCACGAATCTAGCGCTGTATTAGAGTAAGTAAACAAATACTGGTTTGTTTTAAGAATAAGAAATGATTGTAAATCTCTTATTCTAGTTTTTCTTTTTCCTTGTATCTACCATTTTCTTTTTCTTTTCCAAATTTAGATTATTTTTATATTATAGTGTTAATTTTAAGGCAACTTGCTATAAATAAAACTTTATCATGATGCAGTAAGATGATATATTTGAATTCAGGAACACAACACTTCCAGGCCAAAAAAAAAAAAAAAAAAAAAAAAAAAAAAGCCTAGAGCTTCAGCAACTCTGGCTATTATCAGCCTGACCCCAAGCAGATTAGTAGCCAATCTCAAGTAGTCACATTATTGTGCAGCAGAAAAATTGGGGTAGCAAAAGATTTTATCATCATTTCAGATGAGGAAGCTGGGAAACGTATATTAATGAAAACTGGTTAATTTCCTTCCAGACTGACTGCTGAAATACATTTGTTTTATTCACAGCTACCAGGCAAATAGACAATTTCTCCCAATTTACCAGAATTACTAAAAAAGTATTAAGTGGGTTTTTAAAAAATTAAGTAGATTTGCAGTACAATATTAGGTTGCAATGAATAGCTTAACATAATTTAAAAGTCTGTGGCCTAGGAATCTTATAGACCTGGATGCTAATTCTGGCTTGACCTCGTATTAGCTTTATCATTCAGGAGGGAACTGAACCTCTTGTGGCCTCAGTCTTTCCATCTGCAGTGCAGGTAGTCATAACTTGGAGGCTTTTATGAGAGTTAGGTGACGCGGCCATTGGTGCATGGTTGTGGTCACATTGTGACTTGTTTACTGTTACCGGCAAAAACACGGGAGTTATTCTAGCACCTCGTGTTCCTTTTCCAATCAAGGGATTATTCACATGACTTTTCCTTTGTATTTTGGTTCACTGGAAATCTAGGGATGCTCTAAATCAAACCCTGGGCAATCTGCCACACGCAAAATTGTGTCTAAAATAACCTGAGATATTTAAGACCTGCCCCCAAATCTACCTCTAAGTCTTTAGTTTTAGGTCAGTCCATCTCAAAGTTTGTTCTGAAGATGGTGTCAAGAAAAATGCAGATTCAGGAAGGATCCTGGGTGATTCTTATTTTTTATTCTGTTCTATTCTATTCTATTCTAGAGAGCACAGATGAGGGAGAAAGGGAAGTGGGAGAGAGAGAGAGAGAGAGAGAGAGAGAGAGAGAGAGAGAGAGAGAGAATCTCAAGCAGGCTTCATGCTCAGCACAGAACCCGATGCAGGCCGGATCCCAGCACCCTGGGATCCTGACCTGAGCTGAAACCAAGAGTGGGATGCTGAACCGACTGAGCTACACAGGCTCCCGTAGGGTGATTCTTTACTAGGGAACACGAGAGACAGGGGGGCACACATCTTCAATAGAACTATATGCATGCCAATGCAGTTTTCTCTGGCATCTTAGACTCTTCCTACCCAGACCTCTGGTTCCTGTGCATTCTGCCTTTTCTTTCCCAACCTCTCTGTTTTTGACTTTTATTCTGCCCAGACCCAGTGCATCTAATTTACATCATTTTGAACAAACAGAATATCGGATCCTGAGACTCACTGCTCATGCATTCCTTTTCCACTTAAGACTTCCAGAACAAGAATTAGTGGTAGCCGTGGCCATTATATTTTCTTCCACACACATGCAACCCATGGGCTCTGTCTCCTTCAACCCACACATACACTCAACTGACATAGTTGTGTCGGCAGCTCTGGACAGGAAATGGATTTTAGGAGGCCTAAGCCTTCTGTCCCCAGCACCCTCTCTGGGTTCTATAAGAGATGGAACCCTTGCTGATCACTGATTCTTCCAACTTCTTATAAACCTCAGTGTGATCTTGCAAGGAGCCCCCACCCTGCATCCCTCTCCAGTGGTTTTGTTATGCTAAGGATGCCTTCTCTCTCTCAATTTAGTTTAGCACAACTTCTCAGTATTTCATGACCTTAGGGCTTTTGAAGAGCACTAGGTTATTTTTTCAAATGTTCCTCAGTTTGGGTTAGATATATTTTCTTATGATTGGTTTGACTTTATGCATTTTTGCCCAAAAATACCACAAAAATGATATTGTGTCTTTTGTAGTACATCATATCAAGGGATACAAAACGTGTGTATATTTTACTGGCATTTATTACTAAATGCAATATAAGATACTAGAACAGTAAAAAGATTTAGTGGAGAATTTAGCGAAATTTGAATAAGACTTGTCATTTAGTGAATGTTGGATTAATGTTAATTTCCTTTTCTTGCTAATTGTACTGTGGTTATATAAGAGGCTAACAATAGGTGAAACAGGTTATGGGCTATACAGGATCTTCTTGTACTAAGTTATTTTTTGCAAATTTTGTGTAATTCTACAGTAATTTCAAGTTAAAGTTATTTAAAAGTGCAAAATATTAAAACAATATTCCGGTAAGATGATGGAAGGTCCTGGTCATCTATCAGTGGATCATAGACTTCTGTCTAACCAAGTGTTTCTTGATATTAGCATCTTCTATACTCCAACAGGTCAAGCCTTGCCACGTAGAATGTAGGAATACAACATTCGATATCTCCAGGTAAGATGTTCAAAAACAATAGTTTGATAGATAACTAAACCTATTCCTTTCTCATCTCTTCTAAAACTCAAAATGGGTTACAGTAGGGATTTCTTTCTCAGGTTTGCAAATACCTTGTGAGATTACTTGTTGGGAGTTCAATGCTGTGACAGTTTGGGTCTATGTGGGTGTCCTCCAGATGAACTAAAAAATAACTTTAAACATTTCATCTCCCTTTTCCCAAAATCCTCTTAGAGTTTTTCTTTTGTAATATAACTCTGGACCAATTCAGTCACATTTAAAATCAGAAGAGGTTCAGGCAAATAGTGTAAGATTAAATCACTTTTTTTTTTAAAGGCAGCTGGAGTTTATTAAGTTGAAAGATTCCAAAGGCTTGCCTCAGAGTGTTTTTAGAGATTTGCATTTGAAAACAACTCAGGAAAAAGTGAATATTATTTGTTTCAAAAATGTGTTGCTCTTGATATTAAAACAAATGTTAAAAATAGACAAAGAATCCTGTTTACCATTTGTGGGTTGTTGTGGCTTTTTCAAATTTTTGGTGCTATTACGAAGTTTGTGTTCCTGCTTTTTATATGAACTATTTGAATCAAAGCAGCTGTTTTTGCTGGGACAATATGCCAATTTCGTTAGAAATTTTGAGGACATGGTTTAAATGGTTTACATCCATCCAAGAAGTTGTAGGAGGGCTATCTAGGCTAAATTAAATAGGTCCCACAGTTTCACTACCACCCTGGAGCTTCAATAACTGCTAATTATAGATAGAGAGCATCAGCATTTGCATATCCAAAATAGAACCCTGCCCATGTGGATGAGGGCCATTGGATAGCCCTAAACAAGAAGCCCAATATCTCCTTCTTTCTTTTTTCTCTTATCACACGGTATACTTTCAAGCTGAGCTTCATTTTTCTATTTTAATTTTTTTATTAATGTTTATTTTTGAGAGAGAGAGAGAGAGAGAGAGCGGGGGGCGGGTGGGGCAGAGAGAGAGGGAGACACAGAATCCGAGGCAGGCTCCAGGCTCTGAGCTGTCAGCACAGAACCCAATGTGGGGCTTGAACCCAGGAACCATGAGATCATGACCTGAGGTGAAGTCAGACACTCAACTGACTGAGCCACCCAGGCACCCTGCTGTTTTTCTATTTTAAAGAGTGTATCATTTTGTTACCTCTAGAATTGTTTTTTTTTTTTTAATCTATTTATTGGATTCATTATAGTTCTCATTGTTCATTAATTTATTCAAAAATTACTCATTGAGCACCAAGTACTGTTCAGGCTTATCTGGAAGTATTCTTTCTAAAATGGAAGATTGTTCATGCCTTTCTGGTTAATATCGTTCCATCAGTCTGTAACTTCCAGGAGAAAGTCCCCCCTCTGACATAGCAGGTAAGACCAATCATGGCTTGGTGATGCTAATTGACACCCCTCTCTCCCCACAACATTGCTATAGTTCAAGACATATCAGATTACCTTGTAAACTAATCGTATCTTTGCACATGACTGTCTTCTGTAAGAAATTCTTCATTACAAAATCCAGCTGCCTTTTGCACATTCTTCAAAAGTCGACTGAAAGGTCGACTTCTCAGGGAAATGCTGTCTCATGGATGCTTGTAGAATCAGAGAAGAGAGAAAGTAATTAATGAATTCCTAGTTCTGTTTCCAATCTGGTCCGGAGGGCTTTCCAGAGACCTGATTCCGAAGGGCATGTTTAGAGTAAGAATGATAGACCGAGAAGTCTGGTGAAACATTTGGATTATATCTTTACCCTGGTCATTTTCTGTAATGCCAAGAGATGTGTGTTGTTGTTGTTTTTCCTTCTTTGCGGAAGTGAAGATGATGGTCCTTCTCAAACTCAAGGAAGCTACTGAGAGCAGACCACATTGGACTTGCTCCGAGGTATCCTGGAATTCTTTTCAGTCAAGAATCTATCCCCTGTTGCTACCTCACCAAAAGGAATAATTCCACCAAGTAGAGAAAAAACCATTGAAGAGATAGAATACTCTTTTTCTATCCAATCAGGGCTTTTTCTTCCAAGGAAGGAATCCTAGGAATTTCTGAACCAAGACCTAAGAATAATTCTTGACCATTGACGCAGTTTAGATTGAAACTGTCAGTGAAGAGAGTGCTCTCCTTACATCATATGCTGGGTTTCCAATGGAGACCACTCGTGGCTTCTCTTAAACACATGCCAGGGGCGCCTGGGTGGCTCAGTCGGTTGAGCGTCCGACTTCGGCTCAGGTCACGATCTCGCGGTCCGTGAGTTCGAGCCCCGCGTCAGGCTCTGGGCCGATGGCTCAGAGCCTGGAGCCTGCTTCCGATTCTGTGTCTCCCTCTCTCTCTGCCCCTCCCCCGTTCATGCTCTGTCTCTCTCTGTCTCAAAAATAAATAAATGTTAAAAAAAAAAAAAAAAACACATGCCAGAGGTGGCCCACGGTTATCCTCAAGACCTACCTGTGCTTGGCACGGAAGGTAAGACACACTCGTACTTACCTGAATGCATTACGGTCAAGTATGTTTCATTATCTTCTCTCTCAAATTTATTCCTCTACAAAGGTTCTCTTTTAAAAAAAATGGTAACAACTCCCTCTCCCTGACCCATAGTTGGCTTGATAGAAAACTGTCATCAGCTCCCAGGGAGCCCACTGTGTACTCAGGAAGTGATAGCTCTTGGCAGCTTCGGAGCATCGTTGTTACTATTGATTTGTTGCTGTTTACACAGTAATGGAGCCCCAAGTATACTTGCATTTTAATTTACACATATTTTATATCTCTGCTATTAATCTTTAAATATCTTGAAGGAAATATTTATATTTGAGTCATCAATTTATCCTCCACAGCGTGTTGTGCTATATTTTACAGATAGAGGTAAAATAAATATGGTTTAAGTTACTGATGGAAGGAAACGAAACTCAGATTCATGACCTCAGAGAATAGAGAGGACAGTGTGGCTTTCTGTAGCTTCTTTCCATAGTAAAACTTCACTCTGTGGTAGTATCATCATTCTATCAACTTGGAGCAAAATGTTAGCTCTCTTACTTGGTCATGGCCATAAACTGTAACTGACTAATGACAAAAATCTTAGGTTCCATAGAACAAACATTAATAAAATATAAATGAATACTCTTACATTACAAAAGAAGTTCAGCAGGGCACCTGGGTGGCTCAGTCAGTTGAGTGACCAACTCGATTTCTGCTCAGTTCGTGATCCCAGAGTTGTGGGTTCGAGCCCCACGTTGGGTTCTGTGCTGAGTGTGGAGCTTGCTTAAGATTCTCTCTTTCCCTCTCCTGGTGCTCCTCCCCCCCAAATGAAAAATAAAATACATGTTAAAAAATAAGAAATAGATTAAAAATAAATGTTTAAAAAGTTCAGCGTCCATGATTATTTTGATTTTAATAATTTTGTGCAAATATTTGGGGAATGGAGTGTTTGGGAACATTTCCAGGTTGAAGTTTGTCCTCTGAATTTGTGTTAAGTTTCAAATGGTGTTGGAAAACACGTGGTGCAAAGTTAACCTCTGTTGCCTTTTGTGATTTGGTCATTTAATTCAAATTAGTGCCTTTCACTTGCTGTATGAGAAAAGGCTAGTTCTTTTTAAAATTTTTTTAATGTTTATTTATTTTTGAGAGAGAGAGAGAAAAAGAGAGAGAGAGAGACAAAGGGGAAGAAAGAGAGGGAGACACAGAATCCGAAGCAGGCTTCAGGCTCTGAGCTGTCAGCACAGAGCCAGATGTAGGACTTGAACCTATGAACTGTGAGATCGTGGCCTGAGCCCAAGTCAGATGCTCAATGGACTGAGCCACCCTGGTGCCCCAGAAAAGGCTAGTTCTTACTGTGCAGTAGAATATGGAGAGTATCTGCCATTATCCAGCTTGTTAATACATCATTTAGCACCTAAAACAGTTTTTTGAAAATGAATAATGCAAGCCTCCAGAATTAATGGAAGTAATAAGACGTGGTTCTATGGGAGGAGATAACTGCTCTGTCTGAATCGAAGACATTTGAAAAACTTAGAAAAATTCACTAAAAACTTTCTGTATTGCTTTCAAAAGGTGATACTGAAGTTTAACTGAAATAGTAAAAACACACCAAGCCCCACTAGACAGCATTCCATGGAAAGCTTTGGATTTTAAAATTCCCTTTTTCTCATAACCAAATGTAATTAAATTTTGTCATTCTTCAGATGATACCACCTATTCATCTAGCATAGCCACTTTCCTTCTGGAGAAAGCGCTTGGTTTGAATTACCCACAGATCTGAATCCTCAGCCCATCTCTGTGCTACCCTATGAATTCATCTTTTACTTTTTCCATGTATTCATAGTCTAGCATATATGATTATGTGTCTGTCACAGAATTGAAGCTTCACCAATCTTTGCTGAGTGGATTAATTCATGCTTAGCGTGACTTTGGTCGAGATTTCCTCATCGCTAAAATCAAATAGAGTGATGTTGAAGCTCCCTCCTACCTCTGTGCTTCTAACATAAGCCCTCTCCCAAATATCTATGAATATAAATCTCCAAGTATTTCAGACTAGAGCAAAGTAGGCTACCATTTATTATTACTATTATTATTATTATTATTTTATTATTATTTAAGGTGTATATTCACCTTTCATCAGTGGCTATTCACCTTTGGAGAAATTGGAGTAGGTGCATGACTTGTGTTTTCCATCCTTTTAATAATGATAAAGGCCTTTTCTCTATAAACCATTTTGCCATTAAGTCTCAGGTTAGGAATGGTTGAATATCAAGCAGAATCAGAGCCCTTATAATTATGTTTTCTTCTTGACCGAATTCTTATTTTTAAAACATAGTTCACGAGATGGCGTTTCTGTTTTGTTAGAGTTCTACTTACGTGTTCCTTTACCCTCACCACCACGTGGGTTTCAAAATCAGTTACCAAAATGACCTTGACTTTTAAAATCACAGTCACTGGCTTTCCACACTAGGGACACACTGTTCTGTAATAGCCCCTTTAAAATAATATCTTTTGAGGTTCAAGAAGTTCTCCTTTTGGCTTGGGGTGGGGGTAAATCAGTGGACTAACGTTTGTGCAAAGTAAGATCATGATGATGGAGGCGATCCCTAAAATAAGTCCTCTCTGATTTTCCTTTTAGCTCTTGACAAGCCCTTTATCTCATTCCTTTAAGAAAATATACACATGCACAGAGCCTGTATTTCCCCAGTTCTTCGTGTCTCGGATTAGAGAGTTCTCATGTTTTCAGAGGGGAAATCCTTCACATTGCCAAACTGTGCTGGAAACCGTGTGAACTGAACTTCCTTTTACTGAAGTTAGATGTTAAATCAGCTGCTAAGAAGATGCCAGGGCAAGTAAGCTGATGGTTAGATACAGACCCCACAGGTGAAGCTAGACTACCTGAGTACCACTCCTGACTGGTCTGCTGTCCGGTGGTCTTGGGCCTGGGCTGTCCACACTCTGGTGGTCTCATCTCTAAAGTTGAGTCGAGAATAGGATATATCTATTTGTGATTTTTTTAAATTGATTCGATAAATTGATAGATTTAAAGCATTGAGAATACTACCTGAAAGATTAAAGTATCTAATAATGGTTAGTTATTATTATAGTTATTATAATTATTTTGAAAAGAGAGCTTTGAAGTAATTTTTATTAGGCCCAATACCAATATACTTCCTTATCCAGCATGGTCCGGTGTTGAGTTCTGAATATTTGTTTCTTGGGGTAGCATATTATGCTACGATATTGACAGCATGCAAAATATCAGTGAGGTGTCTTTATGTAGGAAATGGCCAGATAGTTTCTATTGGTCCGGTGCTCTGACAGATACTTTCAAGGATACCCCCAAAAATAAATATCTAAAACTCAATACTGGGTAATGCTCAACAGGGAAGGGTATTGGTAGGATAGGTACTAGCAAGTTGACAGACATAAATTTGAACATTCAAGAAGTTCAGCAAAGCTGCAGCTGGATAAATGCAAAAAATATATACCTAGGCAATCCCAGTCTACCGCTAAAGGACAAACATAGAAAATATTGAAAGGACCCAGAGAAAAACAACAACTGCATAAAGGGAAACATTGACTCAAATGATCTCTGATTTATCCTCAAAATAATGGAGTCCTGAAGCTAGTAGAATATCATCCTTAGATGAAAACAAAAATAGAGACACTTTCCTATAAAAGAAAATTATAGGAATTTGTTACTAGAAGATCTGCACTCCACGAACTTTTAAAGGAAGTTTTTCAGATTGAAGGAAAATGGTACCAAATGAAACTGATTCTCAGGAAGGAATGAAGAGTCCCAAAAATGTTTTTAAAAATCCACACGAGGGGCGACAGTGTTCTGAGCCTCAGTCAGTTAAGCATCCGACTTGGGCTCAGGTCATGATCTCACAGTTCGTGGGTTCGAGCCCCGCATCAGGCTCTCTGCTGTCAGCACTGCTTCGGATCCTCTGTCCCCCCCCACCCCCCCGCCCTTCCCCTATGCTCTCTCGCTCTCTCAAAAATAAACATTTAAAACAATCCACAATAATGCAATATTTGTAAAACCTGTATAACCAGATACAAAAACAAAATGTTTTAATGTTCCCCCCTCACTGTTTTTGACTATGGCTGGAAAGATCTACACTATTGACCCTAAGTGATCTCCACCAACTCCCATGGCTTTTCAATCTCTTTCAGGAATTAAAAATGTCCTATTTACTTGACTTCTTAATTTCATATCCAATTAACACTCCCCCTTCCCCTTCCACTGCTGCCAGTCAGATTTTAGCTGACAACTGGGGGTGGGTGGATGAGTAGACTGTTCTTTACTCCTCTTCTTTCTCTTTTCTGTGTCCCTTTCTTTCCTGTTGTTGGACTGAAAGGGGAAGGTTGGATAAAAGCATCAAGCATCTTTTTATTAGCAAATGCCACTGTTGTCTTTTTAGGTTGCTCATGACACAGGCATGTAGCCTCTAGGCATATCTTAGGGCCTCTTTTGTAGGTATTCAGACTGTGGTCATGTCTTTGGCCTGTGTCACAGATATTCAGAGCTTGAGCATTTCCTGGGGCTTGTGAACCATCTCCTGGTATCTCATGGGCTGGTTCTGTCATGAGCTCTTGGGAAAACTCTTCACTTTTGATATTGATTGATACCACATTAGCTGCCTTTTCTAGCTAGGTATTCCACAGCCACATACTTCTGGGAAACCCCATTTGCCCAGGTTTTGTCTAAATATAGGACTGTTCATGACAGTGTAAGACTGTCTTCTTTCTTCTATGTCTTTCTAAGCCACAGAAAATCTCTCAGCCCGACTACTCAAAACTTGTAGGATTGCAGATTATTCTATTATTCTCCTGGGTCCTCCTTTCTTTGCTCAAGCATTTATCCTCACCCTCTGCCTTTCCTCTATTCAAGAGGACAGAGGGCAAATCCAAAGTCTCTTCCTTTTTTTCTTTTAATGTTTATTTATTTTTGAGAGACAGAGACAGAGCATGAGTGGGGGAGGGGCAGACACACACACACACACACACACACACACACACGCGCGCGCGCGCACAGAATCCGAAGCAGGCTCCAGCCTCTGAGCTGTCAGCATAGAGCCTGACACAGGGCTCAAACTCATGAACTGCGAGATCATGAACTGAACCAAAGTCCAACGCATAACCTACTGAGCCACCCAGGTGCCTCTCACAGTCTCTTCCTAAGTGGATGAACACTCAGAAATGAGATGCCAGTCTTTTAAGCCTTCTCGCTTGGCTGTAAAAGATGACAAAAGCATATTCCTATCCTACTACCATGCAGAAAAAGAGAGAAGGACCTCGGGACTCACTTCTCTATGCTGGTGACCCACCATTCCATGTATATCCTTGAGTCTCCTCCCACTTTGTGACTTTTGCTAAAAGATAGTGAAGGAAAAATGGCTGAGGATGCAGATTATTTTTGACTGTGTGTGTTTGAGTCCTAGGGAGCCACCTGGACCTTCCAGTGTTGAGTCCTTTTAGAGTGTAGTAGTAATCAGGTCTTCTTGCGTTCATCTTTGGACGTCATTCACTAATTCTGGGACAACAGGAAGGAATCTACCCAGCAATCTACTGTACAATTGCACAGATCCAAATCTCAATGTAGGATCCAATTCTTCTTTTTAAAAAAATCTCTTTTCTTTTGTTTTCTTTTTTTTTCTTATTTGGAAGGTGGAACAACACTGCACTTGTTTAGCATTTGGGGAAATTCTGAATTTCTATGTGTTGTCACTGATACTAGACTTTAACAATATATGCATTGTGTGAAGTTCAAGCTAAATGACTCCAAGAGCTCTTGACTATGGGTCCTATAACCTCTATGCTCTCAATGGCCAAGTTAATTGAAAATGTCCACAAGAGGAGTCATCCTGCTTAGGGTCAGTGCCAACATCTATAATTGGTTAACTTTGTGCCAATGGTTTTATCAATGACAAATTATGTACTTTATGCCCACATTTATGGCTTCACTGTGACCTGTGTTAATGTCTTCTAATCTGTATGCAGCTGGTCTTCTGAGCTCTAGGAAAAAAAATACACAATCCTCAAGTCTAATTCAATATGATCAAAGCTAAACCTATAATTTTCTTTCCAAAATATTCTATTTCCATATTAATTATCCATAAAATTCCATATATTATATATATATATATATATATATATATATATATATATATATATGTTATATATATATATCTTATGCATTACTCTCATGAACTGGTTAGTCTCAAGGAGGTTGATGGATAACAAACAAATATCCTCTAAAATAATAAGTAGTATGGAGAAGAATAAAGCAGCAAACAGAAGGTGAAGGGAGTGCTATTTGACATAAACTGGCCAGTTACGATAAGGTGATACCCATGTTAAGTCATGAAGGAACTACAGCAGCAAATCATGTGGATATCTGAAGAAGAGCCCTCTAGAGACAGGAAGCGGGCTGGAGCATTTAGGGAAAGTCAAGGAGGCAAGTGTGTCTGGAGCCTAGTGGACAAAGAAAGTGGTAGGGAGAGAGGTCAAAGAAGCTGTGTCAGATCACATATGGTCCTATAAGCTGTTGTAAGAGCCATGGCTTTTACTCAGGGTAATATGTAAGAAAATTCAGGATTTTGAGCAGAGAACTCTTTTTTGGTTTTCTTGTTTTTGATTATGTAAAAGAAACCATGGAAACGAATAGACATAATGAAGCAAAAGGATTCAGTACAGCAGAACACATTATAACTAAATTGTCAAAGTCAAAGACAAAGTGAGGCACTTGAAAACAGCAGGAATCTCTTGTCACTTGCAAGGGAACCCCCATAAGACTATCAGTGCATTTCTCCACTGCAGTGGATTTCTCTTTGCAGGCCAGGAGAAAGAAGAATGGAGTATTTAAAATATTGTAAAAAACAAAAACAAAAACAAAAAAACCCTGTCAACCAAGAATACTATACTTGACCAAAGCTGTGCTTCAGAAATAAGTAGACGTAAAGATCTTGAACAAACATAAGCTAAGAAAGTTCACCACCATAAGACTTACAAGATTTTGTTAAAGAGCATTCTTCAAGCTGAAAGAAGTTGCTACTTAATATTATAAAAACACATAAATGTGTAAAACTCACTGTTAAGGGAAATACATAGTAAAAGTCAGATTCTCTGATATTGTAATGGTGGTGCATAAATCACTTACAACTCTGGTTTAAAAGTTAAAACAAAATATTAAAAATAACCATAAGTATAATAATTTGTTATTGGCTACATAAGATAAATAAGATGTAAATTGTAATAATAACAACCTAAAAAGTGAGGGGAGAGGGAGAAGTAAAGGTACAAAGCTTCTGTATGCTACTGAAATTACATTATGAGCTTAAAATAGGATGTTTTGAGTGTAAGATATTTTATGGAAGCATCATGGTGCTCAAAAGAAAAATCTGTAGTAGACCCATAAAGCTTTTACCACCACAATAAGCCAATTATATCACAAAGGAAGACATCAAGAGGGAGAGCAAGGAATAGAAATCTATAAAACAGTCAGAAAACAACAAGATAACAATGGCAAATCCTTACCTATCGATAATTACTGTAAATATAAATGTATTAAATTCTGTAATCAAAAGATAGAATGGTTGAATGAAAAATAATAATAATAATAATAATAAAAAAAACAGGATCCAGTGGTATGCTACCTACAAGAGCCTTAATTTGACTTAAGGACATATGTAGGCTAGGGGTGAAGGGATGGAAAAATATTTCAGCAAATGATAACCCAAAGAAACAGAGGTAGATATACTTATGTCAGACAAAATAGACGTGAAGCCAAAAACGGTCTCCAAGAAACAAATTTCATTATATAATGATAAATGGATCAACTCATCAAGAAGATATAATAATTGTAAGTCTTAGTGCACCCAATATCAGAGCATCTAAACATATAAGGCAAATACTAACTGGTATGGAATGTAAAATGGTAGGAATGTAGAAATGTAAAATAGCGCAGCTAATGTGCAAAAAAAAACCAGTTTTTCAGATCTTCAGTAAGTTAAATATAGAATTACTATAGGACCCACCCATTCCATGCCTTGGACATGAAGAAATGTGGCCATTGTTTCCATGAAAGATTCAGAATTATAGAGTGTTTTCTCTGGGCTTACATATCTTATGGAAGACGAAACCGAGACTTTAGTTATGCCGGGGAACATGAGCACACAGCTGTAAATGATGGAGCCTGAGAGAGAAGTCACATTTCAAGACTCACTTTGCACCTAGCGCTAGTGATTAAGCATAAATCATCCCATAACATCGGTATAACTCCAGGTGGCTGTGATGTATTACAATGCAACAATTCAACCTGGGCTAGAGTAAAATAAGCACACCCAAGTGCAAGCCCTGCTAAACTCTAGTGCTTAAAAAAGAACAGATCCTAGCTCCGAGATGATTTAATGTCTTCTGACCAACATAAGCAAGTGTTATAGTTACAACATGCCTTTTCTGGCCATGTGCCTGAGTAGTCATCCTAAAAATAGCTCCTGACTCAAAACATATACCAAAAGATATCAAGTATCTTATATCATATATTGCTGAAGTCATACAAATAATGAACCTTGAGACTCCTAATTCAAGATGGATTTTGAAAGAAGGCACAGACCCACCAGGAGAAGGAAAATGGGAACAGAACCACAGCATTAACATTTTGGAAGCCGGGAAGCATTACACTTGTGATAATGGAATTCGCAGCCCCTAGAAAGGCTGGATCCTAAGCTGGCAGAAGGGAAAGCCAAGAAATGACCTTATTTATACAACAGAGCCCTGCCCCCCATACCCCCAAAAGCCTCAGGAATTTGTAGCATCAGGTATCTAGTAATTGGGGTAAATTTGGGGATAAATGTAGAGAAATTTGTTGAAATCGGTATGAGAAACAGTTAGAAGCTCCAAAGGCCTTCCTTCCTTCCTGGCAGCAGGCGGGAGGTTCACATCCTGAAGTTGTAACAGAGCCTCTGGCCTGGGCAATGCCAGGCTAAGTTGTTAGTTAAAATTTTACTGGGAGAACACACTCCGTGTTAAGAATCCAGCATTGTTCTCTAAGTCAGCTCTCAGAACGCTTGCAGCCAGGCCCATGAGTTCCCAGCAGGGTTTTGTAGGTATTTTGTAGAACCCAACCGACCAGAACAGTGTAGATACCGACACGCAAGGCTTCCCACTTGAACTGTTTTCTCACACCGCAGTAATAAAGTCCCACAAACTGGGTTGCTTAAACAACGGAAATTTAGTGTCTCATATTTCTGGAGTCTAGAAGTCTGAATTGAAGGTGTTGGCCGAGTTGGTTCCTTCTGTGGGCTGTGAGAGAAGAATCTTCCAGACCTCCCTCCTCGGCTTAGAGATGGCCGTCTTCTCCCCGCACGTCTCTGTGTCTGTATCTGCCCTGTTTGTGAGGAAAATAGTCATATCGGATTAGGGCTTGCCCTAATGACCCCATTTTAATTTTATTGTCTTTATAAAGAGCGTATCTCCAAGTAAGCTCACGTTGTGAGGTGCTGGGTGTCAGGACTCCCAACATATCTATTTTGGGGGCAGACCAAACCAACCCATTAGACCAAAAAAAACCTGCCGATCTCCATGAACATACACAAAGCTTCTGACCCTCCTATACTCTTTTTTATCTTCCTTACTTTTTAAAATCTTCTTTACTTTTAAATCTATATAAACAAAAAGACTGAGAAAATAAGCAAGAAAATAGATATGCAAGATTAAAGAAATAAAGAAACTTTCCAGCTAGATATCACAAGACATCGGCGAACAAAAACCAGTGTTCTGACTGAGTCAGGGTTTAGCAGCAGTTCTATTCCTACGTGGATTTATTTCATCTTTATAATAAAGAGCTGAGAAGCTTTGTTCATATAAATACGTAGAGGAGAATGCAAGAAAGTTCCTTGTAGCTCTTAATCGCATGAACTGTTACATATCAAAAAGCACATGTAGGTCTATTCCAAAATTTTTTTGAACATAAATTAGCCAACAATAGGATAAGATCCTCTTAAAATCTTGTGAAAAGCGGTATGAGCCACATATACCCTGCATCAGTTATGTTCTATAGTCATTAGTGTCATTTCTTCATGTTTTAAACTGTCCTTTGGTACTCAGGGAACTCTTATGTTTTGGAGCAATGTCCCATGATAAGATTATGAATGGATACACAGGGTTTCATTTGTTTTATTTTGCTTTAAATACAGAAACATTTATTTTTCTGCATGTATAGCTCTGTGAATCTCTAACACAGGCATGGATTCAGTTAAAAACCACAGCAGGAGGGAAACAGAATAATTGCATCAGCCTCTTCTACCCAGAAGCTTCTTTGTGCCGCCTTGATGCCTGTATTCGGGCTCTCTTCCCACACCTCCCTTTGCCCTTGCAAACACTGGTCTGCTCTTTATCACCACATATGTGTTTTTGCAGAATGTTATGATAATGCATTCGGATACTATGGAACCTTTTGAGACATTTTTTTGTCATTTAGCATAATGCCTTTGAGATCCGTATAAATTCAGCCCTTTGCATTGCTGAGTAGTCTTCGGTTGCATGGATATACCACATTTGTTTATCCATTCGTGCATATCCAAGGACATTTGGGTTGTTTCTAATTTGGGGCAATTACAAGCAGAGCTATTACAAATGGTCCTGTGTCGCTTTTGTGTGAACATAGATTTTCATTTCTGTAAGATAAATACATAGTAGTAGGATTGCCGGGTTGTATGTTAAGTTTGCATTTAATGTTCTAAGAAATGGTCAAGCCATTTTCCAGAGTGGCTATACAATTTTGCATTTATCAGCTATTTATGAGAGTTACCATTTGTCTGTCTCTTTACTATCTCTTGATATTGTCAGCATTGATCGTCTTAGTTGTTCTGAAAGGTTTATGTAAAAGGAGAAAAGAGTGATTTTGAAAGGAGAGATAGGAAAGGGAGAATAGCCTGACACCTCAGGGCACCTGGGTGGCTCAGTTGGGTAAGCATCCAACTCTTGATTTTGGTTCAGGTCATGATCTCACAATTTGTGAATCCAAGCCCCTCATGGGGCTCTATGCTGACACCAGGGAGCCTACTTGGGATTCTCTCTCCCTCTCTTTTGTCTCTCTCTGCCCACCCCCCTTTCTCTCTTTCTCAAAAATAAGTAAATAAACATATAAAAAAGAACAACCTAACACCTCAAAAATAGGTACCTTCTCAGGAAGATCACGGTAGGAAAAAAGTCTTGTGGAAGTTGTAGTGAATTGCTTCCATCTAAAGTGCCTATGCTCTGAGGAGACATTATGTATATCCTTAAGGGTAATTTTACCTAAGTCTGAAGATCTGCTCTAGAAAACTTTCATATATATGTTTTTAAAAAGTAAATGAATATTAGTGACTGGTAGGAAGGTATAAGGGTTCAGTCAGAGACTATTTTACCTGGGGTTTCAGTTGTCACATTTCACAGGCTCAGTTGTGGACACACCAGCATTTATTACATAAATCTCTATGCTTTTTTAATTATCAGAAATAGTTAACAAAATAGTTAAAAACGTATTCATCTCATCCTTTTCTTGTGATGTCAACTTTCTTTATGTCCACTAAATGTTGCAATACACCTCACCTCTTGTGTTCTTATTCTCCATGCAAGTTTCTAAATCTTAGTCTTGGTTTGGAAAAAAAAATTAAATACTGATTACAATTTCCAAGGCTGTTGATATTTTTTTATTTCCATACATTTATTTTTTGGTTTAGAAGACACACAATATTACTAAGAAGCCACCTTTTGAAGTTAATATTGTTGAACTCAAATGATAAATTCAGTGTACGAGATAAATTTTCAGTAACTATTCAGCAAACTCATGATATGTATGCCTAAACTGTTGGCTAACTAGTTCTTTATGACAAATGGACTAGGTCATTAGAACAGTTGCTAGAATTAACTCAAAACAATGATGCAGTGAACTACTTTCAGGCACAACAATGTTCTTTTTTTTTTTTTCCTTATCTGTATACTTTCTAGGGAGTTGGATTTCTTTGAGCATCATCACATAATACAAAAAACAATATAAATTAATTAGCTATGAAAAAATAAAATTTATCCCAGAAATATCCAGTTATTATTTTTACATTTTTAAAAAATATATTTACCCAGAGGCGCCTGGGTGGCTCAGTTGGTAGAGCGTCTGACTTTGACTCAGGTCATGATCTCATGGTTCATGGGTTTGAGCCCCACATCGGGCTCTGTGCTGACAGCTCAGAGCCTGGAGCCTGCTTTGGATTCTGTGTCTCCCTCTCTCTCTGCCTCTTCCCCACTCACTCTCTTTCTCTCTCTCTCTCAAAAATAAATAAACATTAAAAAAATTAAAAATATGTTTACCCAGAAGCCAATCTTTTAAAAAAATGTTTATTTATTTGTTTTGAGAGAGAGAAAGAGTGCTCATATAAGCAGGGGAGAGGGGCAGAGAGGAAGGGAGAGAGAAAATCCCAAGCAGGCTCCATGCTCAGTGCAGAGGCCGATATGGAGCTTGGTTTAACGAACTGTGAGATCATGACCTGAGCTGAAATCAAGAGTCAGATGCTTAACCGACTGAACCACCCAGGCGCTCCTCCAGCACTTTTCAGAATGTCTCCTCTTTCCCCCAAATGGATACATTTTTAGACGTAGTTGAACTTCCACTAACATCCGGGTCTTTGACAATCACCCGCAGAAATGGCACGAGACACCAATGTGTGGTGTAAATGCCAATAAAATTATCCTCGTTTCGCAGATGTTTAGATTTATGTGTATCAGCTCTGACTGTGAATATGTGTCTCCATGTATAATAATCTGGAGCAAAAGGATGAAAGCTGTTCTTAAAAGAAAAAAAAAAAAGGCATTCCGAATCTTTACTGTAAATTATACACTATACAAAATCAGCCCAAATTGTTCAAACCCTTGGACACTCACAGTGTTATTATGCTCGCTGCTCGGAGTGCTGTATAATTATCCCAGCTAACAGCCATTTGCTGGTGCTGATCTCCTAAGAAGAGGTGTAAGACTCACAGAACCAAAATAAGTACAGATGTGGGCCCCTGTTTTTGTTCTCTGACTCTGCATGTGAAAAACAACCACTTAATGCCCGGCTTTTTTCATTTTCCTAGTTAAGATGTTAAGCTAGACAGATCAAGTGGTTGCTTGGTAAATAAGGGTTTCAACGGCGAGCCGAAAGGCAGTGTCTCCAAAGCTAAATTCACTTAGTGGCAATGAACATGAGTTTCCCTGATACAATGAAGAGAACACACTTACTCTGTTGTATTCGTTCCCCCTCCTAAGCATGGGAAAAGAATTTTCAAAGATAGTTAGGCGTTTGGAGATCCTTTATCACAATGTATTATAGTGTCAGGAAATAATGAGGAAAAAGCAAGCAGAGGGGAGAGTGAGTGGATGAGACTCGTACTGTTGGAGCCCCCACCCTGGGGTTTGCACTGATGGATGGAAGAACTGGGGTATCGGGGAGGAAGTCGATGCAGAGTATATAAAACCTTCTCCCGAGAACATAAACCTCACTCTGCCAGCGGCTCCTCTGGGTCCTGTAAATCAGTCTTCACTCTTAACTGTGTCAATTAACAGTGCCCTGAGCGAGCCACAGGAGCAAAGCCGAGGAGCCAAAGAAACAGGTGAGTGTGTGGCAATTCTCCCGACATAATGGAGCCCAACCTAAATTACACACTTTATTACAATGGCATTACTAACCTAAATATCATTGCAGGTGATTCATTCCTATCATAATCATGGGGGAATCCTGAAAGTCAGCCCGAAAGAGAATTGGATCTTCATTTCTTATCGTTTGATTTGACACATCCTGCTCTATACGTAATAACAAGTTGAGCGTGTGTGGCATTTGCAACCCACCTCCAAGGGTGGTTCTTTTCAAGCCAGCCCGAATCAAAATGACCAGAAATAATGGACCTTTAAACATAGTTAAAAGGGGATTGCTAGGAACCAGGGTGTTTTTACCCTGCGCGTGTTTCTGAGTTAGTTACTGTGGTAACGAGCTAACAGGACAGTCCTCCACGGGCGGAATGAATGTAAGAGTCTGCAGCAGTGACCTAGATAATCCAGACAGACTGCCCACTTTTGCCTGGAGTGTCAGGGAAATTGTTCTAATTCCCCACTCGCTTTGATGGTGAGAGCCTCCTCCGTTTTCTTCAGTGTCCCATTAAAGCCTGGGCTCCTCTTGGTGGTGGACGGGGCTGAGTGTTCCAGTTGGAGCTCGTTCTCTGTAGCTCCGGCTTTGATTGCTATTGAACTGGATGGGGCTGAAATAATAACTCGGTTGCACTCACGGGAGCCATATGGCCTGCTCTACAGTCCAATCACTCGTGTGCCACTTAAAGTGAGGTGGTGTGAGTAACAATAACCAAATGCTTCAATCCTGGCCATCCTTTGTTATCTCGTCCATTCTACGCATACTTAGTAAGTTCTATCACCTCCCTGTGGTGGTCCACAGCCGCAGTAGAGACATGGATGCGGTGGCAATTGGTCCTTTCTTTTGGCCACCGAGACCCTGAACGTTTGTCTTGTGTTTGGGAAATTTCCCAAGTTACTGGCTCCACGCTCCTGTCTGGGGGAAACCATCTACTCATGTTTTCAGCCTTACTTCTCAGTTATGATGGGGGCTAGATTTTGAAGAGGGAGCGAGTGAAACAAAGAATCAGGCATCGTGTGGGTGCTGGTAGCTCTGAGTCCTAGCCTAGCAGAGGGAGAGTAGCACGTTCGAGTGCCCACCAGGATTGCGTTGACGGTAGAAACTGAAAGGTCTGTGCCTTGGGGTAGGTAACGGCAGTGACATTTCTACCGAACCCACTTCTACAATATGCTTTTCGGCCATTGGTTTGGCTGTGGCCCTCTGTGTTTGTTCTCTGTCCTCCCAAAGGATCCGTAAGCTACCCGATGTGTTTTAATAGATAAATATTTTCTTTTTCTGCATGAACTGGCTAGAGTTGGATTCTCTTGTTTGAGATTAAATAGGTCAACAGGGAACCCAAGACAGAATGGTCAGCTCTTCTGAGTGAAGAAGGGTGTCAGCACTAGAATTTTAGAGGAGGCCACCCCTGAGCTGAGACTCAAGAGGCGAACAGATCTCCCTGTGCCTCCCCTGTTTGACCACAGACATAGTAGTAATTTGACCTTTATTAAAAAAAATTATGTTTATTCATTTTTGAAAGACAGAGACAGATAGAGTGTGACTGGGGGAGGGGCAGAGAGCGAAGGAGACACAGAATCCGAAGCAGGCTCCAGGCTCTGAGCTGTCAGCACAGAGCCCCATTTAGGGGTGGAGCTCACGAACCTAGAGATCATGACCTGAGCCGAAGTCAGACACTCAACTGACTGAGCCACCCAGGTGCCCCTGACCTTTCAGTAAGGTCTGGGTGAAACAGATACTAGAAGAATGGACGGCAAGATGACAGATAGATGTCAAACACTCTTAATTTCAATTACAAATTATAATGCTTTGCTATGCTTGAAAAACTAGGGGATTTCAAATTAAGCAATTGGAGTTTGAGTCTCCTTAGGGTAATCGGTGCAACATACAAGTTCTCAGATCTCCATGGTTTCACACAAGAAAACCTAAACTCTCAATCATGTCAGAAGCTGATGCTGGTGACGCCACTCCCTGGAATAGTTCTTCTAGAAAGGGGGATTCAGGCCACACCCAGTGGAACATGTGGTCTCCAGTGTCACCTCACTGTGGCAGAGGAAGATAGGGAGGACAGGACACAATATCTCTTAACTTCCCCGATCAGAAATGACTACTTTCCTTCCTAACAACTTGGCCAGGTGGCTTTCCTATCTCTAACTCAACTTAGAGAAGCACAGAGATATTTGTAAGCCTTCAGGGCCTCTCCCAGTCTATCTTTTGGTCACTCAATATCTATCTTTTGGTCACTCAATATCTATTCACTCTCTCTTCCTGAACACAGAGCACACACACACACCCCTCCCCAAGGGAGATGGCCCAAGTCCCATCCAGTTACTACACTTAGGTCAGGTCCAAGGTTTCTGGGTGGTCCCATGTCTTCTCCATCCAGACTCTACCTGTTTCGCTCCTGAGGCCCATGGGGAAAACATGGCCAATGATCTGTGCTTCGCCCCTTACACACACCCACACACCCACCCACACCCACACCCACCCACACCCACACACACACACATATACATATATATATATATATATATATATATATATATATATATATAAAATGTTGAAACACGGATGGGATAGATGCAGTAACAAAACCCAATGGGAAGGAAGAGGCATAAGATACAGCTGTAAATGCTCTAGAACGATTATGAAATCACATGGTGTAGAAACTGTGAAGACCCCTTCCCTGTGACCCGGGAGGTACCTTGATTGCATTTTTGCTCCTGTCCCCAGAAGAGTTGCTTCCCTAGTCCATTTCTTTCTGGGAACCCTGGCTGGACCCTCCTGGCTGTTTTTCCTTTTCCACTATCTTCTTTGGCAACATCTGAAATGGACATTGGGGAATGTGACCCCTTTGCACGTTGCCCAACGTTCCCGGTCTGCTTCGCACATATATATGTAGGATATAAGGAGCCTGAGGATCATTTCAATTTTCAAAGTATGCAAGGGATTTTATTTACTTATTCATTTAGATCAAGGCTTGGAATTGCTTTGGGAAAATGATATATCACCTCCCCCCAACTACCCAAAATTAGTACATTTCTGATCTATTTGCACGCTCTGTGTTTTATGGAGCAGTAAGTAGACTCCAATTCTCTTTGAAACATGGTTCTTTATCTGACTCCCCTCCTCCTTTTTTGCTTAGATGCCAATTTCTCTCAGCTCAGCTGTGTTTCTACTGGATCCCTCTTGTGCATCATGCCAAAGCCTGGGCCCCATATTTTATTTCCACTGCTCACCCCAGCGCGTGTAGGTTTTGACCACTTTCCTCCAAGCATAACCAGGCAGTCAGTACCTTTCTACAGAGTGGGGCCTAGTATCTTTTCCTTCTCATTCTAGGGTTCTCTGATGTCACATCTGATGTGACATCCCCAGGGACTGTTCAGTACTCACATACATACAAACCAGAAGTGGCATTGCCGAAAAAATGAGTGGAAATGGGTCCACTCTTGGCTCCTGGGGAATGGCACACAATGGATACAGTCTTTGGTCTTCTATTCCGGGGGGCACAGGTCTGAGATGGATTCTGAAAATCTCACAATGTCAAGCAAATTGAATGCCATTATCTAGAGCAGTGGCCAACTCCAGACAGCATTTCCCTGGTTTTCCCTTTTCCTGATGCATTTCTTATCCCTCATTCTCTCTCAGATTCTTTCCAAAGAAACTACTAGTTTGTAAGCTTTCTGCTTAGGCTCTGCTTCTGAGGAATGCCTAGGGTAAGCTAGGGGCTGGCTGGGGGCTGGCTGGTGGAAAGGAGACTCCCTTACAGTGATCCTGACTTCTTTCATCCAGTTGAGCTCAGGTATAAAAGTTTTACGGGACTCTTTTTGACCTCATGGCTCCCCCCTGACCAACCTTGGATTTCCATTTGTTTGTTTGCTCGCCTGTCTGCTTGCTTGGGGTTTATAAGCACTCTTTCTCAATGTTTCTGGTCCCTGAATTTCTAAACATCATCTATTCCTTTAAATTTCTAGCTGCTTTCTGGTAACTTGTTTCCTCTACTCATGTCTATAGCCTCTTGCCAAATATTACCAATAGCGGCCATCTCACAAAACACATTTCCATTTTTCAAGCCTTTTCGCTAAGTTGCAAAAGCAATAGGCCTGTGGCTCACCTCCCGTGTGATCACATGTGGCACCGTCGCTGGATGTCTTGTGTCTCCCTAACCTAAATCACCACCGTACCAGTTCAACCTCTGTACCAGTGGTTATCTTGTCACAGCAACACCCAACCTCAAGTGCTGTTTTCTGCATTAGTCAGGGTACTTTTGTTTGGGGCCACCAGTACGAACCCTCAAATCCAGTGGTTAATATAATAAAGATTCATTTCTCATACTCATGCTGTCCCCTGTCTGTTGGACAACCTCCTCCACTGTGTAGGCGGGGCGGGGGGTGGGGAGGTGTCTGGAACACATGGACTTTGAGGACCCTGCAGCAGGGGAGGGACGGGAGGCGGCTCACTGCCCCAGCTCAGAATGACACTGTCACTCCCTTTCGTGGTCTGCTAGCCACACACACAGATCACGAAGTTCCACTTCCAGGGCAAGAACATCTGCAAAGTGAATGACGAGCATGTGGGTACGTGATCAGCAATCTCTCTGCTGCCTTCATTTTGGTTGAATCTTAAACTTCTCATCTGTGGAAGAGGGATTATAAAAGCTGCCCTACTTTTAAGAGTCATGAAGCTCCAATCCAGTATGCTTTTCCTGTGCCTCCTCATGAAGGACAAGCTTTACACAAACTCCTCTTCCAACTGATAGGCATTTTGTTACACTTTCTTGTTTATTCTTAGAAAATCTTTGACAAGAGAGGTTGCCATCCATGTTTCAATAAGGATTTGATAACCATGGTTGGTTTCCATGGCTAGTTATTCCTACCAGAGTAGGTTGGTATTAACTTGGGTAGTTTATGTCATCAATGAGGAAAAACAAAGTAAAACAAACACACAGAAAAGTGGGTCCTAAACTGATAGCCCTGCTATTCACACTGTAATCTCATATTTCTGCTCTGGTCCAGATCTGTTTCTGCTGGGTTCTGGTTTCCAAGTCTCTCCCACAAGAGATGCATCCCAGGAAAATGACCTGATCTGACCTAGTACATCTGCTCGTGTCCTGCAATAAATCCTCTCTTTCTTACTTCCTCCCCAAATACATGCATCCCTGCTCCCCACCCCAGAGAGCTCAGCTCTTGGGGACTCACTGATCAGAAGGCGGATCCTGCATTTGTATCAATCTCAAAGTATTTCAGGATGTTCCTTTGGTATTATATAACTGCCTTGCCTCAAAGCTGTTGCCAAAGCCTCTCCCTCTCCTGCGGAACTTTCATCTGGTGCATATTTACTACTGTGGCTCTGCCCTGTGTGGTCTCTGGGATGTTGGAGGAAAAATCTCTACAGACCAATGCAGTGGAGGCTTCAGTTTTTAAATGCTAAATGTAATCTTTGTGGACAGCTAATAAAGATTATTCTATGCCCTTAAAATTTTCCAGGCTCAGGATAATTTCTCCATTGCTCTATTTTGATCACAGCTGAGACAGCCTGTGAAATATTTACTTTCATATTTTACCAATCTTTTATTTCAAATATAAGCTAATGTGTCCCAATGGCAAACCTACCTTTCTTTCTTTCTTTCTTTCTTTCTTTCTTTCTTTCTTTCTTTCTTCCTTTCTTTCTTTCTTTCTTTCTTTCTTTCTTTCTTTCTTCCTCAAATGAAGATTAGATTTTTTTGGTAGACTTGTGAGATAATTTCAACTTGGTATTTTTTTTTTAATGATGGTTCTTTGAGCAACAGTGGGTGTTTTCTCAGAGTTCTTGTTGTGGTCACATCCCTTATTCTACAACAAAAGTCTTTATGCGCAAAGAAGCAGACGCATTTCAGTCTGCACAGCAACAAGATTCACACCTGTAACTCAATACACTGGGGATCACTTTTGTATGTCTTTAACCTATTTTATTCCACAGTGAACAGTAACTTATGGTCAAGACACCAACTCTGATTTCTTTCTTCATTGGGTGAACCCAGAATCACTAAGATAATCCTGTTCTCAGTTCACCGTAGTCCCACGACCTGTACAGATATTCAAATCATTAGCAGTATTTGTGTTGGTGGTAATATTTAGCAATGGGTTCATTTCCGTCCACTAGCTTAAAGCACTTTTTGTGTGGTCCCTGTATGTCAATAGGCTGGCTGGATGAATGCTAAGAATTTCAAAAAGGAAGAAAGACTACTTGGTCATTCTTCGATTTTCAACTTCTAATTAAGGTATTTTGACAATACGCAAATGGAGTTTCCAGATAAAAATACTTTTGGGGAGTATAAAATGCCATTAATTGTGATGCTTTTGTAAAACAGTGAATCTCTTCTCTTTGTAGCTATACTGCTCCTGGAATATGTCCTCACTTGGAATTGTTTTATGATAAAGAGAGTGGGGGTAGGAGAGTATGTTTTCACTCAGTCCCATATATAAGTATCTGTAGATGAATGCAGGGACCACACACAGTACATGCAAAGAAATTGATGTGGCACAGGATATTTACTTCTGAGCACAGCAATTAATCACTCAGGACAGCTGAATTAACCTAGCTATGGGGATGTTAAGAATAAACTGGACCTTAAAAAAATGAAAAAAAAGGGAAAGAAAAAGAAAAGACAGAAGAAAGAAACTGAAAACTTTGTGACTTCTTGGCACTGGATGAAATACTCAAATTCAAAGTGGCCCTAAATAGAATGTTAGAAAGGCCCCTTTACCTCAGAGCACTTTCTGCTTTGACATTGGCTTGGAGAACATGGTCAAGGTCATACGTGGCTCATGAACAGTTTTTAAGTGAATAGGCACAAGACGCATGATTACATGTTCTAGAATTTCTCAAAATGGGAAGCCATTTGATCTCTGGCCTATATTGATTTTCAAGTGTTTTAGAATTCCAAAAATAACAAAACATCCAAGTTTCTTGTTGAGAAAAAACCAGCTTTAAATATAATTTTAAAGAGAAATAATACATGCTTTTAATTTATATACATTCAACAGTTTCCTTTAGGAATTTGCTTGCTGTTCAAACACCAGGCGATCTCTGTCCCGTCGTTGTCTATTTACTGTTAAAAATGCAACCTAGATGCACAGGCTTTGTGATTCCAAAGAGAATCTGACTCTTGAGAAGCTTATCCTAAACTTTAAAATTAAAGTCCAAAGTGTCTCCGGTAAAATGAACATGCTGTTAAAAGCTGGACAGATTCGTAAGACTTTCGGCTTGCATATTTTCTAAATGTCGACTGTTGTTGTCTGAATAACCCAGATGTCTTCTGAATTAGGAGGATTATTCTTTCTCCGGTCTGTCGCTCTGAATCTTATCTCCTTGCCTATTTACCGGTGCCTACTCGTAAAAGTGATTGGAAGTTAAATGTTATATAATGAATATCCATCTTTCTTTTAATTCAAAGCTACTTTTTGCTTTTATTTGAAAAATTGATATGTTCTTCCTCATTTCTTAGAAATGCAGAGAAAACTCACGTTCCTAATCCTAACTTTGAAATGAATGTGACTTTCAGATCACCTTCTGCTGAACTTAAATAAAGAATCAGGCTGTTTTTCTTAAAAAAAAAAAAAGTAATAATAATAATAATAGGGCCAACTTGTGCCTAACTAACATAGTGGAGACACAAAGAAAGGACACTGGAAAGGAAAGGAAAACGGTGTCCTCTTAAATTTCTTGGCGGCTGTGTCTCTCGACTAGGGTTACTTTTCAAGTCTGAGATTAACAAAATAGTCATTCCCTGTTGAGCCAGCACGTGGGAATGTGGGGATGGCGGTTTCTCCAGACCTTTCCTTCTGGCTTAACAGGAGGGTCAGCCAAACCCCGGTGTGCTTCACGGCAGCCGTGTCCTCACGTCCAGGTGGCTGCCAGGGTCACGCGGTTGTTGTCCCAGAACCGCAGAGCCCCCGCTGCCACACCTCCCCACACCCAGCCACTTCGTGCAGACAGGTGGACACCAGGCTCAGGCCCCTGAAGGAGCCGGGCTCCCCCCTTGGCAAGGAAGCCAGTGGCTGTCTCCACTTCCCAGCTAGCCCAGAGCTGCTGCTGAAACGTCCCCACCTGGTGGCCTCTGTGTGTGGCCATGTCACCTGTTGTTTCCCGCTCTCCTGGGTGGGGGGCAGCTCTCGGTGCTTCCTTTCTTTCTCTCTGTCCTTCAAGAAATGGAGTCCCCACAAACTACAGAGAACAATTGCCCAATGGCCACATGGATGACATATTCCCTTCCCCTCCCGTGAGAGGCAAACCATCCATCCGCAACAGTCGGGCTGCCCTTTAGAAACAACTGCTGTTTTTATTTCCCAGCAGACTCCATGTGTTGTTAGAGTCTGTGTGTATCTGAATCTTGATTTTTAAAAATGTTCTCTCAATAACTGATGATTCTGCGATGACACTGAGTTTTTTGTTTCTTTCTCCCTAAAACATGTGCTTCGTTTAAGCATCACTCCTAAGAGTCTCTAAAATAGTTCTGATTTAATTTTCTACTATTAATACATCCTAATAAATTTTAATTATTGTTTTAAATTAAAAAAATTTTAATGTTCATTTATTTTTGAGAGAGAGGGAGAGAGACAGAAAACAGGGGAGGAACAGAGAGGGGGGGAGACACAGAATCCGAAGCAGGCTCCAGGCTCTGAGCTGTCAGCACAGAGCCCGATGTGGGGCTCGAACTCATGAACCATGAGATCATGACCTGAGTCGAAGTCGGCCGCTTAACCGACTGAGCCACCCAGGTGCCCCTAATTATTATTCTATACATGTTATCAATATTTGTCTAAGGTTTTGGGTTGTTTACCTGAAGAGTTAGATTCAACCACACTTACTTACTTTAGGTAATATTTTCTTTGGGTCACTCATAATAATAATTTTCATCGTGTGGAAATCCTTATTCTTTTTCTTTTACTCTTTTACATAGATTTCATTGAGAATATAATAAATTAAAATACTTTTTTTAATTGAAAATACACTTTAAATAGTTCTGTCTGATAAAGTCTCATGAGAAAGTTATATAGTTTTTTCTCTCTTAAGGTCTGGGTAAGAAACCAGGCAGACAAAACAAACATAAATATAAAACAAACAAAAAAAAAGGAAAATAAGCAAACCAAACTTCCCGCTTAATGAGACTATGTGTAAACTTAGTGTCTAAGTTTTGTTTTTATACTCACTACCATCCATTAACAGCTGGAGAGGAACAAACCAAATATTCACAAGACTGGAAATATCTAGGTGCCAAAACAGAAAAGGGGAGTCACTAAAGAGTACTGAACCACTCGATGTGGTTCAATTTAATTCTTATCACAAAGATTGTTTTTAATGATGGTATCTTTTATAAAACAAACACTTTGCAAAACATTAAGGTTGAATAATTATAAATAATAATTTTCCTTCTGAGCTTTTAACTTCACTATTGTAAAGGGAGAAAAATCTCCCTTGTATTTTAACACTACTTATAAATATAGCCATTGGGTATTGTAGAGCTTACATTTGATTCAGCCATGGCCATTTGCCACGTGTGGACCCTTAGTCATTCAGTGATTCAGTAACTTCTTGATTTCCATTCCCTCATTGGTCAAATAAAGACTAACTTTTTTGTATAGTCTCTCTCTCAATTCTTAAAATCCTGTAAATTTGGTGATTTCTCCCATTTGGGTCAGATACGTAAGTGTTCCATATCTGGCAAAAATTCCGTATGACTGTAAGCAGATTCGAATCCACTGGCAATCCAAACGTAAAGTCAAATAGAAGCCCTGTAACATTTGTGTTTGTTCTAGTATTTTCTTCTTTAAAATATTACAATAATTAAGGATTTTTTGAGACAGATTTTCATGGCAATTATTCGTTTGTAAAATAAAAACCTAAATTTGGGTTTAAGCAAGAAATGTTATTTAAGGATGACACAGCTGTAGAGAGAATAGCAATTGGTATTAAACAATAATAATAGTTACCATTTGAAGATTACCAAGAGCGTTGGTACCTACTATTGTTTGTATGATCTAGGAAGCATGGACAAAACAAATCAAAACGGAGAGTTTGAGATCTAGGGTGACACGTTTTTGAAGTGTTTAATTCATCTATTTAAATGCCATTTGTATTAAAAATGTCACTCTCTCAAATAATTGGCAAACATTGGAACTAGTCCCTTCAGTATTTTGCTGAGCTAAAATTTGCTGTGACATCACGGCACAGATTTTTTTTTTTTCACACTTATTCACATGGTGGACGTGGAATTAATGTAGCTGGGAGGTTTGGCGTATTTCCATCACCAACGACAGCATCTACAATTTCTTCCTCTAGTTCAGGATTGCAGGTGTATTTTTCCAGGTCCTTCATTTGTACTCTTTGCTCAGGGGAAGTGAATTCAGGGCTATTCTTGGTGGCAGGTTGAAGGAATTCTCTCATCTTGTACTCAGAATATGAAGCCATTCATACCTGGTTTTCTAGGCACTCAACCCAGGAGACAGAGATCATTACCTTGGTACTTTGCCATCACAGTGTCTCCGACCCCCTCTTTATTCCAATTTGATGACTTTTGAGCTCTTCATTCAAAGTGATTGGAATTTGCCTGAAAAAGTGAACTTCTGAAAGTCAAGTGAGAAACTTGACTATATAGGGTCTGCAAGCTTCTCTGACCACCTCAGCAAACATGTTTTATTCTCTCCTTAGGACATAAAACGTGAGTTTAGTAATGTCGGCAAATCCTGTTACGCCTATGACCGAGATCGCAAAACTTTCTTCCTTTGGGTGCTCTATTGTAGATAAAATTCCATTTTCTGTCTAGAACTATGAAATGATAACCCAGACAATTTTTTTCTGTCTTCATTTAAATGATACTTACAAAAATCAGGTATCCAAGTATTTTCTTTTAGCTAAATGTTTAGTTACATGTGGAAATAAAAATCTTTATATTTTAAAATTTCTTTCATGTTTAATCATGTTAATGTATACAAACATCATAAGGGTTTGGAAAGTGATCGCATTTTCTTGCGTGATTAACCTTATCCACAAGTTTAACATTGCCTAAATAGCTCTTAAATAGCATGTCCCTACAGAAAATGTGATGATTTTTCACATAAACAGTGAGGAAGCAAGTTCCTTCTCAAACATTTTTTTAGGGTTTCAGAATATAAGCATTTTACTTTGGTTATATTGCAAATCTAAGAAATACTCATAGTTTCACTGAATTTTATTTTGTAATACATTGATTCTCTCTAAAAAGCCCTTTTAGGTGAGACTTCCGACTAAGTAAGTATTTGATTAAGTAATTTAAACATAAGGAAGAATTGGAGACAATAAATATGTACAATAATGTTATTTAGCAGTGAGTTTAAAATTACACAATCAATAAGCATTTAATTATAATCATATCACTGGTGATTAAGTGTATAAAGTAGGTCAACTCTGTAGTAATTTAACATAATTTGGGATAAATACACATTAATTATTTAGATATCAAGAAGCACTGAGAAGTACTACAAAAATTGAATGCAGTTTGTTTGTTTACTTTAATATGAAATTTATTGTCAAATTGGTTTCCATGCAACACCCTGTGCTCATCCCAACAGGTGCCCTCAATACCCATCACCCACCCTTCCCTCCCTCCCACCCCCATTAACCCTCAGATCGTTTTCAGTTTTTAAGACTCTTATGGTTTGCCTCCCTCCCTCTCTAACATTTTTTTTCCTTCCCCTCCCCTTTGGTCTTCAGTTAAGTTTCTCAGGATCCACATAAGAGTGAAAACATACGGTATCTGTCTTTGTATAGCTTATTTCACTTAGCATAGCACTATCCAGTTCCATCCACGTTGCTACAAAAAGCCATATTTCATTTTTTCTCATTGCCACGTAGTATTCCATTGTGTATAAAAATCACAATTTCTTTACCATTTGTCAGTTGATGGACATTTAGGCTCTTTCCATAATTTGGCTATTGTTGAAAGGGCTGCTGTAAACATTGGGGTACGAGTGCCCCTATGCATCAGCACTCCTGTATCCCTTGGGTAAATTCCTAACAGTGTTATTGCTAGGTCATAGAGTGGATCTATTTTTAATTTTCTGAGGAACCTCCACACTGTTTTCCAGAGCGGCTGCACCAGTTTACATTCCCACCAACAGTGAAAGAGGGTTCCTGTTTCTCCACATCCTCGCCAGCATTTGTAGTCTCCCGATTAGTTCATTTCAGCCACTCTGACTGGCGTGAGCTGATATCTCAGTGTGGGTTTGATTTGGATTTCCCTGATGAGGAGTGACATTGAGCATCTTTTCATGTGCCTGTTGGCCATCTGGATGTCTTCTTTAGAGAAGGGTCTATTCATGTTTTCTGCCCATTTCTTCACTGGATTATTTGTTTTTTTGGGTGTGGAGTTTGGTGAGTTCTTTATAGATTTTGGATACCAGCCTTTGTCTGATATGTCATTTGCAAATATCTTTTCCCCTTCCGTCAGTTGCCTTTTAGTTTTGTTGATTGTTTCCTTTGCAGTGCAGAAGCTTTTTATCTTCACGAGGTCCCAGTAGTTCATTTGTGCTTTTAATTCCCTTGCCTTTGGAGATGAGTCAAGTAAGAAATTGCTGCAACTGAGGTCAGAGAGGTTTTTTCCTGCTTTCTCCTCTAGGGTTTGATGGTTTCCTGTCTCACATTCAGGTCCTTTATCCATTTTGAGTTTATTTTTGTGAATGGTGTGAGAAAGTGTTCTAGTTTCATTCTTCTGCATGTTGCTGTCCAGTTCTCCCAGCACCATTTGTTAAAGAGACTGTCTTTTTTTCCAATGGATATTCTTTCCTGCTTTGTCAAAGATTAGTTGGCCATACTTTTGTGGGTCCAATTCTGGAGACTCTATTCTATTCCATTGGTCTATGTGTCTGTTTTTGTGCCAATACCGTACTGTCTTGATGATTACAGCTTTGTAGTAGAGGCTTAATTGAATGCAGTTTAAAGTGATTAGCATGAGACACTTTGGATATACTATCACTGAATTTGAGAACTCGAACCTGAAGAGAACTATGAGACAAAGGAGATTTTTATGGCTTCTAGATCACCTGTCAGTGGTCTGTTGGAGTGAGTTTCTGGTGTTGGATTTTCTTCCACTTCCATGAGTACGTACTCGTCACACTTTTTTGGAGACATATCAATTTGCACCAGCATTTGGGACATTATGAAATTCTCTGGGATTAGTTCATTTGTATTTGTTTGTTTTAAGAATATCTATTAGGTGTCCGTTCTTCTCACAGAGAGAAAATGTGGAGGTGTAGATACATCTCTGTCTACAGATCCAATCATGTAAGTAGGAACATCATGGCTGCCTGTGCCCACAGGGGCGGAAGCTGGTGTTAGAAGGGACCCAGAGAAACCAGCAGTAGTAAAAGCATGAGGCAGGCTAATCAGCAGTGGGAAGAATGTGTGTCTCCATGTCGAAGTGCCGAGTGAGGAAGTAGGCGGTGGAAAAAGGAGACCCATTCGTTATGCTGTCTATGCCCAGGAGGATGGCAAGGTCTGAGATGAACCATTTCTGGCCAGGACACCTGCTGCTGAGACCCCCACATCACCAAATCAGGCTATACATACAGGGCAGCAGATAATTTAATGAATAATCTCAATTGCAAAGATGAACATCACCAAATATTAATGAAAATCACCAAATATTAATGAAAAGCTAGAAAAAAGAAAGTAGATATCAAACTCACCAAAAACAATGACTTACCCCTGAGGAAAATAAGGATATGTTTTCTTTTTTTAAGTTTATTTATTTATTTTGAGAGAGAGTGAGAGAGAGCATGCATGCATGTGGGAGGGGCAGAGAGAGAGAGAATCCCAAGCAGGCTCTGTACCGTTAGTCTAGAGTCCAACACAGGGCTCGAACCCATGAACCGTGAGATCATGACCTGAGCTGAAATCAAGAGTGAGATTTAATTGACTGAGCCAGCCAGGCACCCAAGGACATGCTTTTAAAACAACAAATACACCTTCGGTGAAGAGGGGATCAGAAATGGCACTAGATAAACTTGATAATCTTCAGTTCACACTCTGAGTTCATCACATAAGAATGATTAACTCACAGTGGATTATAGAGTTAAATGTAAAATCTAAAGCCACGAAACCTCTAGGAGAACATGAAGGAGAAAATCATGTGATCTGCGCTATGCACAAATTTCCTAGGTGTGATAACAAAAGCAGAAACGATAAGGAAAATAAATTGCTAATTGGGACTTTGTCAAATATATGGATGTCTGCTTTTTGAAGGAGTCTGCTAAGATAATTAGATATAAGTCACAGAAAAGAGAAATCACAGACATACAAATTACATGTTGATTAAAGGACTAGTATTCAGAATATATGCAGGACTCTGAAAACTCAAAAATATTGCAAAAAACCCAACAACCCAATAGTTTAATGAACAAAAGATTTGAGTAATTACTTACTGAAAAAAAGATCTGTGGGTGATAAATAAGCATGTAAAAAGATGCTCAACATTATCAGCCATTAGGAAAATGCAAGTAAAAACCACAAGACGCCAGTACCTACCTGTTAGAATGGCAAACAGAACTATCATTACCCAAAACTAACAGGACTATGGAGAGCCAGAGCTCCCATAGATTTCTGATGGGAATGCAAAATCGTACAAAGACTTTGGAAAAATGTTTGATGTTTCTTTTCAAGTTAAACATACACTTACCGTATGCCCCCAGCAAACTCAGTCCTATGTATTTGCCCAAGAGAAATTAAGATTTATATTTATACAGGCACCTATACTCAAATATTATTAGCAGCTTTAACATACTAGCCAGACTAGAAACAATCCCAGTGTCCTTCAGCTCGGGACTGGGTAAATAAACTGGGGTATGTCCATACAATGAACTGTTATTCAGCAATAAAAAGCAACATATCTCGGACACAGTCAAAAGTATGGATGGATGGCTAGTGCATTATGCTGCGCAAAAGGAGCCAGACTCCAAGAGTCATATATTGTATGATTTCATTTATATGACATTCCGGCAAAGCCAAGCTATCAGTGGTCCTCAGGGGATAGGAGTGAAGCCAGGAATCATTGCAAAGAGACAAGAAAGAATTTTTTTTCAGGTGGTGAATATCTTCATTGAAGTGATGGGTATTTACTTATACGCCCATGTGTTTGTCAAAACTTGAAGAGCTGAGCACTGGAAACAACAGTTGTAATGTATGTACATTATATTTTAATGAAAACAAAATTAAACACAAACCTTAGAGAGAGAGAAGGGAGCAAACTGCAAATATAATAAAGCATATAAATAAATGAATACAATTTAGTAAAAACTATGGTTATGAAGAAAGAACAAAAGTTCTTAAATATCTTAGAATAAAAAAATAATTGTTGATTTGTAAGATCAGTATATGGACTGTGTAGGAGAAGAATAGAGGTAATCGAAACCACAATGAGGTACCACCTCACACCTGTCAGAATAGCTAAACATTAACAACTCAGGCAACAAAAGATGCTGGCAAGGATTGGAGAAAGAGGAGCCATTTTGCACTGCTGGTGGGAATGCAAACTGGTGCAGCCACTCTGGAAAACAGTATGGAGTTTCCTCAAAAAAACTAAAAATAGAACTACCCTACGACCCAGCAATCGCACTACTAGGTATTTATCCAAGAGATACAAGTGTGCTGTTTCGAAGGGACACAGGCACCCCCATGTTTATAGCAGCACTAGCAACAATAGCCAAAGTATGGAAAGAGCCCAAATGTCCATCGAGGGATTAATGGATGAAGAAGATGTGGTATATATATACAATGGAGTCTTACTCGGCAATCAAAAAGAATGAAATCTTGCCATTTGCAACTAGGTGGATGGAACTGGAGGGTATTATGCTAAGTGAAATTAGTCAGTCAGAGAAAGACAAAAATCATATGGCCTCACTCATATAAGGACTTTAAGAGACAAAACAGATGAACATAAGGGAAGGGAAGCAAAAATAATACAAAAACAGGGAGGGGGACAAAACATAAGAGACTCTTAAATACAGAGAACAAACTGAGCGGTTGCTGGAGGGATTTTGGTTGGGGAGATGGGCTAAATGGTCAAGGGGCATTAAGGAGGACACTTGCTGGGATGAGCACTGGGTGTTCTATGTAGGGGATGAATCACTGGAATCTACTCCTGAAGTCATTATTGCATTATATGCTAACTAACTTGGATGTAAATAGAAACAAACAAATAAATAAATAAGTAAATAAATCAGTGAGACCAGCTTGTTTCACTTCAAGAAAAGAAAAAGAAAATTCATATTCATGTCAGGTATAATTCAAGTAAGTCATCAGGAGCTGTATCGTATTTATAAAAATACATTCTTGACAACCAATGACTCAGTAAACAAAAAAATGAAAAGGTGGACAAAGTTATATCAGTACAGATTAAATTAAATCACCTTACACTATTACAATTGTGGAAAAATACTTAAATGTCACATAGAAATTCAGGAACATAACACTCTGGGTTAGGTTATGTGTGATGCATGTGTTGGAAAGAAACGATAGGTACTTGAAAAGCCCCATTAACTTGTTAACCCATATTTCTCTGTCTCCACCACAATCCAATCAGGATAAGGCATTCCCATTTTAAGCTCCAGAATCAGGCTGCATCAGGGTGGGTGGCCCACCGTCTGACTCTTGATAAAGTAGTTACTGAGTATCAGGGTCTCTACTAAGGTTGCTGGGAAAAACCACAGGCCTCCATAACTGGGCTCTTCAGCAGCGAATCCAAAAGCATAAAAACCTAATCACTGCCCCATTTTCTCCTTGGAAATCTCACACCACTACATCATTCTAGCAGGGAGTACAACACATCTGGAATTTTAATTGTAAGGATTCCAGAGAATATAGGCTTTTTGTGCATCTGCATGTTGGAAGTTTAAAAATGGGTTTTGAACACCATCTGCCACACTCATCACAACAGCATCTAATTTTTGTGTGTGTGTGTGTGTGTGTGTGTGTGTGTGTGTGCGTGTGTGTGTGTGTGGAGAGAGAGAGAGAGACGGAGAGAGAGATCCATATCCATATCCATATCCATATCCATATCCATGACTACTGTGTTTAAACAGAACATTTCTGTGCCTTCACAGATACAGACTGGGCATCTGGTATGAAAGGGATATTTACTTTTTATTGTAAAACTCCTTTGTATTGTTTACACATATGCAGGTACTTTTTACCATACATAGCTACTCTATTTTAATTAAAAGTTGCGTTTTGGAATAAAAGCTTTTACAACATGTTTGCATGCAGAGTGTTCTATTTGGTCTTTACAGCAATGCTGAGAAACGGACTCGGCAAACATTGTTATTCCCATTTTATAATGGTGGATCATGAACTGCAATATTTTTAGTTCTCAAATTCACCAGCCTTGGAGCATGCTAAAATTTCTTTAAAAGTGTAATGTTAGTGGGGACTGGATAGTCTTTTCTTAAGGACGGTTCAGTAATATTTATAAAAATTAAAAATGTTTATACCATTATATTTAGAATTTCTACCTCTTGGATTTTATTCTTCATAAACATTTCCACAAGTGTAGGAGGAGATATCTACAAGCAAGTTTCTCGAAGCTTCCTTCGAAAGAAACCAGTAAGAAGAATCTCAATACCTCCCAAGACAAAACTGGTTAAATAATGACAAACAATACATTCCTTGAAAATAATGAAGTAGGTAATATATGGACGACCAAACTATGCCCTAATCATATTAACTGGAAAAAAATCAAGTTGAAAAACATGGAATTTATTTTATTCATATGTAAAGACGATAGTAATATTAATGGTATATATGTATGTTAAGACTCATGGAAAGCATTGGAGTCACGTGCATAGAATTACTTAGAGTATTATTACTGATTGGTAAACATTGCAGAGGCTTTTGTTCTCAAGTTATGTTCATGTAACATCTGTATTTATTTAACTCTGTGTAATATTTGCAATATGAAAATATATGAAAATAAGATATAAAAAGATATAAAGATGCAAAAAAGTAAGATGATAAAAATATGACATAAGTAAAATAGATGATTTCTATGATTCCCATTATATCAGATCGTCTGAGTTTGGCCTGTGAGTCCTGCTAAAAGCCTAAGCAGATTGATGTGATGGTTTGTTATCTCCCTTAAGCCGAGCGGGCTGGTACAAGAGAATTGCTGAGTAATTGGATGGTAAAAGCATTGCATTTGAATCAAAGCTCTGTCATTTCTTCAGCAGGTCATGTTATATAGCTGAGCCACAGTTTTCTGATTTGTAAAATGAGAGTAATAAAAATATGTATAATGCTGCTCAGAAAAATTAGATAGGATGATTTAAAGATCCAATTGAAGACTAAAATCCAATATATTATTATTAATGAGATACACAAAAAACTAGTTTATGAAGAGCCGGGACCATCCATCTTTAAGACCTATCTGAATATTTTCAAAAACTTAAAAGTGCACGGATACTCTGAGCTATGCAATGTAGGATGATGCCACCAGCCAGGCTGGCCACCAGCTCCAAGGTGAGGACGAGGGAGGGAGTTGCTCGTAATGGAAGAAGAAGGTGGAGCTCTGGGGGAAATCTAAATTTCGCCTTGTGAAGGGACTGGCAGTATGATAAGGGTCACAACGTGCTTGTCCAGTAAGGATTATTATGATTATGTTGATAGTTGTTTCCAATTTTTCAGCTCAAGTTTTGGGCTATAGCTGTTTTGCTGGTTGAGCCAATCCACTGTGGCAATTAGGTTCTGTCTGCAGTAATGGAAGCTGTGGACTCATTATTAATTTGCACATTGATATTCTTACATCAAGCTAATTGAATTTTCCTCCTAGAAACAAAATAATCCTATGTTAATGTATTTCAAATTTACACAATGCATTTCCTTATGAAATATTTAGGAATTGGATAGGCATAGTGCAGTTTAGATACTTTAATATTTAATAACATAAAAAAGGGTTCTATTTTATTGGAATATTAATTCAATTTATATTATGATATTTTTAACCTTTGTGCCATTTTATATTAGGCGATATTTCATATGTATGAAAAGCATGAAGAATAATAAAGTGGCATGTCTGTACCCAGTGAGTACCAACTACTCAGATCTATCAAATCCTAATGCTTTGCCATGATTACTTCAGATATTTTTAAGAAACAAAATATTTCAGAAGCATTTGAAGACCACTAGGTACCCAGTAAAAATGTACTTATTCTCTACTCAGAGATAATAATCACCTTGAATTTGGTGTTAATTATTCTCATGAATTTCTCCAAATAGGTACATAAATAGGTATCCACATACAATATACAATAGTGGTTGGCACATTTTGAAAATTGATAAAAATGAATACACAATGTATGTATTCTTGTGCCGTCTGCCTTCTTTACTCAACATTATAGTTTTGACATTATTCGTATTAATACGTGTAGTTCTGGTTCAATCATTTTAACTTTATTTAGCATTCCAGTGTGTGGAAGTGCCTAAGATTTTAAAATTATCACTGAATACTTCAATTATCTCTATTTTTTTTCCTATTATAAGAAATGCTGCTGTAGATACTTTTATACATCTTCTTAGGTGTGATGTATATATGAAGATGTAGAATTATAGGATTAGAGTGTATTCACATATTTAACTTTACCAAATATTGTTAAATTGCTCTCCCAAGAAGTTTAGCTAATATAGACTTCCTCTATCTCAGTATGAGACTTCCATTTCTCTATAACTTCTCAACACACTTTTAATTTCTGCTGCTTTCACAGATGTGAAGTTACGTTTCAGTATTTTAATCAGCATTTCCCTGATTACTGATGGAATTGAGCATGTTTTTTGTTTCTTTGGCCATTTGAGTTTCCTCACTCAGGTATTCCTTATTCTAAATGATTTCCCATTTTCCATTTGGAGTGATTGTTCATTTACTGTAGGTTTGGAGAAGATAATTGTATAATCTGAATACTAATTCTTTATTGATTGAATAGTTGAAGATATACTTTTCCAAATGGTAGCTTGTCTTTTCTAAGTTTTAAAGTGCACCTATGTTTTTATTTTTAATACAGTTGAAACATATTTTTTTCTAGTTTCTAATTTTTATGTCTTAACAGATTTCCTGGCCAGATACATGCAATATTGTTATTCTATTTTCTGATAAAAACTTATTGACTTTGCTTTTCACACTTAAGTTTTAGCTTCACCTGTATTTCCATTTCTGCATGGTGTGAGGTAGGGATCAAACTTTAATTGTTTCATCTGTGAGACCAGTGATCTCAGCAACAGTCAGCTTTTGCCTAGTGCTTTCTAACTTTGCCTCCATCATAAATCAAGTTTTCAAAAAATCTGTGGGTATATTTCTCTGCTTCATATTTTGCTTCACTTACTGTTTTTTTTGTCTCTGCACTTTAAGTGTAATTTCTTATTTATTATGTGTACTAACCTTGTTATCTGAGTAAAGCCAAATATGTGTCCAGAAACACAATTCTCAGGCTGACTCTTATTTTCACCATTTTAGAGTGGGAGACAAAGGGAAAATTTGAAAGTATTTGAGTTTACCTTTTCACAGGTATTTGGTAGGGGAAAAGCATTGTGTTGCATTTCCAGTTCCTCCCTGCCTCATAAAGGTGGCCTCTTCAAAGAGGGGATCAGTTACTGTGTGTGTGTGTGTGTGTGTGTGTGTGTGTGTGTGTGTATGTGACCCTCAGGCATTGAGCCCCTGTGTATACATGAAACCACATGGTGGCTGTAGGACTAGTTGCAGAGGCAGCAGCAGTATCCATGGTAGTACTCTAGTGGTGTCATAGTGATGGAAGCAGTAACATCTAACGTTTCAGCTACTAAGTCATTTTCTCCTTAGAAGAAAAACAGTATTCTTAAGAAACGGCTTCAAGGAGAGATCAATTTGCCATACTGATGTGGGGGTAGGGAGATACCAAGTACAATATTTTCTTGCTTTTCAGTTTTAACAAGGATTGGAAGTGAGCCCATGGATGGAGGCTTTGAGTTCTTAGCCAGCCATCTTGGATAGGCTTCAATGATTAATTCTGTGACAATAGTTGGAAATGGTGTAATCTCTTTAACTCCCTTCTGTGAACTAACCACTGTTCTATCCTTGTTGTTATGCACCATCTCTACGTGCATGACTTCTGCTCCACAGTGACACTGCCTGTGTGTGGGCACTGTTAGAGTCCCTCTTTTACCCTCTGTCCTACTCTTTGGGAATGGTTCTACTCTGTTTTAAAGGAATGGCATCCTGGTTCCTCTTTGAGTTATCATTGTTAATGAAATAGAGTGAGAATCACTGGCCCTTTTCATCTGGGTGTGCAATTAAGTTTGACTAAGCAAGAGAAAAAAATAGGAAATGAGAAGTTCTCTCTGGAAATGTGTTCAAAATTATTTTCTTCATAACAGTGAATGTGGCATTTAATAATGAAAATAAGAACACCCCCCTCCCACATGGACCATTTATATAAAGCAAAAGAAATGAAGTGATATGAAAATGCATTATAGCTTTGAATGGGTCATATGATTATAATGCTGATCAAATAAAAGTGTTTACAGAAGAGTGACAGTGTACTGTGAGCCCAATAGTAGAGAAAGGAGATATTCCATACCCTTTAGAATAAAAAATAAACGGGGTATGAACCACCATCTTTCTTATTTATTTTTGTGACTTTTTGAGAGTTTTATATATATATACAGTCTCTCTCTCTCTCTCTCTTCCCCCCCCCCACCTCTCTCCACACACGTGTGTGCACGTGCGTGCGTGTGCACACACACACACAGAAGTACATATACATATATACACTTCTGAACAGGAAAACTATCAGTAACATATATAAAAACAAAAATACTTTTAGAAGTTTTGGAACGATAAGCTAATATTAAACACAAAACAGTGAGAGAATGCAAAGTTTTAATAACTGGATGTCTGGAATGTGCTTTGTCCAAAACTCAGTAAAATGCCTTCCCCCCCCCCCCCCCCCCGGACCTACATGATAATGCTGAGGCACTTGGAAACTGTAGTCATCCTTTTGGACCATACAATCAGAACTATTTCCCTGAATTGTTCTCCAGTGGCCTGGGTCAGTGGGCTTGTGGGTCTGGCAGACATTACGCTCTGCCAGGCACTGTGCTCAGCACTGAAGGTGCAGTGGTTCACAGAGTGGGGAAAGAATTCGTTATGCCAGCGAAACAGAAAGAAATGGAAGGAAAACAGTTGCATCTCATTGAGAAGGAGCGGCATGATGTGAGGCTGGAGTGGCATGTGTGGGGTGCCCGTCACGAAGGGATGTATTTAGGGTTTGGTGTATTTTCCAAGTACAAGTTACGATCACTGAAGTGTCTCGTGTAACGAAGCATCATATTTGAAGTTAGTTTTGTACAAATAGCTGTCATTTCTTGAGTGCACATTGTACATTAGGTGTTGGGCTAATGGTTTTATCTCTACTTAATTCGTATTCACAACAACCCTAGAATCACTTCCTAAGTGGGGGAAAGTAAATCTGAGAACATAACGCTGTTGTAACTGAAATCAGGTGGCCAAAAGTTGGCAGTGCTGAAATTAGAACGTAGGTGTCTTTCTCGGAAGCTGAGACCCCTAAGTATTCTAGTAACTGACTTTCTGGTGTATTTAATTGGGCCACTAGCATATATCTCAGGAGAGGGGAGAAGCAGACACTATCTACTTCTGTTTAGGAATTTTCTAGAACAGTGGCTAGTAATTGTTACTTGAGCACTCTTCTGTGGTAGTATTTAAAGACTAAGTGAAAGGATCTCTTCTGGATGACAGTCACCTTCCAGCTGTGCCCACCATTTGGTTTGGTTAACAGGAGAAAAAAATGAAACGATAAGCCCCCTCTAGTTAGCATTTACTTGTGTAATGATCTGTAATTAAATGGCGCCTCCAGGGCTACCCTGAAATGGGACTGCCCAGCTGGCTGGCAACTGGCTGGTTTATTTTGCCCATGCTTCACAGCCACTCTCTCTCCTCCCCAGATTAAAAAAAAAAATAGGCATGCAAATTTAAAAACTTTTCCTCATGGCTTTTTCCTTCTTTATTGGCAACTTTCCTTCACCTCATTGACTATTGCTCTGCTCATCTGAGAGCACAGCTATTTTTCTATAAGGTAGAGATCTTGTCCTAGGTAACTCATTCACAATACAGTATATCCTGGGGCTCAAGTTACTCTGATTCAGTAAATGCTTGAAATATCAACCCCTCTGGATTGGGCCCTACTTCATTTACTCAACTCTTACATCTTGGTCTTAAAGTGTTTACTCGGCTCTTTTACCTCAGCTCTTTCTCTTCTCACTACCTCATCCCTTCTGAAATCTGTCTACTTCCCCAAATGGACTTTTCTTCCCTTCCCTCAGAAAGCATCAAGAAGGCCCAACAGCTGTATCTATGACAAAAACTTCCCCTGACCCTTACAATGATCACAGCTTGATGACATTTTCTGGTTCTTAAAGTAGAGGTATGAGGACGTCTTATTGCCAACGTTACGGATCCCAAACAAAGCTCTTCCCCTCAAATAATGATGGCCAGAGAGAAATGTTGGCCGTGTAACTGTCTTCCTCCTCAATGTTAATATTGCCTGAAATGAACAGCGAGGGTTAGAGATTTATCATCTTCTTCCCTCCTCATTGTCCCCTCTCCCTGTGTCCCAGGGGGAGTGGCTGAACCCCTTTGAAATTCCAGGTGCTTGCTTTATCTAATTCATGCCTAACTGGAGTTCGCTCAAAATAAGAAAAGCCACCACATAATCTGTGAACCAAACTGATGAACTGAGTTCAGTGGGATGTTATGAGTAACTATTCCTAGGTACTATACATAAAAGGCACTTTGCTGAGGGCAAAGGAAATAAAGTCCACCTAAAAATATATATGTCAAGGGTAAAGTGATTTTCAGATTACTTAACATTTTCTTTTTTTTTTCTTTTGTCCTTTCTTACTCTTTCTCCTCTTTCTTGCTTTGTTGTCCTTTCCCCTAAGCACTATTTAAAAATTCAGATGTTTGTTGTGATGAGCACTGGGTATTATATGTAAACGATGAATCACTAAATTCTATTCCTGAAACCAATATTACACTATATGTTAACTAACTAGAATTTAAATTAAAAACTTGAAACAAAAAAAAGAAAAAAAGGAAAAAAATACTTTATACTTTCAAAAAAATAAAAATAAAAAATAAAAAGTCAGATGTCAACCCATACTAGTTTTACCCATCTACTTATGGGATATATATTTTTTTCATTACATTAACTTTTTATTTTATTACTTTCTCCCAAGTAGCTGTCTGGACCCCTGCTTTGGGGGAAAATGGACTAAGAAGATTTTCTGCAACTGGGTTTCTGCTTCAAAGGGAAAAGGTGTTGTGACCTTTACAAGTTCCTCCTCTGGCCCAGATGTTATTAATCACATCATCCAACTGTAATTTAGTTTTCTCACTTGAGGCAAATTCGCTAGGCAGTTTCACTATTTTTAATTAAAAATATTAAACATCAAACTAGCAAAATGTATCTCCATTTTATAACCTGTGTAATTTATCTCTTCTGGGAAAAGGCATCTCGATTTTAGTATGATTTATTTAATAAATACAGATAATCATAAAAGCTATTATTGTATGGAGAGAGGCAACATCTCTGTTGGAATATAACAGTGATCATTATAACAGTGTTGTAGTCTGTAATTTTAGACTGAAAAAATAGAAAAAAACTGGAGAGAGAGAGAGACATCGAAAACATAAAAAATATTTCCAAAATAGTATTTTAAATCAGAATAAAAACAATAGAAATGATATTAGGTTGGAATCCCAGAGGTTAGTATTATGTTCTTGGTTTGGCCTATATGATATAGACAATTAAATACTTTGGGCCTGTTTGCTTATTTGTAGAAGAGGTTACATTTTATTATGGCATTGCCATAGGTCTCTAAAATTCCCTTAATTAGTATTACTTAGTAGATCTGTAAACTTTAGTGTGATTTGACAACTAGAATTTCACTTTTGTCTGCCTCCATCTTTCTTTTCTTTTTTTCTTTTTCTTTCTTTCTTTCTTTCTTTCTTTCTTTCTTTCTTTCTTTCTTTCTTTC
>NW_026057581.1:5634061-5807154 GCF_023721935.1 Panthera uncia
TTCTTTCTTTCTTTCTTTCTTTCTTTCTTTCTTTCTTTCTTTCTTTCCTTTTTGACACAGAGAGAGAACAAGCTTGGGGGGGCAGCAAGAGGGAGAGAGAGAGAATCCCAAGCAGACTCTGTGCTGTCAGCACAGAGCCTGATATGGGGTTCGAACTCATGAACTGTGAGATCATGACCTGAGGGGAAATCAAGAGTCAATGCTTAAGGTTCTGAGCCCCGCAGGGGTCCCATGCACCCATCTCTTCGATGGAGCTCACAAAAGTCAACCCACAGTGAGGCAGTACTATTTGGCAGGTAAGCATAGGAACTCACTCTTGGTGTGATCCTGGTTCGGATGTTAATTTGTGAACCTTAGTTTCCTCCACTGTAAGCTATGTGCATTGGTATGATCTTTTGCCATTGTTATGAATATTGGCAGAGTGTATTGCAATGATTATTATTATCATCATTTTGGTTTTCATTCATCTCTGTCATCTACAATGATGGTGCATTAACATAGCATTAAAATAATCCTAGGATTATAGGTCCCCATTATATAGACTAAAGTGGAATCCTTCCCTCCACAAAGATGGGCATCTTGCTGACCATTAAACATGAGATGCTCATTCCCTTTTCTGTGGGTCTACCTGTGCAGATCCTCTTACCTGGAGTCCTCTTGACTTTTCTTTTCTTTGCCCATGCAAATGCTATCCATCCTTTAAATCTCAGCTCAAATCCCACCTCTTTGCATGAGAGCTGTCCCTACTATGTCAGCTCCCTTTCTATGTCAGAGAACACAGGTTTTCTGTAAATTGTACAAAATGATATCACACCCAATGAAAAGACACCTTGTGTCATTATCAGTGAATGTTAAGGGAAAGAGCGTTAGCTCTGGTGTTTGTACACCTTAGTTCCCATCCAAGATTTTTATAACCAGAAGATGAGATAAGTGACTTTGGAAAATTCGTTAAATTCTCTGATTCTGTTTCCTAATTTTTCAAATGAAAACCATGTCACCTACCACCAAGGGTTGTCCTGAATACTAAATTAAATAAACATACCAAGGACCTGATATACATCACAAGCTTAGTAAATGTTTATTTCTCCCTATTGCCTACTCCAGTGATCTATAAGAAATGTGTGTTGAGTTGAATGTATGGAAAGGTCTTATTTCCCCAAAAGAGAATATAAGTCATTTAAAACAAAATGATTCTTTTTAATTTTTTATTACAAAGTATAACTTTTGAATTCATCATAAACATTAAGTAAACCATTGTATTAAAATACTTGTCAGTTAGACAAAGTTTGTTGTTTGAATATAGAACAACCGAAATAGAGCAAAGTCGTGGGTAAAAAGAGTACTTATTTCCTTAATCATATGTAAAAAAAATATGTGAGTAGCTTTATAACAATGCTTGTATAATATGATAAAACAACATAAGTAAAGAGATTTATGTAAAGGCAAAAAGGATAATAAAATAAAGTAACAAACTTGGCAATCAAAGTGAATGCCAGGAATTCCTGTCTAATTATTAAAGGTGGATTGAAAATTTGACCTTGAGCCTACTCATAGAAATGGGTAGACTCTTTCACTTATATTTCTACAAGTTTTCTATTGGTTCTGGAAGACTTCCTTGGGGTACCAGGAAAAAAAAGTCTTGGCATTTCAAAATCAATGATTTTTGCCCAGGCCTACCTATGTGAAATGAACAACATCTATCACGTCCCTCTGGAGTTTATCTATCTGCTCTACTTTACAAGATTAGATCAGTCAGTAGCATTCAAGTGTGCAAAGTTTCAATGAAAGTGGCTCCAGGGGTATACACTGAGTTTTCTGAAATAACGTTTCTGAACCCTCACGGAGAAGAATCAAGGGGCTAAAGTTGTGTGAAGAGAGGTAATTTCAGAAGGAGACAACTTAACTTTCTGCCAGATATACTGGAGAAAAATCAGCAATCCCACTTGTTACCTGTCTCGTTGGCTATTGTTGAAGTAAGTAGTGATTCAATGTCTACAGGATATGTTGTTGTTTTTTTTATGAATACTTGTTTCAGACTTTTTTCTTCCATGATGGCAATCTTTCCTTGGAGATCTATAAGTATACTTCACTTTCCTTATGCATTCTTTCATCCTAAAAGTACTATTTTGTATAAATATTAACATATCTCTTTATGTATGGTATGGTAGAATGCTAAGACATCATTAAAAGAAAAATGTTGGTCAATTGAAATAAAATTGTTACCGTAATAAATTATTTTAATAATTCAATTTTAATAGAATAAGCAAGATCTGAAAAGGCAAACCAATTATGGGTGTTTATTTTAAAAAGCAACCTTCATATCATGCCCTGAAATGAGTATGAATTCTGCTCATTCTTTTAAACTTTAAGATAAAAAAAAAAAGATAGATCGGTGTGCCTGGTGACTCAGTCAGTTGAGCGGCCGGCTTCGGCTCAGATCATGATCTCACGGATCGTGATTTTGAGCCCGGTGTCGGGCTCTGTGCTGACAGCTCAGAGCCTGGAGCCTGTTCCGGATTCTGTGTCTCCCTCTCTCTTTGCCGCTCCTCCACTCACGCTGTGTCTCTCTCTGTCTCTCAAAAATGAATAAACGTTAAATTAAAAAAAAAAATTTTAAAAAACTAAAGTAATTGGTTTTTGAAATATCTTTATAACACTAAAGACCTAAATGTGTGGCCTTGTAACAAGGATGATTCAAGAGCATTATCCTCATTTGGGATTTTGGGTCCCCATATTGGACCATGAAGAGAAACAGCAGCCCAAGTGATGATTCAAAAGGGCTTATGTGTGCCCGGGAGAAGTAGTGAGTACATGGCTTTAGGATAACATTTCAAAACATCAATTAAATTTCGTTAGATTTTCTTCAGAGCTGATTCTTTGACCCAGAAGTTAGTCACAAGTTAAATCAAAAGAAAAATTATGGACAGACTCAAGTTTCATTAATCTAAGTAATTTTATTGCTCTTTTCTCTCCCCTGACTCCTTAGATCTGGAGAGCATAAAGGAAGGAGAAAAGGGAAGGGAGAGGGTTTTTACTGATCTGCTTACACTTGGCCAAGGGAGGCTTCACTGGTTAGACTGGGCTTTGGCAGCTCTGGAGGAGAAAAACAATAAAGAAATATATACATATGCATGATGTCAATTGATGATGCCTTCTATAAAGAAAAATATATCAAGATAGGAGAATCGAAAACAAGTGATATTTGTTTATCTGTGATCATTAAAGGAAAGGTCTCTACTGTAGTCACTGAAGAAGCAAGCCATCCAGGTATCTGTCATAACAAATACAGAGGCACTGAAGGTTGCTCTCCAGGACTGCAAGCAGTTCTGTATGATTGAACCAGTACGAGCAAGGATAAAGCAAATGGGAGCTAAGGTTAGACTGATAACTGGAAGCAGATCACATAGGGTCTTTCGGGCCATGGTGAAATTTTGTGTTTTACTCCTGATGAGATAGGAAACCTCTGAAGATTTTTTTAACGTTTATTTATTTTTGAGAGTCAGAGAGACAGAGCAAGAGTGGGGGAGGAGCAGAGAGAGAAGGAGACACACAGAATCCGAAGCAGGTGCCAGGCTCTGAGCTGTCAGCACAGACGTGACCTGAACCCAAGTCAGAGGCTTAACCAACTGAACCACCAAGGTGCCCTGGAAACTTCTGAAGATTTTATGCAGAAAAGCAGTATTTGCCTGATATTGCCCCCAGTTCCAAGCTTCACTTTTGTTTTTTTAAACCAAAAGACTGGCTAGGTTGAACTACAGTTACTTCATCCCAATTCAAAATTCTTGAGGGAGAACTCTGAATGTTACTCTCTTGGCTGATACCTGACAATGACAAGGTGGTCAGCATTGCGCCAAGCTTTCCATCAGTACTTGTTAAGGTTCACAGGAAGGAAGGAAGGCGGGACTTCCTCTAGTACTTTTCTCTTTCGACTGGGGAAGAAAACCTTCTCCGGAACACCTTCATTACATACACGATTGACCCTTAAACAACCTGGGGTGTGTGTTGTGTAGGTCCAGTCATACATAGGTCTTTTTGAATATAAATACAGTACCATGCTGTAAACGTATTTTCTCTTCTTATGATTTTCTTAATGACGTTCTCTTTTTCCTAGCTTACTTTATTGCAAGAGCAGTTTATAATATATATATATATATAATACATAACATATGATATTTGTGTTAATTGATTGTGTTATTAGTAAGGTTTCTGTTCAACAGTAGGCTATTAGTAGTTAAGTTTTTAGGGGAGTCGAAATTTCTACAAGGAGTTTTGACTGCTGGGATGGAGGGAGCCAACACCTCTAACCCCCAAACTGTTCAAGGATCAACTGTATCCTCAGGTTGTATTGGTAAAAATCCAGCTATCTGCCCACTTCTAGTCCATAATGTCAAAGGCTGAACAGGACTCATACGACTGAGTTAGACTCAATATGTTCATCTCCTAAAGCTGAATTTATGTTTCTTGAACACGGTACCTTCCCCACTCTCAAAATATTTGAACAAAATTTGGATTCTGTTAGTAAGGAAATGGTGTTGAGTAGGCAACCAGGAGTGTCTTAAATGTACCCAAAAAGAGATTAGTATCTAACTGAACAGATGAAGAAAAGAGAAAAATGATATAAAGCCCCAATAACATTCCATAAAAGAAGGCTACAAACAAATGTTGCCTATTATTTTTTTTTTAATTTTTTTAACGTTTATTTATTTTTGAGACAGAGAGAGACAGAGCATGAACAGGGCAGGAGCAGAGAGAGAGGGAGACACAGAATCTGAAACAGGCTCCAGGCTCTGAGCTGTCAGCACAGAACCCGACGCGGGGCTCGAACTCACGGACCGTGAGATCATGACCTGAGCCGAAGTCAGACGCTTAACCGACTGAGCCATGCAGGCGCCCCTGTTGCCTATTATTTAAACCCCCTTTCTTCTCATTTCTCCCCACATCCTGATTTTGTGGCTTTGTATAGCCTTTCATGGTTTATTTGGCATCTCAGAAATCTACTGTTCCCAAAGTTTATTAATCTTTCCCAAGTCATTTGGTTTACAGGGCTTTCCAAAAATGGAAGTGTAAAATGTTTATTTACTTAACTTCAGGCATTTAGTTATTGGATCATCCCTTTGCTAACTCTAAATTGGTCTAAAAGATAGTTCACACTCAATGCATGTTTCCTTTTTAGGAAGAGAGTTATAAAAATAAGAAAAGCCATTCTAACAAGAGGAAAAGAAAACATCCCCCCCTGGAAATCAGTGCATAAAAAAGGATAGCTTTTCTTTATTTTTTTTTTTAATTTTTTATTTTTTTATATATGAAATTTACTGTCAAATTGGTTTCCATACAACACCCAGTGCTCATCCCAAAAGGTGCCCTCCTCAATACCCATCACCCACCCTGCCCTCCCGGATAGCTTTTCTTTAAATATGGATCATAATCCTCAGAGTTGGACCCAGTTATAAATTTCTCGAGTTGTTATATATATATATGTCCAGGTCCCCGCCCCCCCCATTTGGTGCCCTTTGATTCCTTAGAGAATCCTCCTTTGCCTATTCTCACAGAGCCCTAATATTACTTTGTTTTCTTCTTTCTCCAACCTTTCAAAACTTCAGTGAAGAATTTAATAAATCAGAATAGCTGCATACAAATGCAGAGTAAGGTTTAATTAGCTATCATTCTCATGGCTGTTTTAGTTGAAGAGTAAGAATTACATCAAAAGAATGCATCTCTAACTTGTAGCATCTAAGTGCAGGGAAGCCATTGAGAATGTACTTAGGCTATGTGGGGGCAGATGGCACTGCTGACCTCACACAATGTATTTTTTGTTTGTTTACTTGTGAAACCAGCGTGATTGTCCCATTTGCTTTGGAAGTGATGCACTGAATCTCCTTCTGAGAAATGAAATGAGAAACATACTCTCATCTTAAAGAAAAACATGGGTAAGATAACAAAGTCAGTTAAAAATACTAAACAGGAGAGAAATGTAACATGGAAAAGTATAGGACTGAATATTGGAGGCACAGGTGTTCTTAGCCAAACTTTTTCCCTGGTAAATTCTGAGACTGTAATGTCTCAGGACCTCTGAATGCATTTCCTCATGCTTCAGTTGCAAGAGCTAGACTGAATCATCTCAAATGATTTTCCAGTTTTTCTGATTCCTTAGCCTATGCATGTTTAGTACCTGGTACTCTGTAAGGAAAAGAAAATAAAAGGATAAAATGGGACCAAAATTTGTGAATCATTCTAAGTTGTTGATAAATTTGCAAACTGGGGAGACACAGAGATCAATGGAAAACCAAACCGTATGTGTCAACTAAACTGCCCTCATGACGCACGGTCAAAGACAATCAGCATAGTGGACATGGGGAGGACGTGGTAAAGGATGGGGGACAGAGACTGACAATGAAGGACAGGAGGAGGGTGCACAGTCACAGAGGAGACCAATGAGGCATTCCCAACGTGGTCAGATTAGGTGCAGATATCAGGATGGGTCTGAGCTGGGGAACAGGTCCCAAAGGGGATAATCACAGGGTTCTATATCAAGGCATGGATGATAAATTAGGGTAGATTCAGAAGAACCTGATTATAAATTTCCGCGTAAGCAGGGAGACTATGAACTTTATTATCCTAAGTGGGATATGCTTAAGAGTAAAAATAGGAACTGTTAGGGAACCTGGGTGGTTCAGTCTGTTAAGTGTCTGACTCTTGATTTCAGTTCAGGTCATGATCTCATGGTTCATGGGATTGAGCCCTGTGTTAGGCTCTGTGCTGACAGTACAGAGCCTGCTCGGGATTCTGTTTTTTCCTCTCCCATGCTCTCTCTCTCTCTCTTTCTCAAAATAAATACACTGAAAAAAAAAGTAGGACCATTAATAATTACTATAGAATAATGGGTGTAAGTGTTACTATCTCAGGAATGCTTAGACTATCCCAGGTAAACTGAGGCCTGCATTTGTTCATCTGCTTATAAGGAGCACACTTCTTTTCCCTGTATATGTGGAAACTACTGAATCCTAGGTTGAAATCACAAAGACTTTATTTAGGTAGCAAAAGTGGAGCCTGCTTGGATATGGTCTGCTCTAAATTTTAGTTCTCTCTCAGTCAGCTCCCTACAGACACAAACATATGATGTGGCATTTGTTATGTTGCAGATATTTCCTGTGTGGTATTGCTAATTATACCTAAGGGAACAGAAGACACTCCCTGAGAGCAGAAACACGATGTGAGAGGGATAAACTATCGAGCTAGACCTACACACGGAGAGGAGAGATGGAAGAAATCAAGGACTGTAAACAATTCTAAAAATTATCTTAGAATACACACTGACACTTCCAGATGGATCTCTTAGCTCCACTTTCCCTGACATTTATGTGCAGTTTCATTCTCTGAAATCTCTGCATTTTTCTCCTAGTGGATGATGCGTGGTGATTCCCAAAGACTCTGATGCTCAGTGTGAGCGTGGCTCAGTGCTTGGCTCATTCGGCAGCCAGCGTTCCTCTCTGCCCAGAACACCAGTCACTCTGAAAGTCAGCCAGTCAGGTGGGCATATGGAGGAAGATAAATAGGGTCCCTGCTCTCATGGAGCGTGTTTTCTGGCAAGGAAGAAACATGATTACAAGTAAGATCCCACGAAGGAGAAGTTCAGAATTTTATGGTGGCTATAAGTAGGCGATCTCCCCTTAGCCTGTTTATCTGGTGTCCAGATAAACTAGCTTATGTATTAATGGTTATAATATTACAACAATAAAAATAACTGCCATTTGCTGAGAACCTATTATGCATGAAGCACTGTTCAAGGGCCTATACAAGCATCTTGAATCCTTCCAAAACCCTGTGGTATCAGTGGTATTATCTCCACATGACACATGAAACGTGTAGCTTTGAAAGGTGATGTGACTTTCACAACACTATGTAGCTGGTAAATAGCGGAGCCGGGACCAAGACTGGTATTTGCCTGGATCCAAAGCCCTCATGTTTTCCTTGTGCAATATTTGGTTTTCTGAACCCTAGTCTCTTCATGTGTGAAATGAGGGTGTGAAAATCTAGCTCACAGCAGTGAGGATTGCATGTGATAATGTACAAAACAAGCAAACAAACAAATAAGTGCTTGGTACAGCATCTTAGACATGACCAGATGAGATGTCCCAGCCTCTCTGAGGTCTGCATCTCAGAACCAAAGTATTCTGAGTACACTTCACTCCTTCCATTGGCTTTAATCTTTCAACTTGTAGCCCTGATATTTCTACAAACTACTCTTCCCACAGGTGCCCATCAGTTCTTGTCCTAATTCCCAAAGTAACAATAGTGACGAGAAGAATCGTCATATAGGGGATATCAATTAAGTGCTTACTATGTTGTATATATTTTAAAAATACAGTTGGCCTATGCTACACGGGGGTGAGTCAGCCAAAAATTTGTGTATAACCTGTAACTCCCTAAAACCTTAGCTGATAAGAGCCTACTGTTGACCAGAAGCCTTACCAATAACATGAACAGTTGACAAGCACATATTTTGTATGTTGTAGGTATTATATAATGTACTGTTACAGTAAAGTAAGCTGAAGGAAAGAAAATACTATTAAGAAAATCATAAGGAAGAGAAAATACATTCCCAGTGCTATGCTGTAAAAAATCCATATATAAGTGGACCCGTGCAGTTCAAAGGGTCCTGTGTTCAAGGGTAAAACGTGTTATGTAATTGAGTCTAAGCAACCTGTGTGACAGGCTCTTTAATTATCTATATATGGAGTGGAGAATACTAGGACACAGGGAGCTTAGTGAGCTGTCTCCAATTCTACAGTCGGTCAAAGTCAGAACTGGATTCAAATCCACCATTCATGTCTAGACCACATATACTTCATCACTTACTACTGTTGAGACAATTCGAGGATCTTAGAATATCCCATGAGTTAGAATTTACCTATACATTCAGATTCTCCTCCAAGTTAAACAATTAAGATAAATTGATAGAAAGTTGGAAGAAAACTGTTCTCTCCCTTAAACCTGCATTTAACTAAGTAAGACCCGATCTAGTCACAGAAGCCATTATATATGGAAATATGAGCTTTGGGGAATTCAAAGTTGCAAGGGAGGTCAGTAACGAGGAGAGCATTTCAGAACAGAAGCAAAGGATGCTGCCAGAAAAGCATGGGCTAAAACGATAATATAAAGGAAAGTAGTGGTGAAAAGGTAAGGTGATTTGACACCAGTTGGAGAGAGCATATGGGGAGCAAGATGAAATGAAGGTCAAAGCATATCGGGTTTCACAGCCATGAAATCGGCCAGGATACAGAAGAACTGGGCAGGGACTGAGTATGCAGGGGAAAAGAAAATTTTGTTGCTGTTGTTTTAGAGTAATTTTTTAAAAATAAAATCAGAAGTATACAGGCTCTGAATGCCACACTTGAAATGTCCAAAGATGGGGGGGAACGCGTTTGTCAGATCTGAACTTAGGGAAGTGCCTGGAGAAATCAAGAGAAAAGACAAAGATATTTTACTCTCAATTACTGGGGAATCAAGAAAGAGGGACAAAGGAAAGAACAAATGTATTTGTAAACTTTCATTTCAAGTCAGCTGAAATAATATGTAACTACATAAGTTTTCCTGAAGTTTGTCACATTTTAACAAGGTCAGTGCATCGCCTCCTTGGCTTCAGGCTTGCGGTGTCCCTACTGGAGACAGGTGTGGCCTCAGCCCCAGGGTTCCAGAAACTTCTCAGTAGTTTTCTGTGCCCTTCATCTCTTCAGCCTGGTGTGGTGGTGGCTTCCTGCTACAGCCAAGCTATGGTGGCCTTACTGCCCCCTGTTCCCTCTCAGAAACTAACCATCTGTGTGATTCTCTATCTCCGTTCTCTCTGTTGCAACTGCAGTGTCCTTGAAATACTCTTTTGTTAGGAAGAGGGTAGATGTATTAGTTTTCTTGGACCTTTATGTGAATGAACTGCCACAAATTGCGTGGTTTCAAGTAAGACATTTATTTCCTCACAGTTCCGAAAGTCACAAGGCCAGAATTAAGTCACAAGGTTGGATCCTCCTAGAGGCTCCAAAGGGATAATCTCCATGCTCTCTCTCTGCATCTGGTGGTATCTCCAACTCATGATGTTCCTTGGCTTGTAGATGTATCACTCCGGTCACTGCCCCTGACTTCACACAACCTTCTTTTCTATGTTTCCCTGTCTCAACTGTCCTTCTATTTTCTCTTCTCAGGACCTTAGTCATTGGATTAAGGACCTACCCTAAATCCAGGATGATCTCATCTTGAGATCCTCATGTTAATTATATTTTCAAAGACCTTATTTCCAAAGAAGGTCACATTTACAGGTATTGGGAGTTATGATTTGGACATATCTTTTGGGGGCCCCTATTCAATCTACTACAGACTGTCCTGTTTTTCTGTTTAGACTGTAAGAGACAGAATGGTCCCCACTCTCACATTCTCAAGTGTCAGAGTCCAATAGAATGTTCTATGACGGTGGACTTGTTTCTGTCTACACTGTCTAATTCAGCGGCCATTAGTCATGTGTGGCTGTTGAATACTTGAAATATGGCTAGTGCAACTGAGCAACTGAATGTTACAATTTATTTCACTTGGATTAATTTAAGCTTAAGTGGTTACCTGTGTCTGGAAGCTATTGCTTGGACAGAGCAGTTCCATAAGGAGAAATCAGCAAACGCAAGTCACCTTAATTCAGTGTAATGTACGTTATGAAAGTGGGCATCTTGTAAGAAAGTGGAGTCAGTGACGGTCACAAAAACAATGACATGAGAGTGGGGCTTTGTCGGGCTGGAAAGTGACTTTCGGATATCAAAATGACATGTGTGAAGGCACAGAAGAGAGAAGAGAGAAAGAAATGCCATACAATACCGTGAGCACAGGGTCTGGGCGTAAGCGAGGCTGCAAAGGTGACTTGTAGACAGCTCAGTTACCATGCTGGAGAATGTGAACTTTGTCCATGGTTGTAAAAGAGGAGAGTGGAACATTCACATTTATTTTTATTTATGCTTTCCAGCTTTATTGAGGTACACTTGACAAACAATGTATACGTTTAAGGTGTACAACCTGAGGATTTAATATACATACACCTTGGGAAAGGATTACCACAATCATGCTAATTAACATATCCATAGCGTTACCATCTTGTGTGTGTGTGTGTGTGTGTGTGTGTGTGTGTGTGTGCGTTGAGAACACTTAAGATCTGCTGTCTTAGCAAATTTCACATCTACCATACTGTATTAACTATAGTCACCATGCTCTACAACAGATCCTCTAGAACTTTGTCATCCTGTAGGACTGAAATGTTGTACCCTTGGACTGTGCATTGCCCCCATCCCCAGCCCCTGGAACCCACCATTCTACTTTTTGCTTTTATGAGTATGACTTTTTTAGATTCCACATGTAAGTGAGATCATATTTTTAAAACATAACGTTACCTGGAGGCAGAATGGAAATTGAGTTGGAGCAGGGAGAGCCCTGAACAAAGTTTCCTATTCTAGTGTTCCATTAATATATATATGGTACGTGCCAAACAGTAACCCAGATTTGAGAGTTGAGGAAAATGTGCAGAGTTTATGTACGAGAATGATGCACATGTTTCAATTCTATTTGTGCAAACTAGTTAGTAAAGGCACTGAATTCCTTACAGCATAAAAGCTTTTAAAAAAATCTCTTTGCTGGGGGGCCTGGGTGGCTCAGTTGGTTAAGCGTCCAACTCTTAGGGCATGATCTCAGGTTCGTGTGTTCGAGCCCCACGTCGGGCTCTGCACTGACAGCTCGGAGCCTGCTTGGGATTCTCTTCCTCTATCTCTGTCCCTCCCCTGTTCCCACTCTCTCAAAATAAATGAATAAATATAAAAAGCTTAAAAATCTCTTTTCTAATCTCCAAGGCAGTGGAGGCGTTACATGCAGTATGTAAAAAAGGAATAAACAGATGCCCTGTGGTAGTTCACCTTCTACCCAGAATCACTTTGAAGGATGGTAAAACCGACCGTCTTTCCATGGTAGGCCCTTTAGATTGGTGGCAGGAGTAATTCTCCTTGTAATTCTTGGCTAATGCATTAGCATTCACAGTAATTTCCGCCATTAGACAGGCCTGCTGTGCGCCATGTCGGTTCCCACTCTGTAATTGTAGGGATCCTCATTAATCTAACAGAATATTATGACATCGTGAGCTTACAGGAGAGACAATTCATGACTGACACAATAAAGGCTTAAATTATGCTGCTTTTGATGATGAGAGATACAGAGCTGCATTTTTTTTAACTTTTGCAAAATTAGGATTTAGCAGCTGTTAAGAAAATCTCTTGTATAATGAAAGTGGATGGCGTTCAGACACAACCAATTCCAGTCCTGCCTTGAGGAAACCTTTTATTTCAGGAAGAGATTAAAATTTCAAAGCTGTTTTCTGGTGGCATTTTTATTGATAAACCTGCATTTAAAGCAGAGCTTTAAAAAATGCATGAGATGCACATAGCCAGAACATACCATGTTAGAAGCTGCTGCCTGGAGCCTGAACCTCACAGAATTTTACAGACTGCTCTGGACAGTCTCCAAGATGTGTTTTGACATATGTTAAATTTTTTACACCCAGCTCTACTTGATGAGGAAGAGCTGACTTTGGGGGTGGTGGGGGAGGTAGGTTTTCCTTTGTTATTAGGTAGGTAAAAGATGTTTACTTTTTTTTTTTTTTTACTGTGAAAAAGAAAGGCATACGTTTAAATTTAGACAAAACATAAAGTAAAAGGACTTCTCTCTGGAATCTTCCCTTCATATATAAGCCATCATCCATATGGTTCATATAAATGACTTGTCTTAGAAATTTAGATTTGCTTTACTTTTATCAATGAGAACATTGAAGCCCAGAAAGGTAGTGACTCTTTCAAGTTCTCTGATCCTTGATGGTGATCTAGCGGAAAAATAAACCTTATTTTCTTCTTTTCTGATCCAGCACTTTTTTGCATCCTTGGGCTGAAAGCAATCAACCGGGATGTATTTAATATCTGCTCATTGCCTCTCATTGTACCATTACATCAGAAATGACTTTGACACCAGAAGTTTGCAATTCTCTGGATAACTAAGCTAGGACACATAAAATTATTCTCAACATCACCAACCATCAGGGAAATGCACATCAAAGCCACAGTGAGATATCACCTCATACCTATGAGAATGGCTGTCATCAAAGAGGACAAGAGATACAGGGTTGGTGAGGATGTGGAGGAAAGGGAGCCCTTGTGCACTGTTAGCATCTGGTACAGTCACTATGGAAAAGAATATGGAGTTTCCTAAAAAATTAAAAATAGAACTACTAAATGACCCAGCAGTTCCACTTCTGAGCATATATCCAAAGGAAATACAAGCAGAATGTTGATTAAGCTCTCTGTACTCCTGTGTTTCTTATGGCATTATGCATAATGGCCAAGATGTGGAAACAACCTAAATGCCCACACGCGTGCCCATAAGAAAGAAGGAAATACTGCCATTTTGCGCACACGCGCACACACACACACACACACACACACACACATATACATACACACACAATGGAATATAGTTCAGCCATAAGAAAGAAGGAAATACTGCCATTTGCAACATGAATGGACCTTGAGGGCACTGTGCTAAGTGAGATAAGTTAGATTGAGAAAGACAAATACTATACAATATTACTTATATGTGGAATCTAAAAAGCCCAGACCCTTAGAAATAGAAAGTAGAGGTTACCAGGGGCTGAGGCTAGTAGATAAATAAGTTCTGGAGATCGAATGTACAGCAGTGATTATAATTAACAATACTAGTATAGAAGTTGCTAAGAAACTAGATCTTAATTGTTCTCACCACAAAAAAACAAAACAAAACAAAACAAAACAAAATGACAAGTGACATGATAGAGATGTTAGCTATCCCTTCAGTGGTAATTATATTGCAATACGTGTACGTATCAAATCAACTGACTGTACATCAGCAATTTATACAATGTTATTTGTCAATGGCATCTCAGTTTTAAAAATGGTGGATTTAGGTAAGCAACAGAGAGGAATTGATTCCATGTTGGGAGGATGGAGTGATTACCACATAGAAACATGATAATACAGGGGGAACAAGGAGTGTTAAGGCCAGTCCAATGTAACCGATTCTGGGGAAGGCAAATAAGCTATCTCAACTATATAAATAGTGCATTGATAACTGGAAACAATGCCTTATCAGAAATACCTATGCACTTCTGCTTAGGGATCTGTGATTCTGTGTAAACTCTCCCATTACTTATTAACTCAAGTGGAATTTGTTTCAAATTAATGATATGTAGAGGTTTCAGTGCTTTGTTGGTCAGCTTTATCTCTCCTCCTGAGAGAACATATGGGAATGAGGAACAGTGTCTCTTATCTATGCAGCAGATATGACCTCACCATATGGACGCACTTACTCAGAATAAAGACCTGAGAAACTTTGTTGAATTTCACACATCCTATGTACTGTCTGAGGAAGACTCTCTAATTGACAGGACATTTCTAAGAATAGGTACCCTTTTGCCATTCCAGAAACACTTCACTCTCTAGAGAGGAGGTCAAAAATATTCTCCCCTCACTAGCGAATAGGTTTTGTGTTGACAGCTCCTGATGCCAATGGGGATCTATTAAATTAGTTTCTATCAAACTCTGAATATTTCAAAACATAACTCAAGGTGGACACTCTACATACCCCAGAGAAGCATGCTCGGAGAAAAGCTAATATTCTAACCAATGCTGTAGACCTGTTCTCAAGTCCTATCTCATTACAAGGACTTCTTTTCCAAGGTAATGCGTTTCATTGAAAGTTTGTATTGTCCACTTAACTTGTATCAGTTTTCCAAGAATGGAGTATATGAATTTTCTGTTTCAATTTTTAAGAGTTTACTTTTTATTCTATATTATGCATGCAGAGATTTTAAAACAAAACTTGAACTTTTGTTAAATTTTAAGGACAATGATCCATGAACCCTTTGTTAGCCAATGTATATATAAAAGCACAAAGAAAACAATAAATTTCCCCAAATTTCTAGTAGTAACCACTTGTTAACACATGACTCCAGACAGAGAGTTTTGCTTCCCAAATAGATGGGTGGACAGAAAAATAGAAATAACTTTATAAAAAGAAATGATGCTACATGTGCTTTAAAAAAAATTTCTACAAAAAGATGATAAATGTGATGTGTCATATTACATGCATTAAACAAAAGAAAAAAGAATTATAATAAAAGGGCTGTGTAATCCCCAAATCCCCAATAAACATTTTTTCCATTTCCTTTTGCTGCAAGAGATACTATTTCTATGGATTCTCAAGGTAAATGACCATGAAAAATATTGAGAAATTGAAGCCATGTTATTTTTTTAACTTCATTCTTCAGTTTCAATTCATAGAAATAAAAGGAAATAAAGAATAAGACAACAACACTTTCCCACGAATTATTTTTAAATTACTCTTCTATTTGTATGTGTAAAAATGACATTATAGTCTATAATTATAATTCCTATACTTGTTTAGTGCAGATTCTATGGTTTGAAGGATTAATGTTCCCTCCCCATTCTTGATTTTTGTGCTGTTTCTGATCTAGCGATTGCTTGGATGAATGTCATCACCTCCGCTTTTCCAACTGTCTGCAAAGGACTTCTATTTGCTGTTTTCCTTGATTTTTATCATTTGAGAAAGTTTGCCTATTGCCTTTCTATACTTGCAGTGATGACTGTTAGATCCATGGCTTGGTAGACACTAAACCCTTGTCTTCCAAGGTTAAGTGTGGCTGTACATGTTCTCTCACAGCTTAGCCTTTCACTACGATTTCCCACAGTATTAATCATATCAGCTGAACATGTTTTATATTTTTATTGAAAATATCTTTTCCAGAAACATCAGTTATCCTTTTGATGTGGGTTGGTTGCTCTCCAGGACTACTGTCAACCTTCACCATAATTCCATGTCAGTGTCCCTAATTAATGACTCTCCTATCGTCCTCTTTTTGTTTTATTCCTGTATGTTGGCACATCCCATTCTGCAGTTGTATGGTGAGGTTGTATAGATTGTACAGTAAGCGGAGAACACCATGGGGCCTATCTTTCGGGTCACAGTGTTCCATTTCAACTAGTTGTCTCCTATACCTGCACAATGGTCTTTCTAGGCTCGCCTATCATTACTGCTCTTGATATCTTCTTCCCTTTTTTCTTATTTTATTCTCTCTCTTCTAGTTGTTATTTTTCTATTTTATAAAAGTTCTTGGTTTACTCCATAATTTTGATAGAGTTTTCTTGCTTTTCAATATTGGCAATAAGATCCAGTTACTCTGATTCTTGATTATTAATTTGTGAGGTCTTTAAAACTTTATGGGATCTAGTCCCTTGATTCCCGGAATTATGAAATTTCACAATAATGTGCTATTGGTGCAAAAAGCTCTTGAATGATTTTTCATCTTTATTTTTTTCCTGTTGTTCTATCTGGAGAATTATTATTATTATTCAGATATTAGAACTTCTTGACTAGCTATCCAGTTTTCTTATTTTTCTCTTCTTTTTTCTCCTTTTGCTCTATTTTGGGAAGAGTTTCTCAATCCTACACTGCAAGCTTTTTGTAATTGAAAGTATTTTTAAAATAATTACTGACATGTTTAAATTTCTGAGTCTTTATTTACCTCTTATTCCTATTTCATTTCATTCTGTTCTTGTTTCCTGAATGAATTCTTTTTTCTTACCTCTCCAATAATACAAATGATAGATTTAAAAATTCTTTTCTTTCTATATTTGTCTTCTCTCTACAAATCACTTTTTTCTTCTGTTTTCTTGTTTGAGTCTCTATGCTATATATGAGAGTTTGGAAATTCTCAGATTTGAGGCTCATGATTAAGGTGTGTGTGTGGGGGGGTGGTTAAAAGGCTAGTTAGAAGTTTTTAGGACATAGTGGGGCTTGTCAAACTGTGCTTTACTATATGGTAATCTGTTAGGCTATTTGTTGAACCCAAGTTCAGAATCTTTAGATCTTTTCTGTAGGGCTGATTGGCATCCTTAGAAAGGATTCTTTCAGGGTTAACTGGCTGGCTTAATTGGTGATCTCAAGGACATGAAGTCAAGCCCCACATTGGGCATGGAGCCTAGTTAAAACTAAAAATTAATTAATTTTTTCAAAAAGGTTTTATTTTATTTTTTTTTTTTAATTTTTTTACTGTTTATTTCTGAGACAGAGAGAAAGAGCATGAGTTGGAGAGGGGCAGAGAGAGAGGGAGACACAGAATCCAAAGCAGGCTCCAGGCTCTGAGCTGTCAGCACAGAGTCCAACGTGGGGCTCGAACTCACACACCGTGAGATCATGACCCGAGCTGAAGTCGGTCGCTGAACCAACTGAGCCACCCAGGCGCCCCCCAAAAGGTTTTAAAGAAAAAAGAGCACTCATCCAGTTTCCTGTCTAGAAAGTGAGTGTCTGGCTCTAGGATAGTGGGACACAATGAATTCCTCTAGGTTTCTGAGCCTTTTGAGGATTTTAGAGTATGAAATACACTTTTTAATATTCTTGGATATTTAGTGCACATTGATATGTTTTCTAGTTTCCAATAATTGTTACTATTGCCACTTCCTGTGTTCTCACATGCCTTCATGTTAAAGGAATATCTTCATCATAGTTGTAATGATTTTTAGAATGGAGTGAACTTATTTGTATATATTCAACCTAATATCTTACCCTTGAAGTCTATCATATTATTTTAATTTTACTGATTTCCCTTTTTTCTTTAAGCTTGCTGAAATTATCTCAAGTCATTTCCTAGTTGTGCTAAATTAATTTTCAGTTGGGTCCATTTTATTCTGTGTTCTTGGCAATTTATTTAACAATAGCCACATTATTTAGCACATCAGACCAAATGCAGAAGATAGTATCTTTACTCTCATTCCAAAGATGAGAAATGAAATCACCCGGAGGTTGTGTAATTTTCCCAGTATTGCACAGTTAGTACAGGGAGGGGTTAGGCTTCAAGTTCAGGAAGTGTTATTCCATACATGTGCTAATAACCACTATAATATTCTAGCTCTGTGATGTTATTATGCTTCCTTATTTATAAGGAAAATTCCCATTCTATAATTTTGTAATTTTATTATTCAAATCTGCTTTCATTGAACTTTTATTCTTATGACAGTCTTCAATACTATAAAACACTGCTGGGACACTGTCTTCTGTTATTGCTTTCATTGGCTTTCATATCAGGTGTTTTCACTTCATAGCAAGCTGTGCCACTTTAGTCATCATTACTACTTCCAAATAGTATTTTTTAAAATTAACATAACCATCCCCCCCCCCCCAGTACACCCATGCTTAATGTAAGCAAAGTTAATAGCTCTGATATTGTGTGGGTGACACTTAATAGATATTCGTTTATCCTCAGCTGGAATATTGTGTCTGTGTCTTTGAACTACCATTTAAGAGATGGGTAATGCTTCTCCTTGAGTTGCCTTTAATCTGTATAAAGATTTCTTGATGGGAGACTTGAGTGAGTTTTTATGTTCTTAGCTACTTTTTAAGTGAACTGCATCACTGCCTGGTATACCTATAAAGTCCTTCAACTTGGTCCTCCGGCCAACACTATACCCTGGAAGATCCTTTGAGGCCCTTGTCTGTGCTAAAGTCCTAGAGGGGTTTGATGGACTTCTAAAAATAGCAGTTTAATGCAACCATGCCCAAAGCTGTCGTAAACATACTGCCTCAGACAGCGTTTCATTTGCAGAATGTTTATGAATTCTCAGGATGTTGTCTGCCTAGATTCTTTCTCTGCACCTTTTCTGGGGTAGAAATTATATAGAGTCAAGATGGAGAGATTAGAACTTTAGCCACAAACACATCTCTTTCTAGTTAGGGACATGATCATTGTAAGCTACAATGATAGCTTGAGACTATCAGCTATTTTCTTATTAGGTAAGCTAGTAAACTTCTGGTGGGTTTTTTAAAAAAAAAGCATTTTTAATTATTTAATTATAGAGTGGGGCAGAGGTGTTCTGTAATCCAGTTTCTCTCCACGACTTCATTTTAATGATATTGGTACTTACCTTCAAAATCCATCAGAAATAGAGATGAGAAAATCAACCTTAATGTTTATTTATTTTTGAGAGAAACAGAGACATACAGTGAGCAGGGGAGGGTCAGAGAGACAGGGAGACACAGAATCCAAAGCAGGCTCCAGGCTCGGAGCTGTCAGCACAGGGTCTGATGCGCGGCTTGAACCCATGAACCATGAGATCATGACCTGAGCCGAAGTCGGACATTTAACCAACTAAGCCACCGAGGTGCCCCCAGAAAGTCAACCTTATTTTGAAAAAATAGAGATTAGAGATGATCTCAGTGTAAATGGATAGGGTCAAGTTTTGTTCCTTCTAGGGGGTAAGGGAAATAGAGAACAGGAAAAAAAAAGTATTTTCTTTATCCTTCATCCATTGATGGACACTTCCATACCTTGGACAATTCTATACCTTAGCATTTGTGAATAAATGCTGCTATGAACATGGAAGTATAAATATCTCTTTGAGATAATTATTTCGTTCCTTTTGAATATATACCCAGAAGTGGGATTGCTGGATTACATGGTAGTTCTATTTTTAATATGTTTTAAGGAATTTCTATATTGTTTTCCATAGTGGCCAAACCAATTTACATTCCCACCAACAGTGCACAAAAGTTCTCTTTTCTCCCTATGATTTACAGTGTTTATTATCTCTTGTCTTTTTGATAATACTCATTCTAACAGGTGTGAGGTGCTATCGCATTGTGCTTTTGGTTTACATCTCCCTGATGATTAGAAATGTTGAGCACCTTTTCATGTGTCTGTTGACCATTTGTATGTCTTCTTTGGAAAAGTGTCAATGTATGTCCTTTGCTCATTTTTTAAATTGGGTTATTTGTTTTTCTACTATTGAGTTGTATAGGTTTTTTATATATTTTGGATATTAACACCTTATTGGATATGTGGTTATCTTCTTGTAATTGATTTCTAGTTTCATATCATTGGGCTTGCAAAAGATACTTGCTATGATCTCAGTCTTCATAACTTTATTAAGAGTTTTTTTTGTGTGACCTCACATGATTTATCCTAGAAAATGTCCCATGTGCACTTAAGAAAAATGTATATTCTGCTGCTGTTAGATGGAATGTTCTGTATATGACTGTTAGGTCAATTTGGTGTATACTATTGTTAAAATCCACTGTTTCCTTATTGATTTTCTGTCTGGATGATCTATCCATTGTTGGAAGTAGGGCATTGAAGTCCCCTGCTATTATTGTATTGTTGACTGTTTCTTCTTTCAGATCAGTTGATATTTGCTTTATATATTTAGGTGTTTCTATGTGGGGTGCACAAATACTTACAATTGTCTCATCTTCTTATGATTGACTCTTTTATCATTATTGAGTAACCTTTTTTGTCTTTTGTTGCAATCTTTGGCTTAAAGTTTATTTTGTCTGATACAAGAATGGCTATTCTTGCTTTCTTTTGATTTCCTTTTGCATGGCACATCTTTTTATATCCATTCACTTTCAGTCTATCTGTGTCCTTAAGGCTGAGCTGATTGCCTTGTAGGCAATATGAAACTGTGTCTTATTTTTTGTTTTGTTTTGTTTTGTTTTGTTGTAACACATTCAGACATTCTATGTTTTTTTGATTGAAGAATTTAGTCCATTTATATTTGAAGTTATTATTGGTAGGTTGGGACTTTCTATGGTCATTTTTCTAATTGTCTTGTAGGTTTTTTTGTTTTTGTTTTGTTTTAGAGAGAGAGAGCCTGCATATGTGCAAGAGCAGGGTGGGGAGGGGCAGAGGGAGAGAGAAAAAAGAGAAAGAGAGATAATCTTAAGCAGGCTCCTAGCTGAACATGGAGTAGGACTCAATCCCACGAATCTGGGATCATGACCTGAGCCAAAATCAAGAATCAGATGCTCAGCCAACTGAGCTACCCAGGAACCCCATTTTGTATGTGTCTGTGTGTGTGTTTTGTAGTTCCTTTGCTCATTTCTTTTTCTTTTAGTCTCAATCTTTGTAATTTGATGATTTTCAATAGTGGCATGCATTAATTCCTTTATCTTTTGTGTATCTATTTAGACTTTTGTTTTGAGGTCGCATGAACTTACATAAAACATCTTATATTTTTGACGTCCATTTTAAGTTGATAATAACTTAATTTTGAACACATAAAAAAGCTTCCCCGTCCCCACATTTTATATTTTTTTATGTTGAAATTTGCATCTTTTTACATTGTGTATCCATTAACAAATTACTGTAGTTATGATTATTTTTAATATTTTTGTTTTTATCTTCATACTAGACTTGTAAGTGATTTATCCATCATCAATACAACATTAGCATATTTTGAATTTAACTATATATTTACCTTTCTCACTGAGCTTTATGCTTTTATCTCTACTTGTGTTACTAATTAGTGTCTTTTCATTTCAGCTTGAAGACCTTCCTTTAACATTTCTTGTGAGATTACTCTAGTGCCTCAGCTTGCTTGTCTGAAATACTCTTTATCTCTACTTCAATTCTGAAGGACAACTTTGCTGGGTATATTATTCTTATTTTGCACGGCTTTTTTTTTTTCTTTTAGCACTCTAATTATATCACCCCAATCCCTTCTGGTCTGCAAGATGTCTGACAATAAATCTTCTGACAGTCTTATGGTGATACCCTTGTACATAACAAGTTATTCTCTTGCTGCAATTAAAACTGTCTCCTTGGTTTTTTTTTCCTTAATTTTTGACAATTTAATTACAATGTGTCTCAGTGTGGGTCTCTTTGTATTCCTGTATTTGGTGTCTGGTATGCTTCCTGGATCTGGATGTCTGTTTCTTTCCTCAGGTTAGGGAATTTTCAGTCATTATTTCTTTGAAAAAGCTTTCTACCCCTTTTTCTTTGCCTTCTGGGACTCCCTATAATGCATATATTGATTCACTGAATGGTGTCCGATTAGTCCAATAAGCTGTCTTGACTATTTTTCTATTATTTTTTTCTTTTTGCATCCCTGAATGAATCTTACTCCATCGTCTTTGAGTTCTCTGATCCTTTCTTTGATCTAGTTTGTTGTTGATTCCTACATTGAATTTTACAGCTTAGTTATTGTATTCTGATTTAGCTCCAATTTTTGTTTGGAACTTTAAAAAACTAAATTTCTATCTCCTAGTGAAATTCTCACTTTGTTCATGTGTTGCTTTCATGGCCTTGGTGAGCATCTTCATGGCCATTATTTTGAACTCTTTGAGATAAATAACTTGTCTTCTTTGTATTAAGATCTATTCCTGGAATTTCATTTTTTCCTTTTGGAACATATTCCTCTGTTTCTTCATTTTCCTTGCAGCTATATTAGTTTCTGTGCATTAGATAAAAGAGATACCTCTCCCAGTCTTAATAGAGATCTCTTGTAGGAGACAAGCCCCATCACTCAGTCAGACAAAGCTCCTAGTTTTCTCTCAAACTTTTGTGATTGTCCAAGCTTCCTTCTTTGTTCTTAGCGTCTCCCTATAGTTGAGAGTGTGCCAAAACTCATCAGTGTCGAAAAGGGGAGCATTGCAGTCAGACCCTAGACGCAGGCTGATTAGAAGCTGGATCCCAAGGCAGTAGCTGGAAAAGTATGTAATTAAGTCTCTCCTAGTGAGAAACTGATAGATGGTTTTTTTGTTTGTTTGTTTGTTTGTTGTTTTGTTTTTTGTTTTTGCATGTTCCCTCTGTGTTGGCCCAAGTTTATAGTTGCAGAGGTGCTCTTAGAGCACCCATTAAGAACTGTGTTTGTTTGCTCCAGTCTGGTAGGACTTGTGAATGCAAGTCCCATTGGCTATTAGAACCCATCAGTACAGGTCTGCCTCTCTTAGGTGACTGACACAAAAGCTGTGGCTCCACATGTGTATACTGGCTCCTTCTGTGGAGTTACTGGTGACTTGGTTTTATTATTGGAGTAGACTAGAGGGAGAAAGCATGAAAGGCATCTGCCAGTTTCCTTAGTCTCCAGGAAAAATCACAGCTGTCCTTAGAGACTTGTTAGATTAGAAGGCTGGACCTCATGCAGAAACTTTAAAGTATGCAGATAAGCCTCTTTTAGTGAAAGTTGAGAGACTGGAGATTTTCCCTGCTGAGTCCTGGGGACTGTGAATTCTCTTGCACCTGTTAAGAATTGCTTCTTTGGTTTCTATAGCCTGCCAGTCTCAGGGATACAAGCCCTATTGACTTTCAGAGCTAGGTGTTTTAGGATACCATCTCTTCCTTGGGCATCTCAAAAGTCGGACTGGTGTTCAAACCCCTCACTTCTCAGGAAGAAACTAGGAGTTGGGGGGTCCCTTTCTGACTGTATGGCACTATGTTAGGGGTGGGGTTTATGGCAAAGTGCACCTCAATTTTTCTTACCCATTTTGATGTGGGCATTTTCTTATTCATCTAATGTGTAGGAGTGACTCGTCTAGTTTCTAAATCTCTTTTAGAAGGAATTACCCCATGTGTAGCTGTACATTCAGTGAGTCCACAGGAGGAGAGGGCCTCAGGACCCTCCCTGTTGCTGTCTTGGTTGACTTGGAATATCTTGCAATTTTCCCCGTTCACTGAAAGGAAACATTGCTAAGACAGGCATCAAAAATATGAGCATCTTTTCTCTTTAACTCTGGAAGTCATTGTTTGTAATTATTCTTTCCTGTACTCAAAGTATGCATAGAGTAACTTGTTATATTGTTTTGTGGAAAATTTATTCAATATCCATATAGGTTGTAATCTCCTTTGAATCATGCATCCACTAAAACTTGGTTCTCTCAATATTCAAATATGTGGTCATCACCATTTGCTGAATGATTCTGAGATATCCAATTATTAGTTTTTAGTGACACTGAGTGCTATTTGGAAAACTAGCTCTATTAATTGCCAAGCCTGTGCCTTTTAAATGTGACTTGAGTGGTCCTAATAACCCAGGAGGCCAGTTTTTTTATCCGTTTTAAGCAGAAAATTTTGAGACTCAGAGAAGAAAGCCTTATACCTAAGTTGCTGTTGTTGTTGATAAGGAATTGAGTGAAGTTTTTAATTTTTTAAACAGTTAATCATTTTGACAGACAGAGACAGAGCACAAGTGAGGGAGGGACAGAGAGAGAGGGAGACACAGAATCCAAAGCAGGCTCCAGGCTCTGAGCTGTCAGCACAGAGCCCGATGAGGGGCTTGAACTCACAAATTGTGAGATCATGATCTAAGCTGAAGTCAGATGCTTAACTGACTAAGCCACCCAGCTGCCCTGGAATTGAGTGAAAAATTTTAAAGCAAGTCCTTTTTTCTTAGGAGTTCATATATACCCTTTCCCCTATACTGGGAGGCATTATGCTAAAAAAAAAAATTGCACTCATATAAAACACTTTAATAAAGAAATAAGTTTGCCAACATTATTCTTCCATCTTAGGGTTTTTATACTTCCTTTCAACATTAAAAAGAAATAAAATAAAAGAGAAATATTCAATAGTTTCTGATCTCCTAAATAACACTGTAAAATAGATATGAAAGGAAAACACCTGACTTTTATCTCTCATTCATGCATTTCTAAATATTGTCTTGAAGCCTGCTATCCTTAGATACACATCTATTTTCTTCAGTCAATACTTACTACATTTTAAAGACAAGGCAATGATATCTAGACTCTACTTTGTCTTATTTATTAGGAATTTACATGGTTTTGTTAATTAGGTCTTTATCATGTCAGGGAAGATATATTTTAAGGAATGTAACTAGGCATTATATTACATCGGTTTTTGTCACCGTAGCTACTCAGGTACTTTATTTATTTGTTTGTTTTAATAGCCTATTTCTTTTTTTTAATTGTGGGAAAGTACACATTATGTAAAATTTACCATAGTAACCATATTTGAGTGTACCCTTTAATGGAATTAAGTATAATCACATTCATCTGCTACCAACACTACCATCTGTTCACAGAACTCTTTTCATGTTTCAAAACTGAAACTCTATACTTACGGTAACTCCCCATTCCCTCCTCCCTCCAGACCCTAGGAACCAGCATTCTATTTTTTGGATGTACTTGACTCCTGTGAGTATTTTAAAAAATGGATTCGTATAGTTTTTCTACTTTTGTAATGAGCTTATTTCACTTAACATAATATCCTTAAAGTTCATCCATGTTTTAGCGTATGTTAGAATGTCCTTCCTTTTTAAGACTGAGTAGTATTCCAATACAAACAATAATAAGAGAATATTATGAGCAATTATATGCCAACAAATTGGGGAATCTGGAAGAAATGGATAAATTCCTAGAAATGTATAAACTACCAAAACTGAAACAGGAAGAAACAGAAAATTTGAACAGATCCATAACCAGTAAAGAAATTGAATCAGTAATCAAAAATCTCCCCAACAAGCAGGAGTCCAGGGTTGGATAGCTTCCCAGGGAAATTTTGCCAAACATTTAAAGAAGAGTTAATACCTATTATTTTGAAGCTGTTCCAAAAAGTAGAAATGGAAGGAAAACATCGAAACTCATTCTACGAGGCCATCATTACCTTGATTCCAAAACCAAAGACCCCGCTAAAAAGGAGATTTATAGACTAAGTTCCCTGAAGAACATGGATGCAAAAATTATCAAATCGAATCCCACAATACATTCAAAGAATTATTCATCACGATCAAGTGGGATTTATTCCTGGGCTGCAGGGGTGGTTCAATATCCACAAATCAATCAACATCATACATCACATTAATAAAAGAAAGGATAAGAATCACATGACCCCCTGAATAGATGCAGAAAAAGCATTTGACAAAATACAGCATCCTTTCTTGGTAAAAACCCTCAAGAAAGTAAGGATAGAAGGAACATACCTCAACATCATAAATGCCATATATGAAAGGCCCACAGCTAATACCAACTGCAATGGGGAAAATCTGAGAACTTTCCACCTAAGGTCAGGAACACAACAGGGACGTCCACTCTCACCACTGTTGTTCAACATAGTACTGGAAGTCCTGGCCTCAGCAATCAAACAACAAAAAAGAAATAAAGGCACACAAATTGGCAAGAAAGAAATCAAACCTTCACTCTTCACAGGGAGCATGATGCTCTATGTGGAAAATCTGAAAGACTCCACCATGATACTCTGTGTGGAAAATCTGAAAGACTCCACCATGATACTCTATGTGGAAAATCTGCTAGAACTGATTACCTGAATTCAGCAAAGTCACAAGATGTAAAATCAACATACATAAATCAGTAACATTTCTATACACCAATAATGACCCAGCAGAAAGAGAAATCAAGGAATAGATCCCATTTCTAATTGCATTGAAAACCATAAGATACCTAGAAATAAACCTAACCAGAGAATACAGACCTGTATGCTGAAAATTATAGAAAGTTTATGAAAGACCTTGAAGAGGACACAAAGAATGGAAAACATCCCATGCTCATGGATGAGAAGAACAAATATTGTTAAAATGTCTATAGTACACAACACAGTCTACACATTCAATGCAATCCCTATCAAAATAACACCAGCATTCTTCACAAAGCTAGAACAAACAATCCTAAAATTTATATGGAGCCATAGATGACGCTGAATAGCCAAAGTAATTCTGAAAAGGAAAAACAAAACTGGAGGCATCACAATTCCAAATTTTAAGCAGTATTACAAAGCTGTAATCATCAAGATCTCTGTCACAAACACAGACACATAGATCAATGGAACAGAAAGAGGAACCAAGGAATTGATAACCATTTATAATTTCACTGAAAACCATAAGATACCTAGAAATAAACCTGAAAAAAAAATGGGCAGAAGACAAGAATAGACACTTTTCAAGAAGACATCCAGGTGGCTAACAGACACATGAAAAGATGCTCACCATCACTCATCATCAGAGAAATACAAATCAAAGCCACAATGAGATACCACCTGACACCTGTCAGAATCACTAAAATTAACAACTCAGCAAACAACAGATGCTGACGAGAATGCAGATAAAGGGGAACACTTTTGCACTGTTTGTGGGAATGCAAACTGCTGCAGCCACTCTGGAAAACAGTATGGAGGTTCCTCAAAAAATTAAGGGATACTACCCTACAACCCAACAATTTCACTACTGGTATTTATCCAAAGGATACAAAAGTGCTGATTTGAAGGAGCACATGCACCTCAATGTTTATAGCAGCACTATCAACAACAACCAGACTATGGAGGAAGCCCAAATGTCCATCAACTGAATAATGGATAAAGAAGTTGTGATACACACACACACACACACACACACACACACACACACAATGGAATATTACTTGGCAAGCAAAAGGAATAAAATCTTGCCACTTGCAACAATGTGGGTGGAATTAGAATGTATTATGCTAAGCAAAATAAGCTGGACAGAGAAAGACAAATATATGATTTCACTCATATGTGGAATTTAAGAAACACAGCAGATGAACATAGCGGAAGGGAAGGAAAAATAAGATAAAAACCATAAGAGACTCTTAAATACAGAGAACGAACTGAGGACTGCTGGAGGATTGCTGGGTGGGGGATGGGCTAGATGGGTGATGGGTACTAAGGAGGGCACTTGTTGGGATGAGTACTGGAGCGTTATATGCAAGTGATGAATCACTGGGTTCTACTCCTGAAATGAATACCACACTGTATGTTAACTAACTTGAATTTAAATTGAGGAAAAGACTGAATAGTATTCCATTGTACGTATACATCGCATTTTGTCTACCCATTCATCTATCATGGGCATTTGGGTTGCTTTTACCTTTTGGAAATTGTGAATAATGCTACCATAAACCTTAAGGGTATACAAATGTCTCTTTAATTCACTACTATCAATTCTTTTAGGAATATACCTAGAAGTGGCATTGTAAGATCACATGGTAGTTCTATTTCAATTTTTTGTGGGACTACCATACTGTTTTTCATGATGTCTGAATCATTTTGCATTCCCACCAGTGGTACATAAGGGTTCCAATTTCTCCACATCTTTGCCAAAACTTGTTATTTTCTGGTTTGGGGTTTTCTTAATGTTTATTTACTATTTTGAGAGAGAGAGAGAGAGAGAGAGAGAGAGAGAGAGAGAGAGATTAAGCAGGGGAGGGGCAGGGAGAGAGGGAGAGAGAGAGAATCCCAAGCAAGCTCCACACCCAACAAGGAGCCCGACACGAAGCTCGATCTCACGACCTGAGCCACAATCAAGAGTCTGATGCTCAGCCAGCTCAGTCACCCAGCAGGTGGCTTTTTGGTTTTTGCTTTCTGTTTTTGGGTTTTTTTTTGTTTTGTTTTTTGTTTGTTTGTTTTGTTTTTTTATGGTACTATACTACTGGGTGGTAGACAGTTAAAAGCCTGTTTCTCTTCCCTGGACCTCACTTTGTCTTATTTGTCACTGTAATATGTTTCGTAATATGCCTCTTACTTGTCACTCACGGTATTTGTACTGGTGAATCTACTTGTGGCACATTACAGGCTTCAAAATTTAGAGATTTGGTGCTATATCGTATCATCAGTTGGTAGTTAAGTTCATTCCAATTCAAAGAAGATGGTTTGCAGAACATTCATGACTGCATGTACTTCCATTGCATTCAAGAACATCAAACATGCTATGAAATACATAACAGAAAGATTATTAATTCTAAGGAATATTATAATTTTGTCACCATACAGATATCCCTTGCTTTTAATTAATATACTGATTGATTGAACCCAAATGCTATTGCTAAAATTTTCTCTTTAAATATAATTTCACTTGCAAAGATTACATGAATTTATTTAAAACCTTAGAAAATTCTAAAGAGCAATGTGGAGGAGATAATTCCACCATTAAGTTGTAAGCATTTCATTTTTGACCATTTTGATAACACTTTTCTTCTTGCCTGGATACATGCATTCAGTTATATTTATGATGTATATGCACTTTTATATGGTGGTTTGTTCACAAAATATTATGCCAAGAATATTTTATTGCCCTATTCAGCTTTCTAAATATTTTTTGAAAAAAAATGTGTTTTTTCAAAATAGCTACATGCTTTCCGATCAATGCAGAACACATAATCATCTCCCTGTGGTTTCACAATTAGGTTTTAAAAGGGCACCTGTTGGGATGAGCACTGGGTGTTGTATGGAAACCAATTTGACAATAAATTTCATATTAAAAAAAAAAACTAATTAAAAAAATAAAATGTTTATTATTGTTAGTAATAGTGGGGCTATTTTTTTAACACTTACATATTACATTCTAGAACTCAAATTAGTTGGTCAGTGGGAAAAATATTTCTAAACTATTGACTCATGTTTATATATATTAAACTACCATAAAAATGCAACACCCTGGGGTGGCATGGGTGGCTCAGTCAGTTAAAGCTCCGACTCCGTCTTGGGTCATGATCTCATAGCTTGTGAGTTCAAGCCCCCACATCGGGCTGTCTGCTGTCAGCACCCGCTTCAGATCCTCGGCCGTCCCCCTTCTGCACCCCCCCACTCAAAAATATACATTAAAAAAACAAACAAGCAAACCAACATCCTGGATCAGTGTGAGTCAGGTTAGACATTTTGCAAATATATTGCATTCTTGTATATTCCTTACCTCTCATCAAAAGACCTCATATATCTGTTTATGTGACCCTAACTACTGGGTCAGAAATTCCCCAGGTTGCGGGGCGCCTGGGTGGCGCAGTCGGTTAAGCGTCCGACTTCAGCCAGGTCACGATCTCGCGGTCTGTGAGTTCGAGCCCCGCGTCAGGCTCTGGGCTGATGGCTCGGAGCCTGGAGCCTGTTTCCGATTCTGTGTCTCCCTCTCTCTCTGCCCCTCCCCCGTTCATGCTCTGTCTCTCTCTGTCCCAAAAATAAATAAAAAACGTTGAAAAAGAAAATTAAAAAAAAAAAAAAAAAATAAAAAAAAAAAAGAAATTCCCCAGGTTGCTATTCTATACAAAAAGGGACAAGTAGAAAAGAAAGAGTGATAGATTATATATTTGAAAAGACCTCAACTACACTGACATTTTTACTTAATAAATTATGGAATTAGTAGGTAAATGCAGTATTATTTGCTGATTTTGACTTATTACCAGTATCTAAGGACTTTTTTCCCCCTAATTTTGCAGAATAAAAGTCTTTGTGTAGCTGTACGACTGAACGTTGACTTTTCTTACTCTCAAGAAGTCTATTAAGAATTTTAAAGTAATTTCAATTGTTCATTTAATTTTTAGTAAAATGGATATATTTTAAAATAGTATTTTAACGAACAAAATAAGACTACCTTACTCCAGAATCAAAATGGTTTCATATATAGAGAAAATGTCTTTAAATAAAAATTAGAAATATTTTTTCTCCATTTCTTTTTATAGTATAAATATTGAACTCTGATTCTCTATTTTTTAGTACTAGTAGAATTTTGAATCTAGGGAACATGATTTCCTACCATGTTTTCTGTGTAATATTAAGAAAGCCTTAATATTAAGACTATTTAATTTTATTTTCACTATCACATATCAACTTACATGTCTTGATTTTGTCTTATACACACATTTTTAAAAGCATATTGCTCCCTACAGTGAGTCTGTTTTAAACATATCCAGCAAGAGGGGAAGGCACCATTTGGAATACTGACTTAAAACATTTATTGCTGGCAAGTAAGTATATTTGACTTGTTTACCTAGTGATATAGCTTGAGATAAAAGAAAATTTGGTTCTACTCCAAAGAATTGAATATCTAGTAACTGATGCCTGTAGCTTAAAATACATGATTGAATGTATTTAATAAATTTAAAAAAATACACTATTGTCAGATATCTTTCAAACCTGATACTTTTTGCATGGAGAAATTTTCCTTTTTTTCCTAAAGAAAATTATGTTTTCAGAGGGTTTTAAACTCTGTTACAACACCCTGCTCTTCTGTCATTGTTTGTATATTCACATAAACTGTCTGCCCAGCATGTTCCCCTCTACATATTCTCTAAAAGGGGCATCTTTGGGTACAGCTCGTTTGGCATAGAATACACTATGTATCAATAATGAAGGCTTTGTTTGATGTATGCAAACTGTGCATTGTCCCACAGCTGCCTAATAGGGAACCCAAAAAAGAAAAATATTTGAACGAGAGTTCTAGCAATAGACTTACCAGGAAACGCTGCTTCTCTATTGGGAGCAAAATTACTCCATAACTTTTAATTTGGGGAGCCTCCATCAGAGAAGTGTTCTGGAATCTTTCAAATTTAGCTCAGGGTGATTCAAGAAACAGACTGTGGACAGGAGTCAGTGAGACACAGATGTGTAAGATAACCCCGCCCTTTAAAAACTTGAAGCAGGGGGTTTCCATGTTTTACATACATCAGGAAAACTGCAACGAAAAGCATGGAGTGGGAAGGCAGTTTGGAGAAAAAAGATGGGTTAGGGAAGTTTCTCAAAATGAACGAAAGCCCTCACAGGTTCTGAGGGACATTTCAATAAAAGAACTTGCCAAATTCGTGGGTGGGAGCAGAGGACATCTCTAATACTGGGGACATATTAGAGAGCTGTAGAGAAGTGTGAAATAACAGATTATTTTTTAGAGGAATCACAGTTATTTTAATACTAGCATAATGCACAAAAGAGAAGTTAGCACCCAAGCCTTTGGTGTCAACACATTTAATTTTTTCCCCAATCTCATTTTCAACTAACTTCCCTTTTGCTTTGCATGGAAAACACAAAGTCCCTAATTTGTAGAACGAGAAAGAGAGAGACATTTGGCAAGCAACAACACTCTGATAAATTAAGGGATCATGAATTGAAAATAGTGTGCAGAATTAATAAAATTATTTAAGAGATCAGGACAGAAGGGAGTGACAACTGGTCATAGGTATAAGGATAATTAAAAAGGCAACCTTGTCTTTCAGATTTATGATTTGAGTGATTGGATGTATAATAATGGCAACAAGGTAGGGAAAAGAGGACAAAGATCAAGTTTACTAGGCATAGATACCAATTTTGAGTTCTTGGGATTGAGATATTCACTTATATTCAGAAAGAACTGTCTAGTAGACAGATGTGTATACATATACATACATATATACACACACTTATATATGAAGTTTTCAGACTCTAGTGAGGTCTAGATTTAAGGGATGAATGTAAGTGTTGTTTAAAAAAAAAATCCACAAGTAGACAGTAAACTCTGGCTGTGTTTTCTCGGATTCTGTATTTGTCTATCAGGCATCCATTGATTACCGGGTCAAACTAATGACCAGGGATGTTTACCTCTCCTGCAATCTAGAACTTATGTTCTGCACCTTTTCTAACACACCAAGCCCATATTTCTCTTGCCCCAAATCTACCCAAGACCCTGTAGTAGACAATGGGAATAGCCCCATGTTGGAAGGCCCGCCAGAGTCATTGAAACTAGCCCATCCTAAGTTGTTTATCCCATAGGTAACCCCAAAGGAAGTTGTAACCTAATCTAATCACCTCCTCATGCTTCCTGGCAAAATGAGGTGCTTCCCCATGTGGCCTGGCGGGGTGGGGGGGGTGCGGTATGCCATGCCCCCGTTCTCTCGGGAAATGTAAGTCACAAATTCTTCTTTCAAAGGCATTGTCTCATGTCTGTTACCTTGCTGGTGAAAACAAATCCTGAGAATAAATGTTGAAACAAGCAGTCAGTGAGAAGGTGAGAAGTAAGTGTGGGTCAAAGATGGAAGGCTGAGGAACAGAGTGTATATCAGGGCATTAGAAGCCGAATGAATACGAGGAGGACCCAGAGAGCTAAGCCTGATTAGTAATATTGGTTTTTTTATTTTCAAATAAAGATACTTGTTAACCACATCAGTTAAAATAAGGACTGAAAAAGTATCCACTGGTTTACAAAGTGAAGTTCTCACTAACGCCATGAACAAGTATTTCATGGGTACAGTGGGACCCAATGCCTGATGAGAGATTTATGTAGATATTAGCTTTCCCTGATCATCTCAGATAAAACCCCCCTAAAGCTGTGATTTCTGGTCTTCAAGAACAGAAGTCTAAACTGTAATTTGCACTCTTTGGGAGAATTAGGTAAGTGCACTACATATAATATATGCCCTCCCTCTGTATATTTAGAATCAAAATTTCTCAACTGCAGGGTGATGATTAGAGACACAAGAAAAATATATGAGTGAAAGCAGAGACTTAAAAAAGGCTTTTGGGAAAGAATCAAGTGTCTGAGCGAAATTATCACTAAATTTGAAGTCAAATTCAACAGACTTACTGAAATTGCACAAATTTAGAGGTCTGGGCAGCATTTAGCAATATAATTATGCTTCCTAATTTTAGAGGGGGAAATGAAATTTGAAAAAGTTAACTTGCCTAAGGACCCACGACCCCAGGTGTTCTGGTTATTTGCACAAAGCTTTCCCTCTACTACGTGGCACATGGCCTTCGAATTTTCTGTTAATTATTTTATCCGGTTTTCTCCCCTTCATGAAAAATGTCTGATATTATTATAATTATATGATATGAGAGATTAATATTCCATTTGACAATAGATTCCTCTTTTCTTCAGGACGAAAAACAGCCCTCTCTTCCCCCCCCCCCTTTTTTAAAAAGACCATGGCATTGTCAGCTTATGGTTGTGGTTAGGGCAGCATGGGCAGTGAGGTAATGACATACAGAATTTTTTTTTTTAAGATGATAGTGATGATGAGGGGATTGGAAAATTTTTGCAAGAGGTATGAATAGACAGGTAATTGACCTCTGGTTCCCACATAACACAAATGCCCCCACAGGCAAAAAAGGAATAATGGATTTTGTCCTATATCTTATAATTTAAATAAGGCAAAGACTTGTGATATTTATTTCACAGATTGTACATTTTTAAGATCCTCCCTCAAATAAAAAAACCCACCAAATCTGTAATAGTTATTGCAAGCTGTCCATTTTGCGCTAATATGAAATAAAAAGAGCCTTCTGAAAAGAAATTTTAGTGGATTTGTCTTTTTCCTTTTTTTTTCTTGAAAACCTGTTCCCATTCCAACATACTCTCATTTTTATGATCCCTTCCTATTTTCCTTGGCTTAGTGGGAGTAAATAGCTCTTGATTATAGTTGCCCCAAACAGTCTGAGCAGTGGAGGTAAACCTGGTTCAATGAAAAGAGGTTGTTTGTCAAATGGAAACAAATTACTTCCAGGCTTGACTTTAATCAAATAATTGTCTCTTGAGTCCCTCTAATGAGGCTTTTGAAAGTCTCCCAAAACTAGAACAAGATTGAACAAATGTTCTGCTATGGGGTGTGTTTCCTCATCAAGCATAAAAGGAAAGATGGAAGGAAGGAAAGAAAGAAGGAGAGAAGGGAGGGAGGGAGGAAGGAGAGGAGGAAGAAAGAAAGGAAGTAAAAAAAAGGGAAGAAAAGGAAAGGGGTGAGCAAGGGAGGGAAGGAAAAAATTAATAGTATTTAATTTTGTGAATGTTATTTCTTTAAAACAAACTGTTCAATTAAACTGTATTACTTGCATCTATTATGTGTGTTCAGTCACTTTTTAAAATTTGAGCTAAACTGAGATTTACAGAAAAGTCACAAAAACAGTACAGCTTCCCTCACCCAGCTTCTTCTAAGGCTAACATCTTACATAACCAGGGCACAAGGATCACGATCAGGAAATTAACGTTGGTACATTACTAGTAACCAAAGTAATCCCTGTATTTTCATGTCACCAATTTTTCTGGTAATGTCCTTTTTTTCTGTTCCAATAGCCTATCCAGGTTTTTACCTTGTGGTTAGTTGTTATCTCTCCTAACTCCCAGGCAGTCTGCAAGAATACCTCACTTTTCCCTTCTTTCAAGACCTTGACACTTTTAAAGGTTATTGATCAATTCGTTTTCCAATGTCCCTTAAGTGGGGTTAAACTAATTTAAACATGTTTTCTAACTCTTGACTGAAATATAAATATCCTTTCCCCCCTTTTTCCTAATGTGGGCTTGTTCAATGTTTCCTAATCACCGTGCTGAGGTTATTATACACCTTTGGCAAGAATATCAAAGAAATGATGTCTCCTTTTCGGTGCATCTTATCACGGGGCTCATAATGTTCAGATATCTTTTTACTGGTGACACTGACTTTGATTACTTGGTTAAGACGGTTTCTGTTGATTTTCCCACTGTGAAGTTACTATCCTACCCTCTGTGGTTAATAAATAACTCAGGGAAGATTCTTTGAGACTGTGTGACTCCTCAAACTTCTGCTCACTGAATTTGGCTTGTCTTCTGCTCACTGAATTTAGCTCGTCTGCAACAGTTACCATCCTGGTGTTTGCATAGTGGTGTTTGATGTTTCATCTTTGTTTCTGTAGTTGTTACTTGGAATTCTACTGTAAGGAGGAAGTTTCCCTTCTTTCCTAATTATTTGTTTTTTATATATTTTAAAATTAGTCTGTCTGTGTTAGATTAAAATCTAACTGTCCTACTATTTATTTTATCATTTAGATTATTCCAGCCGTGTCTATTGGGAGTAGCCTCAGGTTGGCTCCCTTTTCTTTGACAAGCCCTCATCCTTTCTGAGTACATTTTTCCTTTCTGATACCACTAGATGTCCGAGACTTATCTTGGCGTATTCTCTGCCTTTGCCCTGGAGTCAGTAATTTCTCCCAAGAAATCCAGGTTCATTCACTGTGGAGAATAGGACTTAGAAACCTAGAACTCATGGTAGTGTTTCTAGACCCTTATAGAAAGCAAAACTAAGAAATATACGTCTGAATTACTTTTCAAAGGTTGCCACAACATTAACCCAAGTCTGGCAATTGTTTTTTAAAAAATTAATGTTTATTTATTTTTGAGAGAGAGACAGAGACAGAGTGTGAGCAGGGGAGGGGCAGAAAGAGAGGGAGACACAGAATCTGAAGCAGGTTCCAGGCTCCCAGCTATCAGCACAGAGCCTGATGTTGGGCGAACCCACGAACCCTGAGATCATGACCTGAGCCCAAGTCAGAAACTTAACAAACTGAACCACCCATGTTCCCCAGTCTGGCAATTTAATGTAACAGAAATGTCTCCTTTCAAAGTTCTAGAGACAAAAGTCTGACCTATCAAACCAACTTTGTATTTTTGCATAAATGCCAATTGTCATAGTTTATTATTATTATTATTAATGTATTGATTAATGTATTATTAAGGTATTGACTCAGTTTGCTAATATTTTCTTTAGAGTTCTGACTTTATTGAAGAAGTAATATTGGTCTGGAGGTCTTTTTCTGTTTCTTTTTTTCTTGTTTCTCAATCTCTGCTGCTGGCCATTCCAAGGGCATGGGTACCATGCAAACTAGAGATTGCTTGTCTTAAGTTTTCTCTTTTTACAGTCAATTAGTTTTGCTATGTCTTCAAGTAATTGTTTTTAATGTTTATTTATTTTTGAGGGAGAGTCAGAGATAGAGCGTGAGTGAGGAAGGGGCAGAGAGACACAGGGAGACACAGAGTCCAAAGCAGGTTCCAGGTTCTGAGCTGTCAGCACAGAGCCCGATGCAGGGCTTGAACCCATGAACAGCGATATCATGACCTGAGCTGAAGTCGGAGGCTTAACCGACTGAGCCCCCAGGTGCCCCATGTCTTCAAGTAATTTTGAGCCTGTGGTTGTGCTTTGAGTTTTCATCGACGTGGAACTGTTTCGTGTTGCTGGGGAGGAGATTTGGGAAGTTGTTCATTATATACCTTCTGTTGCACAGCTCCCTGGAAGTCCCCTGGCCATCGCCCTTAAGGTTCCAATTCTATTTATCATCCTTCACAGTGGGGTTATCTGTCCCCAGGTGATGTGCAAGCTAACCAATAACGTCAAAAATATCAAGAATTGTTGACCTGAAGTACCCAAAGCTAGCTGGGAACTGTCGCTGAGATCCTAGTGTGTGACACCAGGCAGGGCTTTTGTCCCCGTAACAGAAAGATGAGAGGACATGCACACTGAGGTTTGATTTCCTGGTGAGGGCACGTGTTTTGAAACCGAACATCTCTCTGTGTGAATGGCCGATGCACAGTCCTGAACAAGTTCCTTAACTTTCCTATGTGTCACCTTTGTAGAGGACTCCTGTACAAAATCTCCAGGGTGTTGGGAGAGATGAGCATATCATGTGTTAAAATTATCTTGGCCGCCTGGGTGGCTCAGTCGGTTGAGCATCTGACTCTTGACTTCGGTTCAGGTCATGATCTCAGGGTTCCTGACTTTAAGCCCCACATTGGGCTCTGCACTGAGAGCGTGGAACCTGCCTGGGATTCTGTCTCTCCCTCTCTCTCTGCCCCTTCCCCACTCGTGTTCTCCTCTCTCTCCCTCTTTTTCACCCCCCCCCCCCCGTCTCAAAAAAATAAATAAACTTAAAAAAAAGAATTTAAAGGAAATTACCTACCAAGAGTGCTTGGCATGGTGTGTGTTCAAAACTGTTCTTGAATTTACCATTTTCCTTTCCTGTAATTTTTCTTGAGATAATACATGTTCTGGGGGTGTTTGGGTGGCTCAGTAGGTTAAGCTTCCGACTCTTGATTTCATCTCAGGTCATAATGTCACGGTTTGTGGGATTGAGCCCCATGTTGGGCTCTGAGCTAACAACGCACAGCCTATTTGGAATTCTCTCTCTCTCAATCTCTCTGCCCCTCCCTCTCTCAATGTAAACAAGTAAACTTAAATAATACATGGTCTGGAGTGTTCCTTCTTCACATTCCTGTATTGGATATATGGTCTTTTCCGCATTTTGACACAATATTCTCATGACCCTCCCACTCCGCCAAATCCTAAGTCAGCAATCTTAACACATCCTGAGATCCATGATTGCCAAAGCACAGAATCTACTTCAGTCCTCACTGTGGGGTATTCTGTTGCGTAAAAATTGCAGGCAAATATCCAACCATGGGCTCAGACTATTAACATTGAACCCAGTCAGGCACAAGTTGGGATTTGTGGTGTTTAGAAGTTCTTTCCATTTTCTCTTGTCCTCTGAGTCCTCATGACTGATTCTTCCAGAAACCCAGAAACCTACCCCCGTGCAACTCTGCCTTTCATTCAGTCAGCTCAGCTCTGCTCAGTGCAGCTCAGGACCATTCAGATGGCTTCTGTTCACTTTGGGGCGTGAGGTCCCTCACTGGCAGAGCCCGTGCTGCAGACAGGGCTCCTTACCTGTCACGGGGGAATAACGTTGCTGTTGGGGCTAATGGTGTGTTGGACAATCGGCAGAAACACCAAGCAATCTTCCTGGTGAGTCGGCTGTGATGAGTAGGGTCCAGAAGAAGAGGGGTGGATTCTTCTTGGGTTTTGGAACAGGGACAGACAGTGATGTAGCAACTGGTCGCTGTGAAACGTGTAGGATTTTGCCCAAGATGAAATGATGAGTGATAGCAGTGGACATTGTGATGACCTCAGGTTATATACCAGCTGGTGGGTTTTCAACAGAACCCTTGGAGGCCTAGACCTTCCCTGAGGACTCCAGAAGCTTGGAAGGGCCGTTTGTTGTCTGAAGGGACAGAGGTGACAGGAGTGTGCAGAACGAACAGAGCTGATGCAGGCCAACTGGTTCACGTTTCAAAACATCATCTACTGACTCTTGAGTTTCAAGGGTCTAGCTGATCTATGCCTGAGTTAAAGAGTCCCCATCCTCTAAAAGCTCACTGCTCTTTTAACATATTCAAGCTTTATTTCCTCTTTTGTCATTTTACTCTCTGTCTTCATAGCTGAAACCTGGTTCCCTGTGTGTCTCATTGATTGCTGAGTTTCTGTTATTCCCTTCATTCTGATCATTGTGGCCTCCCAACCCCCGTCCGCCAGCTCTCTGCTCACCTAATAGAGATGAGCACTTCCCATCAGGTTGCCTCATTGGATTGAGAAAGCATTGTCAGTGTTAATGAAGGGTATACATGAGAGGGTTATGAGGGAAATTCTGGCCTAGAGCAGCTTATAAAGTTCAGCATTCTCCATCGTTTGAAATAAACTTTCCTCATTACTTTTTTTTTGTCTCCTAAAAATATCATGACTCTATGGAGACATTAAAGGAAGAATAACCAGATTCCATCATGTTATTTCCTAGCTGGATGTAAAAGCCAGGGTAGCCTTGGAAGCTTCCAGCTGAAGGTGAAAGAACCCTGTCATGTCTGCTTTCCTGAATGATGGGGTAGGACTTCCCTATCCCGACCAGATGGACTTCCGACGACCAATTATTGGGCGAAGGCGTGGAGATTTAAGGGCTTAGGTATTACAGTAGCCACCATTAAAACCCACCAGAGACCGCAGACATACACTTCTGCGCCTTTTTTACCTGTTTCCTTTCTTTGAAGGTCCATAAATAACAAGAGTCGAAACATGCCTGGGAAAGCTGTGTTGCTAGACACAAATAAACAAACATAGATACCTCTACCCAGAGGTTCTCTCTGTGTGCGTGCCTGCTTGTTTGTTTTATTGGGAATTACCCTCCGGCAAACATTAGTGTGACCCAGGTCCAGGAATGAGCTTTCTACGTAATAAAGATGAGAACAGGTGCTTCAGGTGCAGACACCTGCTTCTCCTGGGCGCACGGCCACGCAGGTGTGTGGGAGAGCCATCTTGGAATCTACAAATACATATTTGCTAACTTGAGAACAAAATGGCTTACGGTTTTCCAAATATTTATCGTTTCCAGAGCTGTCGTTCTTCCCAGGGGGCTTGCTATTTATTACTTTGCTGCAGCCTCAGAGCATCCCTTATCTGGTGATGCAGATCGACTGGCAATGAGTTCTTCTACTATCCGAAAATGTCTTTATTTGATCTTAATGTTTGAGGACGATTTTTGTCTTGGTGGAGAATTCTGGATTGTCAGGGGTTATTTTGTCTTTCAGCCCTTCGCAGATGCCTGGCCTCTGATGTTTTAGTGAAGACGTCTGTGATTACTAACATCAGCGGTCACCTGTTAGTATCTGTTTCTGGGGACTTTACTATCTTTGTGTTTTGGTTGCAAGAGTGGGGGTTTTCATTTTATTTGTCCTGTCTGGAATTTGGTAGGCATCTCACAAGTGGAAATCTAGGTCTCTCCCGAAATTTGCGAGTTTGGGTCCATTATTACTTTAAATATTTTTCTGCCCGTGTTTCTCTTTGCTATTCTTGGGACTCCATTTACTAAAACATTAGATGTTTTGCTATTACCTTATGAGACCCTGAGATCCTTTTTTTTTTCTTCAATTTTTTCCAACTTCCTTCCTAATATAGAGTTCTTCTGGTTTTTTTTTCCTTACTTTATTGAAGTGCCTAGAACCTTCAGTACAAGGTTGAATAGAAGTGGTGAGACTGGATATTCTTGGGTTTTCCTGATGAAAGGTGGAAAATTAGGTCTTTGTCATCAAATATTATGTTAGTCATAGGTTTCTCGTAGATGTCCTTTATTAAGTTGAGGACGGTCCTCTCAGTATTTTGCTGAGGGCTTTCTTAGTTTTGTTTTATTTTTTAGTATTTATGCTGGATTTTGTTAAATAGTTTTTTGGCTTCTATTTCAGTAATCATATGTCTCTTTTTCTTTAGATTGTTACTTTGGTGAATTATAATGATTGCTTTCCTCACGCTAGAAGACTCTTGTATCTCTAATATAAACCCCACTTAGTCATGGCCTATTAATACTTTTAAGTATTTTTAGATTAGATTTGCTAAAATTTGTTTAGAATTTTTACATCTCTATTTATGAGGGATATCAGTCAGTAGTTTACTTTTCTTACAATGTCTTTGTCTGATTTTTGTCTCTGGGTAATGCAACCATCATAGAATGAGTTGGGAAGAATAACTTCTTCAGTTTTTCGGACTTTATGTGTAATGGTGAGTTTTCTCCCTTTAGCATGTGGCTTCTTGGAAAATGTGAGCTTGAGGCTTTCTTCATGGAAAGGATTTTAAATATGCATTAAGTTTTTCAAAAACTATACGGGGCTATTCATTTGATCTGTTGCTTCTTGACTGAGCTCTGGTAGTTTACTTCTTTTAAGGGATTTGTTAATTTCATTTAATATGTCAATTTCAAATTCAACGTTGTTCATAGTATTCTTTTATTAGCCTTTCAAATCCGTACGCTCTGTAATGGGGAGCCTCTCTCAATCCTGCTATTTGTGATTTGTTTATTTCCTCTTTTCCCAATCTGTCTTTCTAGAGGTTTATTGATTTTCTCAAATAACCAGCTTTTTAAATTTTCATTTACTTTAATTTTTTTCCCTATTATATGGATGTCTGTTCGAATGCTTATTATTTTATCTTTTCTACTTATTTTGGGTTTGATTTGCTCTAATTTTTCTAGTTTCTTTGACTTTTTTTGGTGTTTATTTATTTTTGACAGAGAGACAGAGACAGAGCGTGAGCAGGGGAGGGGCAGAGATAGAGGGAGACACAGAATCTGAAGTGGGTTCAGGATCTGAGCTGTCAGCACAGAGCCCGACGCAGGGCTTGAACCCACGAACTGTGAGATCATGACCTGAGCCCAAGTCAGACGCTTATCCAACTGAGCCACTCGGGTGCCCCAGTTTTTCTGGTTTCTTAGGGTGGAAGCTAAAATCATTTATTTAAGATAATAAATAGACCTTTCACCCTAAATGAAGAATGAGACAATTTACAATAACACAATGCACAATAAATTATATGTCAGAAGGTTAGAAGTGCTATGAAGAAGTGCTATAACTTCTACGTTGGTTAGAATTGACTGGAGTGTGGTCCTTGGGATGGGGTTGCAAAATGCAATGGGGTTCTCAGTGTAGGCAACATTGAAAAGCTATGTTCAGGAAGACTTGAAGGAAATGACAGAGTTAGAGTTAGGCCTAACTTTCTGGGGAAAGAAATTTCCAGAAAGAAGTCAACACAAAGGCTCTAACATGACACAGAACAGGAGTCTTGAGTAAAAGCAAGGAGGCCAGTATGGCTGGAGAGTGAGGGAGGAACCAGAATATCAGGAGGAGGGGGGGACAGTGGTGGAGGAGGGCCTCTTACAGGGTGTAGGTCACGGATCTCCTCCATTACTAGTGTTCTAATGGGTCTCATTGCAGTCTTTTTTTATTACTCTTTAAATTTTTTAATGTTTATTTTTGAGAGAGAGAGAGAGAGCAGGGGAGGGGCAGGGAGAGAGGGAGACACAGAATCTGAAGCAGGCTCCAGGCTCTGCTCTGACAGCTCAGAGCCTGACCCAGGGCTCAAAACCCATTGAGATCATGACGTGAGCTGAAGTTGGACGCTTAGCAGACTGAGCCAACCAGGTGCCCCCTATTTCGGTCATTTTTAAGGTAAACCCTTAGAGGATGTCATCATCCTCCTTACAGCTGGCCTTGCAATGGAGACCTGGGGGGGTGGGGGTGGGAAATGGACACTTGTGCAAAATTGGGAAACTGGAAGAAAAATGCATATTGTTTCTATTGACATTAACCTATATTCATCTTTTACCTATTTCCCCTCATTTTTACCGTCCCTTCTGATTGAATCATAGCCCTCACGAATCATTGCTAATCTCGGCTTTCTAGGGTAAATAATCAATCTCCTCATTTGAAAGAAAAAAAATCGAACACGCCCAGATTCTGCTGAAATATCCTTTTTTTATGGACAAAATGGCAAAGTTGGTATTTGGATGAACGCAGTAATAATTTCTTTCCAAGGATCAGATGAACATTTTTGACACAATAGTGTTACGTGAACCAATGTAAGGGTTTTTGTGTCTGACCTCCTAAAAATGGACACATTGAAAATAATTTCATGGTACACCTGAGCATTGCATTTCTAGTAGTTTTCCTCTACCTAGACCTCTTTCTAAGTTTTTGATCATTGCCAAATAGATTGCTACATAGAACAGGTTTTGTGGTGTTTTAATTATGGCCATATGACAAAGATTGCAATTTAATTTCTTGCTTCTGAAAACCGCGTGTCCTTTTTTTTAAATTTAAGTATAATTGGCACGTGATGTCCTATTAGTTTCGGGTGTGCAGCACAGTGATTTGATATTTTTATACATCACAAAATGATTTCCGTGATGTGTCACAAAGTCATCACAAAATGATTTCCATGATGTTCTTTCTCGTTTATATTCATCTGTATACTCCCTTTCATTCTGGAGGTGTCTTATCAGGCCGTTTGTAGCTGTGGTGGAGACATAACAAGAAAAACAAATAAATGAAAACTCAAGCACGCCTTTTTATGATTCTTTTAAAGATTCCATGCTGAAGGCAGGGTTTTCTGCAGGTGGCCTTCTGAATCCACAGCTTTAGCGGACGCACAGAGGTGGCATTGCTGTGATACATGGTGGAGAAGACTCACGGGTGCGTGCTCTCTTATCCTGTCACGTCTCCGAAGGCACTCGGTCACTTGCTTTGTGTGATGCACACACAGGGCTGCCTCTGAACACGTGAAAAAGAAAACAGGTTGGCTTAACCCAAGGAATGCGATATCCACAATGAGAGTGTTTGTCACTACACCAGCCCCATGTAACACAGTTCTCTTTGCACGTAATACTAGAAACACTGCCATGTTGAGTGTAGAGGAAGATGAGTGGGTGAAAATAGCATTCGTTCACCTGAATTTGTCACTCTATTGATAGTGATGGGGGCAATCACAATGAAAAAAGCAGGAGGAGGTGCGGTGTGGCTGAATTTTGTGAAAAAATGACACCCTTAGAACAATATTAATAATACTAGTTAAGTCTTACATAAAAGGTGTGAAATTGAGCTCCAAGTCAAGCCTTGAGTACATATCAGGAAACTCCAGATCTTTGGATCAAGTGAATTGTTAAGATGTGATTTATACTGTTTCCGCACCGGGTCGATACATCAGCAGGCAACCCCCAAAAGAGACCACGTCTGTCAGTATCATGTGACCCGAGATATGAAGGGTATGAGGTCCGCAGGAATCCTTATCTTGCATGGAACGCTGTACCCAGGACGCTAACCCCCAAGCGATGCTTGTGTTCACCTCATGGATAAGGACTCTGAAATTCAGAGCGAATAAATGAGGTAAATACCACTCAGCCACTGTGTACCCGACATCAGGACTCAGGCCAAGGTGCTTTTGCTAAATCCCCAAGTCTCCCTCTTTGCATCCTGACATCTTAAAAAAAAGTATCACTTTTTTAGCCCACCTCAAACAGTGAAAAAGACCTTTGCCTCCTCTTGTTTTTTTTTTTTCTTTTTTCTTTCTGTCTAACTTTCCCGACCCAAATATTTACCACTGAGTTCAAATCTTGTGTTAATTGCGGATTTCAGAGCTTGACGAGAGGTTGGCTATAAACATCGGGCGTGTCTGATTATCTACATTGGTGCAGTGCTGTTGGAAGAAACTTGTTTTAGGATTTCAGCATCTTTTAACATCACAACAGGATACATTGGGACATACTTGGTATCTTTCTGTCACTGCACCTTGTTCCATAGGCTATATGACAGCAAGGGACATGTGGCACGAGTAATACGAATCCGAGTGAATAACCCATTCTTCCTTTTTTTTTTTTTTTTTTTTTTTTTTGTAAATGACATTACTTTCATGGGTGCACGCTGGCAAGATGACGTAGAATTCTATGTTTTCCTTTTTACGAAACTGCATACTGTCTTTCTTAACTCATTTTCCCTGTGAATATATATGTGCTGCCAGAAATTATATTTAAACTACTTGCTTATTGAAGTAGTTACTGCAATTTCCATGCTTTCAATGTGAAGGCATTTTCAGTGTGGTGCATTTAAGGGTTTAAAAGCAGCAACAACCCACTTTCTACACCTCTGTTTCCAGTGGCTCCAGCAAAATTTGAAAACCTTCTTATGTAGAAGGACAAAGAGGCAGGGTCACCTACCTGTGCCTTGTGCTTAAATTGAGGTGGGCTAATTCATGTCTTTTCCTTCTTTTTTTTTTTCCTTGAAGATAACTGCTATTTTCACCACAGAGAGGAAAAAGGGTTTTACTGTGCATTTCTATAATGGAGCTAAAAGAATCCAGTAGCTTGTCTGAATTGAAAGGTCTAATTAGATTCTACTTTAATGTAAGATCTTGGCTTCAAGGTACTTAACCACTAAAAGAGAGAAGGCTTTATAAAAGGAAGCCATAAAATGTTTAAACAGGAGCATCTTAAGTGTATAACTAGGAAATAAAAATACAGCACACCGTATTAACTGGGGATTTTCTAACTCATTGTGGAAACTCTTCTTTTTCTTCTTCTTCTTCTTCTTCTCTTTCATGCTTGTTTCCATTCTGTCTGCATCCTGGTCTCATAAAGGGAAGGGTGATAAAAGGAGGTGACTATGGGAGAAAAGATCCCAGCGAGATCTCCAATTTTAAAATAGAAGCAAGCTGTTCTAATATATTAGTAACACAAAGAGATTCACCACTTCTGCCCCTTCCAAAGGGCAGTATTCCCACATGTTATTGTGGAGAAAAGATATGGTAGGTCATTTTCTTTTTCCTTTTCTTATCTTTTCTAGATGGGCAAAATAGAGACCCTTAATGAATTTGCCATTGTTAAGCAAGACTTAACAGTATGCTACTATTCTGTTGTCTACAAGAAATCTGGGGACAGATGTTCCTGAAATGTATCTCAATAGTGAGAATTATTGACTTGAATTTTTCAGTGATTCTGTGATAATTCTTTTAGACCCTTGTGAATTGGGACTTTGTTGAGGCAGGTGAGACCTATAACCCCTGTATTTACCTCAGCCACTTGAAGCCACTTGGTTAAAACAGCTGCCTGTTAAAAGCAGTGCTAAAAGCTCCAGTGGAGGGGGAAAGACTTTCTCAGACAGGAGCTCTAGAATCTGGAATTCTCTTCTACTCCAGGATGAATTCTACACTTGATCTTAGCCAAAAGACCGAGCAGCGATCAGGATAAATTCTGTAATTGAAGAGCCTTCATGAGCCCCTCCACGGTGTAATTGTGTAAGCTCACGTGTATTTTCCTTTCGCCTTCTCCCATTTAAAAATGTCCCAGGCCTTTTATTGTGGTTCTCATAGGACCAAAAAGAAAAGTTTTGCAAAAGAACTTGGTTTCTGGCTTCCATGCTGTTGTCTATTAGAGATCAGTTTGGTTCTTCCTCTGTTTTCAAATAGTTAGAATTGGAAAGAATGCTTTTCAACCAATGCAGTGATGAAGAGTTTCCATATTGTTGGTGTCTGTACCATTTTTACCCCTTACAATGATATTTTTGCCCAGGAACTTAAGAAAGGACACTCTGCTTGCATTCAGGAAATATTTATTGAGTGACTACTATGTACCAAGCGCTGGGGGAAAGAATACAACGTAACACTAAACAACTATAGATTGTTACATTGCTATATTTTAGAAAGTACCTAGATAATTTGAGGCAGCTAGCAGGGTATGTGGTATGCTATACTTTTTTTTTTAACTTTAGTGAAGTTGCAAAACTATTTCAGAGTCCCTTTACACATAGCTGCAAGTTTCCTCCGTTGTTAATCTTCCTGTGGTACATTTGCTGCAACTAACCAACAGTGTTGATACATTATTACAACCCAACCTCATACTTTATTCCAATATCATTATTTGTTCCTGAATGTTCTTTTACTGTCCCAGGATCCTATATGGGATCCCACATTACATTTATTTAGCATGCTCCATAGGCTCCTTGGGAATGAAAATTTATGAAATTTACCTTGCTTTTGAAGACTTTAAACAGTTTTGAGAATTACTGGGCAGGTGCTTTGTGGAATGTCCCCCAATTTATCTTTTTTCTGTTGGTTTTTCTCATGGCTAAACAAGGTTTGCGGGTTTGGGGAAGAAAGACCACAGAGGGTCTAAACAAACTTTCGTTGAGGATAGATACATGGTACCTGTTAAAAGCATGACTTAACGCTGTGGTTATTAATCTTGATCACTTGTCTGAATTAGTGTTGGCCAGGTTCCTCCCTGTAAAGCCCCTCCTTGCTTGCTGTTCATAATGCCCTCTTTGGGAGAAAGTTGGCTCTGTGCAGGTCACACTAAAGGGTGGAGAATTATGGGGTGAGCATTTACCAAAATTATTTCAAAGTTTTCTGTATGGGAGATGTGTTTATGTTCCATTTATTTATTCTACCCTGGACTTGTATCAGTATGGGCTCCTGGGTATTAACTATGTATTTGGGGTGATAAGTGAATACTGTAGTATTTATTTTGTTGCTCAAATTGTTCCAGATTTAGTCATTAGGAGATTTTTCAGTGGGCTCCTGTGTCCTTTGGACATACTGTCATCAGTGTGTGTGTGTGTGTGTGTGTGTGTGTGTGTGCATGTGCGTGCGTGTGTGTTTAGCACCTCTTAATTTCTAGCACTGCATGAAGCTTCAGCTTCAGCCTCCATATTCTCTGCTCCAACCCTAGAACCATCCCTTGCTGCAAGAGGCCCTCATTCGTTTGACTGATACACTCTTTGTACTGAAAAGTTCTATGGGTTTTAACAAATGAGTGCTACTGTGTGTCCACCATGGTAGCATCATAGAGAATAGTTTCGCTGCCCTAAAAATGCTTTGTGTTTTACCTCTTTAGCCATAACCCTCCTCAAACCTTGGCAACCACTGATCTGTTTTCCATCTCTAGAGTTCCGACTTGGAATCCTACATGAGATGGCCTCTTCAAACTGGCTTTATTCATTTAATAACAGTCAGGTTACAGCCATCCCTGTCTTTACGTGGCTTGGTAGCTGACTGCTCTTTATTGCTGAGTGTTATCTGATTGAATGAATGCACCACACTTTGTCTCTGCGTTCACCTATTGAAAGGCATCTTGGTTACGTTCCAGTGTTTGACAATTACGAATAAAGCTGCAAGAAACATTTACGTGCAGGTTTTCTCTGTGGACATAAGTTTTCAAAGAATTTGAATAAATATTTACAAGAGTGATGCCTGGGTTGTATGGTAAGGCTCTATTTAGATTGGTAAGAAGCTAAAACCGTTTTCCAAAGGAACTGTGCCATTTTGAATTTCCACCAGCAATGAATGAGATTTCCTGCTCTTCATTTTCATCAGCAATGGGTATTGTCATTTTCCCTCCCTCCCTCTTTTAGCCATTCTACTAGGTGTGGAATGGTATCTCGGTGTTTTAATTTGCATTTCCCTGATGACAAATGGTGTTGAGCATCTTTCCATAGGCTCACTTACCACCTGTATATCTTCTATGGTGAGTTTTCTGTTCAGATTATTTGCCCATTTTTCAAATGGATTTTATTTATTGCCGAATTTTAAGTGCTGTGTATATTCCAGATACGAGTTCTTTATCCCCTATGTGATTTGCAAATATATCCTCTTGGTCTGTGACTTGTCCTTTGGCAGTGATTTCCACAGAGCACACGTTTTTAGTTTTAATGAAGTCCACCTTCACAATGTGGTTCATAGATCATGCTTTGATGTTGTATCTGAAAACTCATCACTAAGCTAAAGGTGACATAGATTTTTCTCCTAGGTTTTCTTCTGGACTTTTGATATCGTACGCTTTAAATCACAGATATGTTTTTAGTTAATTTTCGTGTAAGTTGTGAGTTGTGTTTATGCTCTTTTTTTTTTTTTTTTTTTTTTTTTTTTGCATATGGGCATCTGAATGTTCTAGTCCCATGTGTTGAAAAGATGCCTCTCTTCATTGCATCCTCCTGGTGCCTCTATCGAAAATCAGTTGCCTCCATTGGTGTAGGTCCATTTCTGGGCTCTCTCTTCTGTTCCCTTTGTCAATGTCTTTTCTTTTTCCAATACCACCCTATCTTGATTCTGGTAGCTTTACAATAAGTCATGAAATTGGGTGATGCAAAATCCTCCCAACTCATGCTTTTTCAGAAGACAAAAGACCTGGGGGGCGTGGGGAGGGGGGCAGGGAGAGGAACTATTGTATTCCCTTGAAAACTTTTATTGAAATTTAAAAGACAAAAGTTGAAATAACTTTAACTACAAAATTTGTTAACACAAGGTAAAATGTAAATTGTGAAATCAAACATAAGATGTTGTGGGGAGGGAGAGTAAAGATACAGAGCTTTAGTACATGTTTGAACTTAGGTTATCAGGAATTTTTTTTAAAAAATCAGGTTCCTTGGGTTTGTTACATAGACAACCATGCTGCCTGCAATAGAAGACAGTTTTGTTACGTCTTTTTGTCTTATTGTACGACCTATGACTTCTAGTGTGAAGTTGAATAGCCGTGGTGAGAGACAACTCCCCTGCTTTGGCCTGCTATTAGCATGAAAGTGTTCAGTCTTTTGTATTCAAGGATTCTGTTAGGTGTAGATTTTTGTATTTTTTGTATTTTTATGAGGTTATAGATAGTCCCGTCTCATCCTGTTTTTTTAAGTTTTATTATCAATAAGTAATTTTGTCAAATGATCTTTCTGAATAGGTTGATACGATCGTATTGTTTTTCTTGTTTTGTCTGTTAGTCTGATGAATTATGTTGGTTTAATTTTGAATAATGAGCCATCTCTGTGTTCCAGGAATGAAATCGACTTGGTTGTGATGACTTATTTTGTTATGTGAGATTAGATTAGCTCATATTTTGTCCATGATTTTTGTCTCTATCTTCATCAGAAATCGGTCTGTGCTTTCTTTTCTTGCCATAGCTTTATTTGATTTTGTTATTAGGGTAATGTAGTCTTCATAAAGCAAGTCGTAAGGTGCTCCCTCATTTATTCTGGGGGGGGGAAGGTTGTGTAGAATTAGTTTATTTCGTATGTATGTGTTTGGAAAAATTAACTGATGAAACCATCTGGGCCAACTGTTGTCTTTGTTTTGGAAGATTTTTAACTGCTACTTCAACATCCTCAATAAATATTATAAAACTATTCGGGTTACCTGTCTCTGCCTTGCTTATGTATTTTGGTTCATCAGATAATAAGTCCGTTTTATCTAAGTTCTCAAATTTGTATTTATAAAATTGTTTGTGGTATGCCCTTATGATCCTGGCTCAGTTGTGACTATCCCTTCCTTAATTCTTTTTTATTAATTCATTTTTATTTAAAAAAAAATTTTAATGTTTATCCATTAAACATTAATGGGGGAGGGTCAGACAGAGAGGGAGACACAGAATCTGAAGCAGGCTCCAGGCTCCGAGCTGTCAGCACAGAGCCCGACACAGGGCTCGAACCCACGGGCCGCGAGATCATGACCTGAGTCGAAGTTGAATGCTCAACCGACTGGGCCACCCAGGCGCCCCCCACCCTTCCTTAATTCTTGACATGGGAAAGTGCTCTTTTCTCTCTGTCTCTCTCTTTCTCTCTCTCTTTTTCTGGTTAGCCTAACCAGAGATTTATCCTTTTCAAAGAGCCAGCATTTGGGTTCATTGATTTTTAAATTTCTTTTCCACTTTTAATTTTATTGATTTCTGCTCCAAATTTCATTTTCTTTCTCCTGATTTCCTTAGGTTTGATTTGCTCTCCTTTCTCTAGTTCACTAAGGTGAAAGCTGAAATTACTGATTGTAGATATATCTTCTTTTCTAAAATATATTATTATTAAATATGATTAGCTGCATTCCAAAAATGTTGAAGGTACGTCTCCACATTCATTTAGTTCTAAATACTTTTTACGTCCCTTTGAGGCTCCCCCCAGCATGTGTGGTTTAATTTCCAGATATATGGGGAGTTTCCAGCTCTTTTTCTCTTCTTAACTTCTAGTTTAATTCTATTGTGGTCTAAGAACGTATTCTGTATGATTTCTATCATTTTAAACTCATTAAGGTACATTTTATGGAACGGAATACGGTCTATCCTGGTAAACATCCCATGGGAGCTTGAGAATAATGTGTATTCTACTATTGAATAGAATATTTCATAAATGTCAATTAGATCAAGTTGATTGATAGTGTCATTCAGGTTATCTATAATCTTACTGATTTTCTGCCTGCTTGATCTTTCAATTACTGACAGGGATGTTGAAGCCTTCAACTAGTGTCTTTCAGTTATCATCCACCACTATTTTATTGGATACTTGTTGGCATTGCAGGATTGGAGGAGTGAGGGACATTCTGTAATTTCCTCATCACATCTGAGTCTCAGACGTGAAGACCGACAGTGCTTCTGATCCTCCTCGGGGAGTGTAGATTTTTATCCCCATTCTCCTGCTCCCTTCTCTGATTGCAACATTCCTAATCTATTTACCTGATATATTTTGTTTCCTAAGTAAGACATGGAGGCAGGAGTTGGGGGCAGGATTCCTTCCTGAACTGGGATTAGGTTTCAAGTCTGCTCTTGGTGAATCCCTTCCTTCTGGGGTCTAGCCTTTTGTTAGGGCACCGAATCTGTGTGGGCTGTAAGATTACTGCTCTTTCCTTCCCCCAGCCTGGGCCGTGACGGGATCATTCTCCAATCCTCACCATGAGAACTTGGTGGGGGTTTTGCAGTGGGAAGCTTAGGGGAGTGTGGGACCTCCCTTAGACCGCTACCCCCAACAGTCACTCACTTTCACACTATTTTGAACTCAATCCCTTTTTATTGAAACAGTCGTTCAACTGTTCCCAATGGCTATAGATTCTAGTGGCTTCTGTTCCACGTAAACACACCTCAGAAGCTGTATCTCTCTAGATGCATGTCTCTTTAGATTCTAGGCTGGTATTTTGTCCTAAGACCACGGGTCTCAGATTATTCAAGAAAAGTCACTGATATTCAGTTAGTTATTTTCTTGTGGTAAGTTTGGAAGTGGCAGTGTACAAGTTCTGTACACTATTCTGGAGTTTAATTGAAGACCCTGGTCCATGCTTTTACTTTGCCAAATCATCCTGGACTTATTGTATGGCCTTTGAGCATCAGTTTCATCATCTCTTAAAAAGAGCGGATTATGGATTCTAAATCCCCTTTCAAGCAAACAATAGTGGGGCTCTCTGAAGGATTCATGGACATGGAATGTGGAGAATGGCCTTAGCAACACAGGTATTTTAAAGTCCCAGAGGGGACATGGAGATCTAACTTAACGTTGGTAATCCACCATCCATATCAAAATGTCACTCACTCCCGAATATTCTTTTCCTCGTACTTTACCTACTAGAGGCCCGCAATCTCCTGATAAAATAGTTACAATTCAAAACAGAAGGTGAGAGCTGACTCCAACAATTAAAATATACCAATAACCCATGAATTCCCTCTTTCTTTATCACCTCCTCACTCCCAACCAGTATGGTACATTCAACTAGTTAGAAGATTGTGCTACCATCATGATAAAAATGATCTAAGTGACTGAAAAAAAAATCCCCCAAAAAGCCAAATAAGTTTTACTTTGTTTCTTTGCATGGCAGAAGGGTCCAGTAACTTGGTATGATTACTTTAGATTATCTTCCATTGTCATATGTTTCTAAGATTGGAGATTAATACCCCTAGGACGATGAAAACAAAACCAGGCAGCACCATCATAAACAAAATAATGCCTACTGTTATACATGATCATTTTATTTAATATTATCTGATCAAATCCTTAGGCGTGGGGGCTAAGAAAGGTTTGAGTTACTCATGGACAAGTCATAAATGTATTTTTTAGTTGGCCACCTCCACCTAATAATGACCACCTCTCCCTCATCATCAGACCCAAATATGATTTGGAGAGTCTTATGTGTAGTGTTTGGAACCAAATTGTTTGATGCTACTTAGTGGTTTCTTCAAACTAAACAGGAAGATCAAAGGTAACATATCTTTATTCTCATCTGCTTCTTCCGTCTCAGTTCTGGAGACAATTCCCCTGTTTTCCCAGCTAAAATCCTTAGAACTGTCTTTGAGTTTGCATTCTCTACCCTTTGTATTATTCTATCACAAAGCCATGTTATAACTTCTGTCCAAACATCTCTGAATCTCTCCTGTTCCTCCATTCAGTTACTTCCACCTTATAGACCAAGTACAATGAGAAATGACATTCTTCCCTCTTTCTTCTAACTTGAAACAACACTAAACTATAAAGCACAACGTTTATGGTGCAACATAAAAATAGCTTTATTTCAGATTGCAAAAATCTTGGTAAGTTAATCAAAGCTAAAATTTAACCTCTGTGTTTTTATTTTTATTTTTTATTTTTGTTAATCCCGGCGTTGCTGGCGCCCTGGAAATATGTTTTGCTCTATGGGCATATCATAAAAGTGTATTAGGAGATTATAGTTAACAGATAACAAGACAGCAAGTATGAGGATCCTTCCTGTGTAATCACCTGCAGAGGAGACATGACGATCTTTCTATTCTTCCTCTTTCTAAGTCCTGGGCTGTGAGCGACACATTTTTGTTGTTGTTGAAAGAAATATTTTATAGGAATACACAAAGAGGTTTATGAGTCTAAATGAATTCATAATTAGTGTTTGTTTCTGTTTTGATGTTATTACTCTATATTTCTTCCTAGACTAGTTTCAGAACAATGGCACAGGAGAGCCAGAATGGCTTACTGTTTTTGTTTTTGTTTTTGTTTTTTAGAAGAACTCATTAGCACATTACAAAGTCTCATTTTTAAACTTTCTATGGCATTTTTCCACATTAACCTTATTTGCCATAATGGATTTGTGTTTTATTAAATTGTGAAAATGGCACTTTCTATAATAAGAGATTGGTTAATTTGCCATTTTCCTGAAATGGCTAATTGGGATGATTTTCATATTGAATTAGCGTTATTACACCATAGATTTTAAAACACACATCTGACTCTCCATAATGCTTCTGTGATTGCTTGTTTATTCTTTAAGTGTTCCTATGGCAAAATGGACTGTCTGTCTCAAGATCGAACGATTCTAGGTATCTTATAAACAGGCTAATGTTCTTTCTTTATCACTTCTCCCTTTGGTTTCAAGAACACATTTAGACATTTTTATTCTTGCCATTTGGTTCCGATGTTTGGGACATTTAAGTACTTCTCATTTGTGAAATCCTGTGAAACGTTTTGTTGTTCTTCCAGTTTAAGTAGATGTTTAAAACCAACTACTTAGTTACTTTAAGGGAGCTTTTTTGCTTTTATTTGTTTATTTATTTATTTATTTATTTATTAATGTTTATTTCTTTTTGAGAGAGAAAGCAAACGTGAGTGGGGGAGGGGCAGAGAGAGAGGGAGACCAGAGGATCTGAAGCAGGCTCTCTGCCCTTACAGGTCAGAGCCCGATGCGGGGCTCGAGCTCACAAACTGTGAGATCATGACCTGAACCAAAGTTGGATGCTTAGCAGACTGAGCCACCCAGGCACCCAAGGGAGCTTTTTATAAGAATGAAAATAAAACCATTCAGAGACTTAGTAAAACTGAAACACATTAGCACCGATTTACGCTTATAAACACACATGCTTATAAATACATATATATATATATGCACACACATATACAAATATATGCTGCTGTCTGTACTATACTAATACAAATGATTAAAATCCTTAATATAAGACATACGTTCGCTTTTTCAGAAAAGGACTAAATATATAAAGTAATAGATACTACGAAAAATTGGCAATATTGAAAAGTAGCATGAATAAAATGGGAATTATAGAGTTTTACCAACTCAGCACACCAATTGAGGTGATTCTTGGGTATTTTCCTTGCCTAGGATGTTGACTTAAAGTAATAATTTGTATGTGGTATACCCCGCCTCTTTCTCTGGGTATTACATCAGAGACCCTTCCTATGTTATTGTTTTCTCTTAGATTTCCCTAATCTCTCAGTTGTCATTCCAAACTCATTCTGCTTCAATAACAAGGTGGCAGAAGAAGTGATTACCTAGCTATGAGTGTGGAGCAACTCTTGAGAAGTAACATTTGCCTGTGTTGTAATTAAGTGCTTGAACGTGGTCTTTTGTACTTTTAAAGACCACATTTACATAAGGGAGAGTGGAGAGTAAATACGCGATTAATAACCCCAGGTCGGAGTCAAGTAATGGCCAAGGCAGATAATTGCTGTTATTGTAGTATTATCTGGATATGAAAAATGGTCTTCAAATTGTTGACCTGTGCCTTTAATAGAAAATAATTATAATTATGTTCCTGGTCATATAAAATTATGAATTTCATACAGATGCTTATTCTTGCCTTCTGTAACATGGTAGTAAGGATAATTCTACCTTGATATAGGATTGAATAAACTATTTCAGTATAATCTCAAGTTTCATAGAACGATGTTTTATTGAATTGGAACCAACTTCAACCCAAACCATATAATGCTTGCTTATTGTAGTGGGCAATGTGAGATCAAATTTTGTCAGTTTCAAACAGTTTGTATGGATTGTTGTGGCTTCTACTTAAACCTTATGTTTTCATACATGAATAATTATTTGTTTTATTTTTAACATGAATAAGTAAGTTTATATTCAAATTTGTTATTAGAAGAAAGCATTGACTCAGTGAAAATATTTTGTCTTAATATTATTTGCTGTGCTATTTTTCACAAGATTTCATTGATCAGAATTCCTTTAGTAGAAGTACAGTGGAGATTTAAGGAGTATGCAGATTTGAAACAGAAAAAAACAGGAAGGAGGATTCTAACACATTCTTTTGAAATACATTATTCTTCATCAATCAAAAACAAGTTATTTGATCTCCTAATATCTGCTCTGAGTTCCTGAAGCACTGTCAGTCCTGCAGTGAACCCCATGTCCCTCTTACTTGGATAAGATATTTTTATTAAAAGACTATAAAAAATTTTGTCTCAGTAGACAGAAGGCCACTGAACTGTTCAGTTGACCAAAAATGAAATACATTTTTTTCTGATTAATTTTTAAATGATATTGCTGAGATAGATTTATGTAAGGTGAGTATATATTGTTTGGGCATTTAAATATTGTCTCACTAGACATATACCTGAGGTATCATGATGATTCTGAAGCATTTAGGGAGTAATTTTGTTTTTAAGGCTTTTTTGAGTGTTCTGAGTACTCAGGTTGGGTGTTTAATAAGTGCTCAATAACTCTGTGTTGAGTTTGATGAACTTCATGATATTTCTTTAACAAATGCAGAAGTCTGACACAATGCCTTGGAAATCTCACGGGTTCACCTTAGGAGATAGAGTTATCATGAGCATCTTCACTGACTTTTTGAAGGTAGAGCCCTGCGTACTGTGTGATGAATTTCATCTTTTCTGGATCATGGGGAATAAAATGTTATTATGATAAGATAGCATTTCTTGGATAATTTTCAAGATCTATTTCCCTTTTTCAGAAACTCACAAGACCCTGAGCCTGACTTAGAAGCACGATGAATCTTATCCAAAGTAATTATATATGATATACATAATGTTTATTTATCATATATTTATCTATAATGCATATTGAATACACAAATATGTAATTATATAAAATAATGAATAATATAATTTTTACGTATTTAGAAAATGTTATAATCTTAAATACATTTTTCCAAGATTTTCCCTTCCTCTTACATGAAGTCAGTATGATTTGTTTTTTTCTCAGTAAAAGCTACTCAGAAAGAGTTCAAAGATGGAAAGTTCTGGAAAGAGTTCAATTTCCTGTTGTCTAGCATTGATCAAAACTCCCCAATGTCTGATTCTAGAATTTGTAAGAATTGTAAAAATACTGCATCCGGTATTGGTGTTTGTTGATTTCAGTGGCCAATTGGCTGCTTCCATTAGCTTTAGGACAGAAATATAAAGTAACACACATTTTCTTTGAGGTTTGTGGCTATAACATTGAAAAATATTGCCTCAATGTCAAAGAAAAATAATTTTTAAATGAAAAATTTAACTGTGGCTAGTATTTATATTATTACAAAATGTTTTATAAAATCTATCTCTTTTTCTTAAGTTTATCTACTTGGAGACAGCTAGAGCTCGTGTAAGCAGAGAAGGGGCAGAGAGAGAGGGACAGAGAGAATCCCAAGCAGACTCCACACTGTCAGCTGGGAGCCCGATATGGGGCTTGAACTCATGAACTGTGAGACCATGACCTGAGCCGAAATCAAGAGTAGGATGCTTAACCAACCTAGCCACCCAGACACCCCTAAAATCTGTTTCTTTTTTTTTTTTTTTTTTTTTATTTTTGGGACAGAGAGAGGCAGAGCATGAACGGGGGAGGGGCAGAGAGAGAGGGAGACACAGAATCGGAAACAGGCTCCAGGCTCCGAGCCATCAGCCCAGAGCCTGACGCGGGGCTCGAACTCACGGACCGCGAGATCGTGACCTGGCTGAAGTCGGACGCTTAACCGACTGCGCCACCCAGGCGCCCCTAAAATCTGTTTCTTAAAGCTATAGTGTATACTTCAGAATAACTCACAATTAATTTTGGGGACCTAAGACATACTTTGATTTTTCCATATAAAAATTATTATAGGAGGGGTGCCTGGGTGGCTCAGTCGGTTAAGCGTCTGACTTCAGCTCAGGACATGATCTCACAGTTCATGGGTTGGAGCCCCACATCAGACTCTGTGCTGACAGCTCAGAGCCTGGAGCCTGCTTCGGATTCTGTGTCTCCCTCTCTCTCTGCCCCTCCCCTGCTTGTGCTCTCTCTCTCTCTCTCTTTCTCTCTCTCTCAAAAATAAATAAACATAAAAAAAAGTTTTAAAAAAAGTATTATAGGAAATCAGGTTATTTTGTTTTTTTATGATATTGCTGTAAGACCAGCATTTTGAAAGAATGGATACATATTATTCATTAGGCTACATTGTTTTCAATCCAGGTAAATTTGATAGAACTGTGGCCATATTTCCTTTATAAAAATAAAAGAAGAAGAAGAAGACTATCTGGAATCTCTGATTCCATATGAAGGTCTAGTTTCTAGTTGATTTTTCTGCATTCATAGAAAAGGAAAGAATGGCTTTTTATTTAAGTTCAATATTCCTGTGGTGCCTAAGTGTCTAGTTGTCAGTATTCAGTCTGTCATTATTCATTTATGTATCCATGAATCTCATTTTGCTCTAAGAAACTGACTAAATTGCCTATGTCATAATTTCATTTAACAGTTGCAACTGTCTTGTCAATGTTATTGTCATCCAAATAATTTCCCCCAACTCTCTAACTACATATGGCTCCTTATCTTCAGGTTTAAAATTAAGGGAAGTGATATGGTCTCTGCCCTCTAGGAGTTTATAATCTTAGAAAGATTTGGTTAAGGCAGTCTTGCAGACCTCCATCTTTCTTTTTTTTTTTTCTGCGATTTAGGCTGTGATTGTTTCCTGAGCCCCCTTCCAAGTCTCTATTCCCAGATATACTGCCTTTGATTGAAAGAGCAGAAGGTTGCATTGTTGTGTGTGTGTGTGTGTGTGTGTGTGTGTGTGTGTTTGCACAAGTACACATAAAGTCATGTGCCTGTATCTTAATTACGTGGAAACGTGTAATCAGGCCATAGTTGTGGCACGATGGATTGAGTTAAGAAAGAAAGACAGTTGGGGCGTCGGAATGGCTCAGTTGTTTGAGCGTCCAACTTCAGCTCAGGACATGATCTCGAGGTTCATGAGTTCAAGCCCCTGGCTCACTGCTGACAGTGCAGAGCACCTGCTTTGGATCCTCTGTCCCCCTCTCTCTGCCCCTACCCTGCTTGCACTCTCTCAAAAATAAATAAACATTACAAAAAAAATAATAAAGTTGGTGGAAGCATTCTCACAATTTTCCAATTCAAATGTAACTCAAAACTCAGTGCTTTGCCCCCCCACGCCACTTCTGGGAGGGATGAAAATACAGAGTACAGACACGCTTTTGCTTCTGGGCCATCCCGATACGAACATAATCCAGCTGCTTCTATGAAGGAGGCAGCCACTCCTCTCCTTCCACAGCACAGAGGTGATTCACAAGGCACGAGTGATTTCTGTGACCCCGAATCAAAGAGAGAAAACCTGAGAGTGGTCTGAGGGGACACAGGAACATTCCTGCTCCTTATCTGCCTGTCTTCCTAAACATGGCCGCCTCCAGACTGTGCTCATTATTAATAGCTGTCATTTTTCTTCCTGAACAAATCCCCTCCATGCAGTTTGCACTCGAGGGTACTGGAGAGTGTCCTGCCTATCTCCCTACATTAAATAACCTTATTGCGGTGTGGAGTCTGGCCGTGTCTCTCTCTTTCTCTGTGGCAGGTGTATTTATCATTTTCCCCACTCTGACATTCCTAGCTTGGCTGCCAGACCAGGCCTGGCGCCTTCCTCTCTGTAGATTAGTTTGCATTCTCCAGGATTAAAAAGGTTTAGGGAGCAACTGGGAGTTGGCAAGAAGAGGCTGAGTTGTTTAGAAATGTCAGAAAAGCGTCAGGACTGCCGGTGTGCTGTGGGGGGAAGAACAGAAACACTCTTCAATCAGATCCTAGCAGACAAAACACCACGAGAAAGAGTCAGCAAGGACCTCGAAGATAATAAGGAATCCCTGTGTTCTGAGTACAGGGGAGGGGAGGACGGTGGCAGGGACAGACAACTGCCTTTCCACCAGATAATTTTGAGCTGACAAATCGGACAGCCCAGCACATCACACACTCCAGTGTCACCCTTCAGTGTTAGCATCATGGCACGCGGCCACCGGGGAGTGGGGCCCTCGGAAAACACACACGTGGCTAATGCACTCAGCAGTGACTCCCTTTCCCGTCTCCTTTTCTGCCTCTCTTCGTATGTCTTGGGTGACCTGTGGAGGAGGGACTTTCGTCTTTGATGGGTTTCCTTGGAGAAAGGAGACACTTCCCGGAGCTCAGAGAGAAGCCTCGATCTCCCGAAGATTCTGCGCAGGTGACCAAGGAAGTGTGCGGGTGACGTTTCTTAATGCTATGTCTATCACAGTCACACAACCACAAGTGCTGAGAACAGAGGGGGTTGTCACGTCCGAAAACCTAAAAGCTGGATTTAGCAGGAAGAATGAATCAGCGGGTGCTACCACCGCGCTGTATGCACGGGTGGATTGTCTACGCCAGCCTGCCGATGTGTCGTGCCTTCACGGGGGGATGTATTCTGAGCAGCCTTGCAAAGAGTGGGGCTCAGTGCACCAAGAAAAAGGACCGAGGCCTGAGAAACTTGGAAAAGAATTTCCTTGGGGTTGGCTGAATTTGAAGTGAAACACTCAAGTCGTTTGGCCGACGTCCACAGGAGGGATTCCCACCATGCTTTGTTTGTGCCAGCTTATATGGCACTTTGGGACCTTCCTGGGGCAGAGAAGGAAGAGGAACGGATAACAGCAAAGATTTTTGGCTTTATCTTCATGGCATGAAGCATGGGAACAGTCTTCCATTAGGAATCAGAAAGGAGAGTTTTAGTCAAACTCTTGGGGTTTTTTCTTCATTTGTAATACAGGCTGGGTGGGTCGTTTGCGATATGGGTAGTGGCTGGCCCACATGATTTTTAAGGTTCCTTCTAAAACGCAATCCTGACATTCACTTATTAAACTCACACGACTGGCTGTAACAGCTGGATTACGGGGTGAACTATGCATGTGTCCCATCTAAAAGGCGCTATTAAGGAAGAGGTAAAATTATCTCTGCTACGATTAGCCCTTTGAAAAAAAATTTTTTAGGGGTGCTTGGGTGGCTCAGTCAGTTAAGCGTCCGACTTTGGCTCAGGTCACGATCTCGTGGTTTGTGAGTTCAAGCCCCGCGTTGGGCTCTGTGCTGACAGCTCAGAGCCTGGAGCCTGCTTCAGATTCTGTGTCTCCCTCTCTCTCTCTGACCCTCCCCCGTTCATGCTCTGTCTCAAAAATAAATAAACATTAAAAAATTTTTTTTAATTTTTTAATTTTTAAAAAATTTTTAAAAAATTTTTAAACATTTTTTTTAAATTAAAAAAAAAATTTTTTTTAACGTTTACTTTTTTTGAGAGAGACAGAAACAGAGTGTGTGTTGGGGGAAGGGCAGAGAGAGAGGGAGACACAGAATCCGAAACAAGCCCGACACGGGCTTGCACTCACAAACTGTGAGATCATGACCTGAGCCAAAGCTGGATGCTTAGCCAACTGAGCCACCCAGGTGCCCTCCAGTAATTCTTAACCAGATGTTGGGAGTTCAGGGGCCAGTGCTCAGGGCATCTGACATATACAGCCGGTCAATAGAAAACAGGAAACTTCCCTTTGGCCAAGGCGTTGTTTGCAAGTCCGGCACAATTAGCCCATCCCTTTTGCTAATGGGGAGCAGATGCCTGAGGGGAGACACGGAAGTCTAGTACCTGTGAGAAAGAACTGGGTCTTGTCCTCCAGATAAATCAGTCCTCATATTAAGTGTTTTACCTCCTCATGCGTACGAAGCCTCATTCCAGCAACGTATCTCCATTGCCTTCTTCTCCACAGGGTTCCTCCCCACCAGTCTGTGTGCCCGGCCAAGTCTCCCTTGGCGACACCTTTGTCCAGATAGCTCTACTCAGATCTCCCCGTCTTATGTTGTTCTTTTCACTTAAGCATCAATATTTTAGGAGCAAGACTCCAGCCAGGACAGCAAAGGCCCTTGCTCTCATGCAATTTAATCTCCAGTATGCTGTGGGGTGGGGGTACAGTGGGAGAATAATACATGATTAACACGCACATAAACAAGATACTTGAACAGTTTTGGCTCACAGACCTCTTGGAAGCTTCCTGGAGGGATCTGAAACTTGCCGCCTTATGGGGAGGGCAGATAGAGACCCAAGAAAGAGACAGGCCACTCTAGGTTGCAGTTTTAAGAAGCAAGGGGAACTTGCATGATGAATGGATCCCTGCACCTACTTGCCAAATCTTGAGGGTTTATAAAGGAGCCCTAACTGGGCTCAGTCACCTCTACTTGTGCGGTTTCTGGGAGCGGGAGCCTACATTCCCAGGACAGGGAAGGAGTAAGGCGTCTCCCAGGGCCCAGGCTCAGCTAAGGGTCAGTTGGCAGACAAGTCTTTTTGATGATGTCCCGTAACAAACATACCGGTAAGTACTGTAAAGACAATAAAATTAGGTGACCTGGTAGACAGTGACTGAGGGGTGGGACATGGGGCTACTTGAAATGAGGAACTAGGTCTTCCTTCAGGAGGAAGGAGGTCTCTCTGAGGAAGTGGTATCTGAGCTGAATCTGGAAATTGCGGGAAAGATCCAGTGTCACAAGGATCGTTAACAAAGCATTCAAGACAAAAGCAGTGGAAAGGGCCAGACCCGTAAGGCCAGCAGGAGCTCGACCCTGAGAAGAGAAAGGAGGCCAGTGAGGTTATGTGGTCAAGAGTGATACGGAGTGTGGTGGGAGACTCAAACAGATGTGGGCAGGGCAGTACGGTGAGCAACTGAGGGCTGGCAAGCTGTGGTTAGAATTTGGAGGCTGCTTTTGAGGATTGGAAGCATAAGGTGACAGAATCCAACCTATATTGTAAAAGAACTCATCCCTGCTGTTGTGTGGTGAACTGATGGTAGACAGACAGGAGTAGAAGCCAGAAGGCCAGGAAGGACACCACGTCAGCTTCACGATGGTGGCCCAGACCTGGTCCATATGGTGGCATGGAGATGGACAGAAGGAGACACCATTCTGAGATCAAACCAGTAGATTTGGAGATAGACCGAACTTGTCGAGCAAAGGAGTCGAGAGTGCTAATAATGGCTTCTAAATATCTGACATGAGTAGTTGAGCCTGAAGATGTGACGATGACTGACATGGGGACTGCTGGGAGAGGAGCTGGTCTGAGTGTTAATGAAGGATTGGTCTTTGGCCATCTTCTTTTCCGTGTATTCATTTCAGATGGGGGCAGCAGGAAACACCTTCTCTTTCCTGTTATCAAGTGGTGGTGCTCCCAGTCAGACGTATCCTACTGACTTCTCTCTGCCCCTCTAGGACTCAGCCCTGCCCTGGGAGGAGTAGTGAGTTCTTTCCTTCGTACGTTTATGAGCAAGAAGGGGGAGTTTTGAGTTCTGCCTTTTCCACCATCTTTTCTCCCTGAGATTGGCCTTCGCTCGGGCTAACAGCCTGGAATTTCTGGGGCCACTCAAGTCCATTGTCACATTCACTCAGTGGCCATGATGTCCACGTGCATTCCATGAATGAGCCACACCAGTTACATCTGTTACAGCTCTTTTGTTTCCCCTTTTTCCTGTTATTCTCCAGGTACAAATCCTCATTGAAACCTTGACTACCAGCCTACAGCCTCTCCCTGTTTTTGCCTTGTTAAACGAACATTTTGTATCAATAACTTTCAATAATTTGGGTAAGAAAAGGATGTCAGACTCCCTTAGATCACTTACAGTTTGGTCCCAGGTAATTCTTGCCCAATTCATAGTAGTAGGAGAAGGGTCTCCACTCCTCAATAACCACTTTGTATTATCTGGTCTCCGTGGATGATCCATGCTGTTCCCTGAGCCTGAAAGCTTCTGGCATTTCTGCAAGGCCCAATTCTTTCCATCCTGTGAAATCCAGCCTCAGTGACACCAGTGAAATGAAATCTTTTCCTGTTGATATCCCTAGATGGAGGTCATTTCCCTCTTCAAGTGTAGTATTAAAATATGATCTACATCTCAATAAACACACTGAGAATTTCGTAGAAAATTGTCTGCCTATCCACAGCTTCCACTGACCTCCAACTCTACATTTATAATTGTTATTACCATGGTGCTTTGTAAGAGTCTTTCTCAAATAGCAGTTGTCAGATTAAAAAACTAAGAGTAGTCTAAGGGAGTTTGTGATGGTATGAAACCTGATGCACATCGCCAAGGCACCAGCCATCTAAAGGAGAGTGTGAGTGGAGAGTAACACAGAGGCCAAGGTAAACAGGCAGTCTGTTTCTTTACTTCTTTAGAACTTCAGCAAGGTCTCCATGGGCCCCCCCAAGAGTACATTTAAGTTATTTTTGTGGATTAAAGTCTTAGATTCTAGATCTTCCCCTTCAATCTGCTAATTACCTGGCCCTTAGCTGAGTGATATTAGGTAACTGGTATTATTGAGTGTATAAAACATTGATGAGTTGTTATTTGGCTTTGGCTTTGGCTTTGGTTTTGTTTTTAATAAGCATGGAGCTTTCTGGTATTTACCTGAAGCTACCGATCCACTCCTGAATAGCACTGAGAACCTCAGGTATCAAGATCATGCCTTTGATTTTACATCGTGACATTCCTTGAAAAACACAGCGCTCAGTACAAGCAGTGGTTCCGATGCCATCAGCAAGAAGGATATTGAAATGTACTGCTCCTTGAATGTTACAACTGGTAGCATTTTTAATATGCTTCTAAAGGATAGCGACCCAGGGACCTGCTATCAATATCATACTATTGCTATTGCCAAACACTTTCGATTGCGGAATGCCACCTGGATCTCACAGTAACCTTTTACGATAAGCCAGATGGGTCTTTTAAATTCACACTTGTACAGATGAAGGGACTGAGGCTCAGAAGGAAGAGCTGACCCAGAGCCACAATGTGAATGGTTGCAGTGAGAACTTGAATCACCATGTGTGAGTCTTACACAAATACTCTTTCATTGCTCTGTGCAGCAGATTTACAAACTAGCATTTGGTAGCCTCACAGACCACATTAATCAGACCAGGGAAAATTAGTGCAGGTTTGCACACACACACACACACACACGCACACACACACACAGACACAGGCAATTTGTGGGACCAAAAATTGTCATTTTCTTCTAGTCTTTCAGTTTTGCTATTTTTAATATTTACGTTAATTTTTGTTTCTTGGTGAAATGCTAAAACAGAGGCAACAGTTAAATGAAACAAAATACTGTCTACCTTACAGAATTTCCCATTTTTTGTCCAGAAGCTTGATGTTAACTAGATCTAGCCCAGTACTATATACAATGGGGAAAAAGTGTTCAGAAATATCTTATCTCACCCATTTCTTTTTTTTCATATATTTTTTTGTCTGTGTCCAAAACTCTTTTAAATATCAGATTTGGACGAACAGCATTTCTGGTGGAATATCAGGATTTTCCTCTCCTATAAAATCAGGATTGAAATCACAAGAATGGCAACTTCAGAGACATAGGAATGATGTGAGTGGCACCTCTGGTCACGTTGAGTCAGGAAGTGCATTGTGACTTCCCACCTGGTGCCCTGGCTCAACCTGGCCCAGCCTCCTGGAATGTCTTTCTCCTGGTCCCTGGTGTAATCCTTGTCTGTGTTTTATGCATCAGATATTGAATCCAGTCAATAATCCAGATCCAGAATTTGTATTCTTCTTCTAGGGCTACCATCACAAAATTCTACAAGATGCATGGCTCAGACAGCACAAATTTCTTGTTTCAGCTCTGGAGGCTAGAAGTCCAAATTCAAGATATCAGCAGGGTTGGTCCCTTCTGAGGGCTGTGAGGGAGAACATGTTCTAGATTTCTCTGCCTGTCTAGTAGATGGCTGAACTCTCCCCATGTCCTCATATCTTCCCTCTGTACCTTCTCAAATGAACATCTTGTTCTCTGTCCTCTCAGGACTTTTCCAATGCTATTCCATGTCTTCTTCATTCTAGCAACTTCTATGAGAGCTGAGGCATACTCGATTTCCTTCACTCCTTTGTGCCCCAATTGAGAAGAGCGTCCTCCATATAGAAGCCTTCAAAAAATTAATTCAAGGAAACTCCTAGGTAGGGGTCTTTGAAAGTGGGAATGGAATCCATTTGGCGATATTATATTTCCTAAATTTTGAGTGGGGCATCCTAACATGTGCAAGCCTTTCATCAGCTAAAATCTCATCAATATTACTTGCTTAAATTTATATGTAGATTCAAGGATAAACCTCACAAGAATATATGAGTTTGTGGTAAGGACTGGGACTTGAGACTGGTTTCTTTTAATTCATACTCTTGTCTTTAATTCTGATTTACTTTCAGTCAAAGCACTGATTTATCTTTTTTTTTTTTTTTTTTTAGTGTTTTCTCACTTTGTTCTTCATAAGCCTTTTGTTGGCATTCTAAAAGTTATTGCCACTGAATTAGATTTTAATGGAGTTAATATATCAGTATATTATTTAGGGTTTTAGTCTGTGATTAATCCTAGAAAAGCTGGGTGAGTGCCTTACCAGAGGGCTGTGTTTTCTCCAGGTTGCAACATTATTCATGTCAGATGCAAACCTACAAATACAGAGCGGCAGGAAAAATGTAGTGAGGAAATAGGGAGATCTGGGCTTTGGCACCAGAGGCTAAGGGGAACATTTTTTTCCAGGGGAGCTCAATTTTCAACTCAAGGGTCTCTGATGAAGCAGGTCAACTTGAATTCTATGGTAACCAAGATTAAGATGTTATTTATTTCTGATCTACATTTCATGATAAGTGAACAGATTTACTTTTGTATTCAACTATATAATATAGTTTTCTATAAAGGGCAGATTGTTGGGGTATGTGAACCAAGACTTATAGTTCTATCTGTGCTTCTCCTTGGCTGATGAAAGATTGCTTAAACTCTATACTATTTCTGTAAATAATATTCCCCCATGCTATGCATGTTATGAAACTCGCATCAACCTGAGACCCCCCCCCTCTTCATGTGTCTCCTTTCTCTAGGGGACTCTTCCTCCTTCTCTTGCTTTCCTTACTCACAGATAAGGAGGGCACCAGAAGAACACTTACCTGAATTCCCCTCCTAAAACCTGAGAAGCATTCTACACACAATCCCATCTATATTTTTCAACCCAAAAGGTGCCCGAGAAGCTGGGGATTGTGCCAGTTCGGGCTATGAGGTCAACTCATCCTCCTACATACATTTTCTCTAACAAGAGCATGGCTGCTGATGTTTCCTCATTCAGCATGTCCGGGGCTCACATGGGTCAGCAGTGCTCTTTTCAAATGAGACACCTGGGGTTACAGGTCACCGTTTAAACCAGCAAAAACACCTTGCAGTTCTAGGTTACTTTGACATTGGTAATGACGTACAATTCCTCTGAGCTTAGATTTTACACTTACAATTCTCCAAATTAGCTCTTGTTTTCCCTGTGGGTTTCTGCCTTTTGGGCTTTTAGAGTCAAAAGTGTCTACTATAACCAGGGCCCCAAAGTCCTTGTATATCGTCACAAATCGCTGCAGGATGGGGTGGGAGGGATGCGTGTGTATGTTAGCAGGGGTGGGGGAAGTTGTAGTTGGTGAAATAAAGACGTGAAGAATTGTCCTATGATGAATAGAAGACATGGTGCTGGATGTCAGCCTCAAAGGTACCAGCTAATACCCGCTTGAATCTGTCCCAGATCTGGAAAAACAAAACAAAACAAAAAACTATGAAAAGGGAGAATTACGGAAGATTATAGAAAGACAGTGTTTCTTCCCTCTTGACTTTTTATGTATACATGTGTACCATGTGAAGCAAAAATAAATTAAAATGTTTGGCCAGAGTGCCGTGTATCGTGTGCCTTGTTTTGTGCTTACGTTGAACTGTGAAAATCCTGTAAGTGAGTCTTTGTCAACCTCCTATATCTATCAGCAACAAGTATATTGTGAACCGCTTATGGGCTTGCTTGAATGACAAATATTATTTTCATTTCATGGAATCTGAAGGCTTGAAAAGAAACTAAGATGGCCATTAAAACTGTCTGCCTGGCTGTGTGCAAACGTGACCATCCTTACAGAAAGCTGTGGACATATGAGGATCTGTACTGTTTTCAGAGGATATGGACATTCCTCCCTTGAATAAATCACGCCTGCTGTTTAACAACCTTTACAGTTGGGACGTGCCTTCTCATAAAGAACTTGCTTTTAGAGTTGACCAGAGTTTTTCCATCTTGCTGAAAGAAATAGACTCCTTTGTATTGTGTGACCACATATACGAAAGCTTTTGTAGCGAAGGAATCGTCACATGGTGAAGGCACTGGTCTGGTGGCTCTTTCTTCAGAGTTGTGCTCTTTCCTCCCTCAAAACCTCTACAATCTCAAATAGAATTGTCTCCTAGATACTCTTTCTTTTTCCCCCTCTGGGTTACGGCACATCACACTAGATGGCAGTAATACCCCAGTTTGGGCGTCCATTTACTGTCTCCCCTACCCCCACACACAACCTTTTCTTGTGCAAGATAATATGGAATAAAACATGCAAATAAAATCCGTTCATTTTGTGCAAGATTCATTCAGAAAAGCTGATATACAATTAAAGCTGGTAAGGAAAAAAAATATATGTTAAACAATATTGAAAATTCAGGCATTGTGGGGATTTTGGGGGGAGGGGGATGGTCTTCTGGTTTGTTTCTTTGTTTGTTACTGTTTTTCAGATATAGTTTAATTACAAAAGGAAATTTGTTGGGCCAGAAATCTTAGCTTAAGTGAGAAGGTAAACGTGGATTTCTGAGAAAGAAAGGAAGTCGCTTCTGTGTTTTTCAAATTCTATGCTTCTTCCAGCAGATTGGCGATGCCTTTATGCAACATTAACCTGGATTTTCTAGACAGGGATGGTCAGATGCAAACTCAGAGCCTTATGTGTATCGCCCATTAACAGTGAGTAGGATGATTGGAAGGAAAACCAAACCAAATCAAAAGCTCCTGATATAATGAGGACCCCTTTTCATTGTGTTTGTGTCAATCTGCAGAATCTGCTGAGGATTTAGAGGGAGACAAAATCAGTTTCTGTAAAATATTCTTGGTCAGCTAATCCAGAGCCCCAGAACGCCCTACTAGGTGGGAACCATCTGAGAGAAATATGCAAGAAAAAGAAAACAAAAACAAAAACAAAGGCTTACTTGGACTGGCACTAATTCATTTTGCATATAAAGTAGTAAAAAGGTAAAATGTTTTTATCAAGAAAAATTTGTCAAACATTTAATTTGATGTTACAGGAATTTTTTTCCCCCTTACACAGTTCACAGCTTTAGGCTTTATGTTGGAATTCACAGGCACTAGCCTCTCATTTTAAAGGAAAGCATGTAATCACGTTTTAAAGGTTACTATACAGAAAACTGAAGCAGCATCATAAGCGGCGTGAATTCGTGAGCAAATATGAAGAATGTTACTCAGCCTGCATGTGAAAATGCTTAATGCATTATTTATAGATATTGTTTTACCACGGAGATCAAGGTCATGCATTGGCCTCCCGGGCGATGGGTCAAGTCTTGAGAGGCCATCCTGATAATCCCAGCTGACAGTTTCTTGGATAGACTTGGTGTACGTTAAGTAGATGTATTTTCCAACTTGGAAGGAACAGTCAAAACTTTTTTGTTCTTAATTAGCTAGCTACTCATTTATCCAACTTGATCACAACTCATTAATTTTGATCAGAAGCAATCCACTGGGTTATGAGGTGTTGCTATGTTCACTTTCTCTCCCTAAATTTTATGAATCATTCCATTAAGAGAAATATGCAATTAACCTTTTCTTCTATCAATTCCTTCTTGCCTTCTATCCTTTGCCAATGATGTTTCCATCCATCCCAGTGTCCAAAAACAGACTCAATAATAATGTGACTTATGAGAAAATACTGGAGTGCTCACTTCAACAGCACATATACTTAAAATAAAAAGAAGATACTAGAACTCCAGGACATTAACCCTAGAATTTTCAATGGCAAATTATTTCTGAATACTTTTCAAAATCGATATATATATTAAATATTATAGAATTCCATTCCTTTAAGTTGTTACCCATACTGGGCCCTTTTGTTTTTTGTGGTTCCCTTGGGTTCTCTTGTATAATACGGGAGAAGTAAACCTGCTTGTTCAAAGAACCTCGGGACATGAAATTGGGGTCCTGACCTCTCCTAGCATTAAACAGGCACTGACATATGGTGGGGAGATTAGAGAGAGTGGGTTGCCCCTGAACAGGCAATAAGGGAGTGCATCGTCTGCTGAGAATTTAAAAACAATAGTAAACTTTACGAAAATTACTCCGGTTTTTATTATCATTGTGCACCAGCAATTCTAAACAATGTCAGTACTAAAATAGGCCTCCACACCAAGCACATCCTTCTTACTCTCTGTCTTCCTCTGAGGGCTGCTGTGAAAGGGAAGGTTCTTGAGGCCATCATACTAGCTCCAAGGGGCTATATTTTCTATTTAGGCGTAAGCGTAAAAAATTAAATAAAATAAAATATAGGAGTTCTCTCATTCCACTTGTTAATGATTTCCCCCAGTTCTAATCTCCTCTACTTCCTTCAATTTTTATTTGAGGGTTTCACATATTATTTTTGTGAGCATGGAGAATTTTGTGGCAATTAGCATTTTTCATGAACACTGGAACATTTATGGATCAATCTGGGCTTTCCTCAAAATCTTGGAACCACATACATTCCTTTCTATCTTTCCCTACATCCAGGATCAGTAGACCTAAAATCAGGCAATATAACATCTATCCTTTATATTAACAAAATACTGTAAAATCAAAGCATTCAGAAAGAAACATCCATATTTACTAGGTAATGGAATTCGGGATAATAAAAGGTGGCAAAAGAACCTTCTGCAGGAGAATAACTGGGAAGAACTTGTCACCAAAGTCAATGTGAATCAGGACAGCCCCTAAGTGAGCATCTCAGGACATCTCTGTTTTGATTAAACACCTCTGCATCAAGGTGTTTCCAGGCCAGTTTAAAAAATCGATGATTGAATTCACAGTAAAACCAACGTATGAATGGAAATCGGGGTTGCTATCATTTGTACATCCGGGATATATAGAAGTAAGATCCGTGATTAGAAGCGTAGATTTTGAAGTCAGGAAACGGAAGGTTTTAGTCCTGGCTCTCTCCCTCTCCCCCACACACGCACACCTACTAAGTGTATGACATGGCATACATTCATCTTTAGGACTTGATTTTCTCATCAGCTAAATTGGTATAGGAATAATACAATAAAAAATGTAGGGTTACCATTAGGTTTAAATGGTATGATGTAGGTAAAATGCTTATCTTAGTTCCGGGCACATAGAGAACTTTCTATGTTTCTTAGATATTTGATTCCATATGGAATCCCTTGTGTATGGATAGAACAATAATTCTCTTTGGCCAGACTAGCTACCCATTAAGTCGGGAGTGGGTTCATAAGGCTTTAAACAAATGGTCACTCTGGGTCCTCGTCTTCTCTTTCTATATTCACTCATATTCTCACACATCACTTCTAGTTATTTAGTCCGATTCTGGTTGTTTAGAATATATCCCAAGTCCTCTCACCAGTGTGTAAATGACAACAATATCACATTCCTAACAGAGGTGGTATATTTCCATCAAAGAAAGAAGAAAAAGCAAGAAAGTATCCACTGAAGTAAGACGGGTGCCCATGGGAGGGGAGCAGTTGGGGTCAATCTCACAGGATAGTTTGGGTTTGAACAAAGGGGAGCAGGAAGCGGTTCCATGCAGGGTGGGTTGGAGAGCATGAGCAAAGTAATGGGGGGCAGAGGAAGAAAATGTGCACAGAACAAGGAGACAGCCAGCATCGCTGGTGTAGGAAGATGTGCCTTGAGTGGATCGGGTTGGATATGTAGGCAAGGCTGATTGTGCTGACCCTTCAATGCTGGATGGAATCCTGTTGACCTACAGCAAGAAGCCACCAGGGGTCTGAGAGGGTTGGTGCTAGATGTAGAGTGGACTCTGGCACTAAGTTTGGAGCCAGAAGTTCTAGTTAGGCTTTGAAACTACAGCTGTGGTTGTGGTAGGTTTGGGGGCCAGTCGTGGATAAAAGTGAAAATGTATTGTGTGTACAGGTGAGTACATTGCAGAGGATCCAGACTCCCTGCAGCTAATCAATGGGTTATTCTTTAAGAGCCCCCCCCCTTCTCTCTGTATATATGTGTGTATATATGTAAACATATACATAGGACTAGTATGTGTACACATATACATATAGCCAAAATGGTGATTGGTCCTATTGTAGGAAATGTTGTCTGAGATGTTTGCTAAGCTGAACAATAAAAATAACAGCGCACATTTATTCAAACCCAGGCACGGCGCTGAGCACCTCGTGTATGCTCTCCAATATAATTTAAATCTAATGGAAATGGGAGAGAGAGATTACAGCGAGGGGTGGAAAGCAGACCGCCATCAGGGAACCCAGTTGGCAGTCTGTTGCCAAAATCCCAAATTGCCAATTGACAAAGCTCTGGTGTGTGGTAAATAGAGATGGGGATGGAGAGGAAGGAGGAAGACGTGAAAAATGTTAGGAAGGGAGGAATGATCTCGCTTTGAAAGACACCAGCAGGAGAGCTCTTAGGGAACACTGGAAGATGTTTGTGAATGGAGTAACGTTGGTGGACTGCAGGAATATGAGAGGCACCAAAATGTTCGCGAACTGCAATGTACTTAAGAGTGTACAACGTTGTGGAGCGCCTGGTGGCTCCGTCGGTTCAGCGTCCGACTTCAGCTCAGGTCACGATCTCACGGTCCGTGAGCTCGAGCCCCGCGTGGGGCCCTGTGCTGACAGCTCAGAGCCTGGAGCCTGCTTCGGATTCTGTGTCTCCCTGTCTCTCTGCCCCTCCCCTGCTCATGCTCTGTCTCTCTCTGTCTCAAAAAAATAAAAATACAAACCTTAAAAAAAATTTTTTTTTAATTAAAAAAAGAAAAGAGTGCACAACATTGTTATCTTACCTATGTACGCAATTCTCTGAGAGAATACTTGAGTTCCTGCCACATCTTATCCTCTGCTCTGTAGTCTGCTTTATTTTTTTTTTTTTTAATTTTTTTTTCAACGTTTTTTATTTATTTTTGGGACAGAGAGAGACAGAGCATGAACGGGGGAGGGGCAGAGAGAGAGGGAGACACAGAACCGGAAGCAGGCTCCAGGCTCCGAGCCGTCAGCCCAGAGCCCGACGCGGGGCTCGAACCCACGGACCGCGAGATGGTGACCTGGCTGAAGTCGGACGCCTAACCGACTGCGCCACCCGGGCGCCCCTGGAGTCTGCTTTAAATAACATCCTTCCAGGCCTTCTCTGATTTTTGTCCTCTTGTTCCCGAGCAGATGAGAGAAAACACAGCCACGGACGGGCTCGTTTCAGTGACATCAAATCCCGCGACCCTCTCTGTTCCAATGAGGACGCAGTTACCCTAGCAACCAGCTTCTCTCTCTCCCTCTCTCTCTTTTCTTTTTTCCTTCATTTTCTCTCCCATGAAGTGCAAGTTAGTTTAAAAGGCGAACTGGCACAAATGTATTCGCTACATTCTGCATTTGACAGTTTGGCTCCTCGAACGATATCCCGGTGCTTCTCTTTCTTAAATGGGTCAGACTCTTTTATGATTTTCTGAATATTTGCAGACACGATTTAAAGAAGACAGAATAGGTGGCAGAAAAAGTGATGCCGTCGTGAAGTCAAAGCATTTCAGTCTACCATCGTTTTTGGAAACTGACGTTGTGATAGATGGTTTGCTCTCCTGAACTTTAAGTCCAAACTGAGATAATGAAATTATGATTTATTTTCCTCACAACTCCCATCCTCCTTCCTTGCATTCCGCAGCTGGCATTCCCAGATAGAAACACCATGGTCATTTCTACACTTCACAGGATAAGAACGACGTTCATCTAAGAGATGGTGCATGCGTAGAATTCAGGGATGATGCTTTTCCTAACGGGATGGCTTCTGTGAAGGAAAGCTAATTGCTAGGCTGAGCCGATTACATGTCAAGCATCTCATAAAAGAATAGTCCCTTGGGACAAAAAAATATATCGCTGACCCCGTTGGCCTTTTTATCCCATGTTTTCCTTCTCTACTAGCTCAATTCATATTTTCAAGCTCCCGGTAGAAGAATTTCAGAAGAGGCAACTAGGAAATACTCAAGACCACTACCAAAGTATTTGCTCACCAATCTCAAATCATATTTGAGTGGTTCCATACTATTGGCAGAATTTAGGTTTTGTGCACCAAAGGGGATCTTTAAACAACTTGAAATGGCTAGATTTGTCCTGGGGGATGATAAAATCTAGGCATCCATGTTAAAGGGCTTATGAGAACTTAAATGTTCTAGAGATTTGGGGACTGTCAAAGTTTTAGACATTAGTTTAGAGTTCGTTAAGTCTAATGACAATAGGACGGTCAGAGTGGGCCTCATGAAGAAATGAAGAAGGTGACTGGAGCAGAGAATAGAAGGAAATGAGGGACGAGTCATGGGGGATTTTGAGGGAAGAAAATTCCAGCCAGAGGAAATCTCCAGAGAAAGAGCCCAAGAAGGAAAATTGTCTGAAGGTTTGGAGAAGAGTAAGCAGGCTGGTATGAAGTGAACAATGCAAAGGTAATAAGTACTGGGGTCAGAGAGGGATAAGGGCAAGTGTGCAAGGCAGGAAGCAGGTTGGTGTAGGTCGTTGTGAGAAATTGTAAGGATGTTGGCTTTTATTCTGAGTGAAAATGTTTACTGGAAACCTCTGTGTATAAGTTACCAATTTTATTCATATCTTTAGACTTTTCTACAGTAGGATTGGTCCTCTTTTTCATAAAGAGCTGGATAATAAATATTTTAGGCTCCTGAGCAGCATGGCGTCTGTTGCAACAAAGGCAACTCCAATATTGTAGTGCAAAAGCAGCCATAGGCCATTTGTATGAAATGGGCATGGCTATGACCCACTAAAACTTCATTTACAAAAACATGCAAGCAGGCCACAGGCTATAGTTTGCTGACCTTTATTCTAGAGATTCATCTGATTTATTTATACTTCTTCCACAAAAATGAAGCTAAGGGGAAACAGAGAAGAAACTTAAAAAGTGGCTGACTACCTACTATGGGCCAACATGAGTTCTAGGTGTGATATATACTTATTTCCATCCCTCTTCTTTGTCGTACATCCAGGACAGCTTTATCTCTCAGGAAAATAACTTCAGTAGACTCCTTCCTGGTCCTGTTTTGTTTGCACATCTCCTCAATGCATTCTTCCAGAGCAATCTTTTAAAATATAACAATGCCAAATATTTAAAGAAAGAATAACACTAATTCTGTATGACCTCTTTCAGAATATGGGAGCTCCCAATTCATGTCATAAAGTCAGGATTCCTCTGATAGAAAAACCAGGAGAATAAACATCAGAAAACTACAGAACAACATCCCTCGTGAGCACATGAGCATAGACCCCAAAATTATCAACAAAATATTAGCACATGGAATCTGAATCTGGTAACACATAAAAAGAACAATACACTAATGTCAAGCAGAATTTATTCCGGGACTGCAAGAATGGAGTAATATTCTAAAGATTATTCAAAATAAACTGCAAATTAAGATCACAAAGAAGTGAAAGCACGTGATCATGCCCATTGATGCAGAACAAGCATTTGACAGAATTTAACAACCACTCATGGTATAGGATCTCAGTAAATTCAGAGTGGAATGGAGCATCCTCACCCTGATACAAAGCATATACTAGAAAACTTACCGTTAACGTTGATAGAAGACCGAATGCTTTCTTTCTCAGATGGGAAACATTGCTACCATTCGTATTCATCATAGTACTAGAATGCTACCCTGTACGATACAGCAAGAAAAGAAAATTAAATGCATACAGATAAGAAGGAAAGGAAACTTTTCTGTCACTATCTGAAGATGATAATCATACGTGTGCATTTGAGCAGTGAATAAATATAAACTGGTACTAAAAATAAATATCATTTAGGACAGTTCCCCCAAAAGTTAAAACCTTAGGTACACACCTAACAAAACATGTATAAAATCCGAATAGGAAACTACATGATGATAATGAAAAAAGTCAAAGACCTGAGTAAATGGAGGGACAGATTATGGTCAGGGACTGCAGTAATCAACATAACAAAGACGGTAATACTTTCCAAATAGATCTGTAGGTTTAATGTAATTGCTATCAGAATCCTAACAGTATTTTTGGAAGATACAGACATGCTGATTCTAAAATGAATATGGAGAGGGGTGACTGGGTGGCTCATTCGGTTGAGCATCCAACTTTATCTCAGGTCATGATCTCGCAGTTCATGGGTTCAAGACAGTTATCAAAACAGTGTGGTCCTGGCAAAGGGATAGACACATCACTCAATAGAACAGGACAAATTAATACAGATTAGCACAACTGTTTTTCAACAAAGGAAGGTCTGATCTTCACCCAGGCTTCCCTATGACAGTCCATTGAATCTTCATCCTTTTATTTGGTTGTGGTCTAAGTGCCTGACATTAAACTTCTCAGTGCTGAGGCATCTGTTTCGAGAGACATTCTTCTTGAATTAATATACCACCAGCTGTGCCACCCAAGACGTGCCTCTTTCAGAAAACCCTGGGTGACCTAAATAATTGACTGCTTGAGTGACCTTGCCTCCACTCTCCCATGCCCTAATTCTTGCTCTTATGCTTCAAATGAACGAGCGATGAGTGACCCCAGAAACCCCCAACTTCTCACCCTTGCACCCTAATCAAGGCAGGGTACCAAGTCCAGTCTCTCAATTTCTGTCTCCCCGTGAAGTCACTATGTGGCCCTCAGGCATGAAATGTACCCCACAGGACTTGTAAGTAATACATCACGTTCCTCAAAGCTCCCTGATGGTTTCTTGGTGAACTTCATCCTGTGATTGTAATAAGAACTACAAGGGCTTGGCCCTGGTAGGATTAATGTCTATGGGGGCTCTTCATCAGTAATTCAAGTTGGATGAGGGCTTCAGGTATTCCTAGCTGAGAGTGTTACCTTCAATACACTGGGGCTGACACAACATTGGGAAGCCCAACACTAGAGTCACCCTTGACTCTGCTCTTTCTCTCACACCTATGCTTAATCTGTTGGAAAATCATGTCCACTCTTCCTTCAAAGCATATCCAGAATCTGACTACTTCTCACCTCCTCTACTTTTATCACCACCATCCACTTATTATCCAAACTGTTAATAGACTTTTAAATGGTCTTGATACATCTATACTTTCCTGTTCTATAGTCTATCATCCATAGAGTGGCCAAAGGACTTATTGTAAAAGTTAAGGTTGGTGATACCAATCCTTGACTCAGAAGCTTCAAATGGCTCCTCATCTTACTGAGAGTATAAACCAAAGTCATAACCATGGGATTAAAAGGTTGTGCATGACCTGATCTGGCCTCTTTAGCATCCCTCTGCTTTTGAATCCTCTCTCTGTCTCTGTCTTTGCCTCTCTTTAAATTTTTTTTTTCAATGTTTTTTATTTATTTTTGGGACAGAGAGAGACAGAGCATGAACGGGGGAGGGGCAGAGAGAGAGGGAGACACAGAATCGGAAACAGGCTCCAGGCTCCGAGCCATCAGCCCAGAGCCTGACGCGGGGCTCGAACTCACGGACCGCGAGATCGTGACCTGGCTGAAGTCGGACGCTCAACCGACTGTGCCACCCAGGCGCCCCGCTGTCTTTGCCTCTCTTTGACTCTTCTGCTGTCACACTGACTTCCTTGATATATCTTGAACAGGCTAAGTATACACAACCCTTGTAGTCTTTGCACTTGATGATTCTTGTGCCCAAATTTTCTTTTCCCAGAACTCTGAAAAGTTCTCTCCTTCACTTCCTCCAGGTCTCTGCTAATCTGGCCTCATATCAGAGACCTTTCCTGACCACCCTAAATGAAAGCAACCTACCCATTCCTGGTGTTCCCAACTCCTCCTACCTGCTATATCTTTTTCTTTCTTTTTGGTATATACAACCTACTGATGAATTATATACATCTTTTATTAAGCTACTCCATAAATATAATGTAACTTTAATAAGGACAGAGAGTTTGCCCATTTTTCTGTCTATTGCTCAATCTAAAACAGCCCCTGCCATATCATAGGTACTTAATACATAAATGTTTGATGAATGGATTTAATAAAGTCATGGCCTTGATGTGCAACTCAGAATCTATGAATAGACTTAATAAATCAGCAAAACTCTGATTTTTATGAATATACCTTTGGAAAGTACTTTTAGTAAATAATTTAGGTTGTATAAGTATTACTAGTATTCCTTTCATGTCTTTAACATGAGCCAACACTCAGTCCATTCTTCCAGTTCTTTCTAGGGTAAATTCTTCAAGACAGTCCATAATGCCTTGTTCATCATTTTATCTTCTATGATTTATCGTTACATTGCGAATCTAGATTCCATGTTCAATAGGCTATTTCATCTTTAGTTTTTTATTTGTTTAATGTTTATTTATTTTTGAGAGATAGAGACAGGCAGCATGAATGGGGAAGGGGCAGAGAGAAAGGGAGACATAGAACGTGAAGCAGGCTCCTGGCTCTGAGCTGTTAGCACAGAGTCCGACGCGGGGCTCGAACTCACGAACTATGAGATCATGACCTGAGCCGAAGTCGGACCCTCAACTGACTGAGCCACCCAGGCGCCCCTCATTTTTAGTTTTTTGCCAAGAATTAATGAATGCTACCTCTGGCGTGTGTTAGTTTTTCCATGTATTCCAACTAGCCAGTTTTAGTACAAGTGCGCTTAATTCAAAGAGACATCAATGTTTGGGGTCTTCCCCCCGCCCCCATTCAAGTGTCTTTATTATAGCTTGGGTTGACAAGATTATTCATTTGCATTTTGAAACGAAGTTGGTGAATATTTCCTAACAAATACGTTTCCTTTTTAATACGTTTAAAGACACATATAAAACTCAAAGTCATACTTAACAATTGTTACGTTGCATAGGACTTGTGTTAGGAGCCTTCTCAACAGAGTACATACAACCTTTCACTTTTAGGTCACAGATCAAAATAGGAAAAGGGACCAGAGCACCTACATAAGTTTATATAACACGAGGGTCATTGTGTTCTTCTCAATGATAATGAGGCTAGGGCAATAAACAAAACAAGACAAAACAAAGGAACCTAATGGAAAGCATCCATGATGTACATAATTCTATAGGAAATTACTATCAACAAAAATGCTTCTTATGCAAAGAAACATGTTTACCCTGAAGTTGTCTACAATCTAGGTCATAGGAGAAGCCAAACCCTCAGCTCTCACCGCATGACAACAGATGAAAGAGAGACAAATTATTACTGAGTTTTGGGTTTCAAAGCCTTTTAGGGACACTGGGAACTTGCAGGGATTCCAGAGAAGAGCCACAGAGATGATTAAAGAGTGTAAAATGGGGCCTCTGAGGGTAGGATAAAGGAATTGGGATTATTTAGTTTGGAAGCGAGGTGATTAAGAAGTGGTTTCCAAATAGCTTTAGAAGTACCCAGTGTTAGCTAATTGATAATGGTGGCTAGCTTTTCCCCAGGATGAGAAGAAGCGAACAACAAAATGCTACCTGAGAGATTTGATTAAGTATGCCACTAAGGGGGAGTTGTCAGAGATTAAAGATAGGAATGGATGGTCAAAGCACAATACTGTTTCTTTTCGCTTTATTTAATCTTTAAAAATAGAGAAGAGATTCAGATAACTGATGTTGAAAGGCAGAGAGTGGGAGCAAGTCACTTTTAAAGGCTATAGCAGTAGATGACTTTGCAAAGGATCTTCCATGTGTGTGACCCTTGGACTTTATTGAGCATTTGCCAGGTTTGACCCTAGGCTTCATGCCAATTTTGACTAGAAAAGCATGCAGCCTTTCCTATCCTCTTCCTTTCTGATATAACACCAATTATCTCTATGGATTGAAATTTTAAATGCTCGGTATTTTGTATCCTCTTATAATCAGGCACACCAAAATAACACAAAGGAATGCATTGTTTGTTTTCTTTAGGAAGTATTTCATATTTCATTGGTAGATGATGTATAGTCTTCTGGCAGATGAAGCCAGATTGGCAATAAAAATTACTTCCCGGGGGATTACAATTTAGCCTACATTTAGTATCGCCAAATAGTTTTGGTAAAGGAAAAAAAACCTGAAGCAATCAAGGCAAGTTCCACGTTTTTGTTTGTTTGTTTGTTTTTGTGTTTTTACTTATTAAAGCCTACTTAAAATAAAAGGAATGGTAAATGCAATGATTATGAAAATAAATTTTTCCAGTCCAAAGGCAACAGTTCAGTTGAAAAGCTCATAAAAATGGGGGATCTGACACAATTCATCTCTCTGGAAGCTTGAATAATGTTTGATTTCTTCCAAACCAAATTTTAAACAGCCTAAGCAAACCCAAATTTATTTGAAAACCCAACTCCCGTTGTTTACTTTTTCAGTGGGTTTTCTTCTTGGCAACAAAGAGCCTGAAGTCTTAATAAAGTTGGGAACTTACTTAAATGCAGTGATGAAGAAACTGGGCCAACGCTTAGGGAAACTGTTTGCCAAGAAATTTTAGAACAATTGCATTTTAAGTATTGTTCCATTTATGGGGCGGAATTAAACCGGAATTAAAATTGCATTTTAAGTAGTGTTCCATTTACGGGGCGGAGCAGAACTGCCTATACACCTTAACGTTGTAGTGTGCTCTGCACGATCTTAGATGGAATTAGGTTTCTCATTAATGAAGGAAATAAATCTGCATTTATTTCCCGAAAAGACAAGATATGGATTCCAGTAATAGTGTTTTAAAACGCACTCTTGTGTACTTACCTACATTATAGTATTTCAAAGTAATAGAAATCTTGGCCACCAAACGTATCTTCATTAATTTCACACTGAGTATGTGAATAAACAGCTAAGCTCAGCACAGGCTTTCTAAAGCTTCCAGCCCCATCCACGTCCCTGTTCTTTTAGCTTCATTTACTGTGATGTGGAAACCAGCTATTTGACCGCCTGTTTGGTGCATGAATCATTGCATGTTAGAGATAAAATTGTTTTTATTGCGTGAATTGCTTCCATGTCAGCAGGAAAAGGATCTTTAAAGAGAGTAAGGAAAAAGCCACCCAGGACTAGGGGAATGAGCCAGTCACGGTGATGATAGGATAGAAGATATTTGGAAGAGCAAAGTTTCACTCACTTCTATACTTCCGTATACAACCTCCCTTTTTAAAATAACACCCTGTTGCCAAATTGCAAAAAAAAAATCTAAGAAAATTGGAAATCATGTTCAACAACACAGATCAATGCTGGAGAAGTGTGATACTCCCTGAATTGAACCCCTGCAATGGGAATAACCCACTTAAAGACATTTTGCTCTATATTAGTTAGAATACAAGAAAAAAAAAGCCCATCTGGGTAAAATTTATGATCACTAGATTTTTACCTCTGAAGTCTTCAGAGATATGCTCTCCCACTAAGGCTCCATTTAGGCAGAAATTAAATTTCCACCCTTATCGGCTGTGCAGGCTTCCATGCAGAGTCATGCCCACAGAGCTTAATCCAGACAGCAGTGTTTTGTCATCCACAAATCTATTCTGTTCTAATCTTTGGGTGTGTTTAGAAATACGAATGCATTATTTTCATAGGCCAGGCTGCAAATTGGAGGCAAACCATGTGGCAGAAAATACGAGCTCATAAGGGAAAACGAGCTTAGGTATTTTACTCTAAATTGACAAATAGGATGTTCCCGATCACCAAGGAATTCTTTGGCTCACTATTTAATTGCTCTTGAAAATGTATATCACTGACAAAACAGACACAAATTAAGTTCCTTTAGGAAATAGAATTTCAGTATACTTTGCATTATTTACAGGAAGAATGAAGGACTTTGATACGAAAAGTAACACAAAAGATAGAATGTCACTTGTCATGTAGATACCCAAGGGAGACAGCAAATTGTAGTTAGGGGTGTAGACTAAGGAATTCCCGAGAAATTGCCAAATATCCTCTTGAAAAGGTTTGACTTGGAAGTAATTCCGGTGATACCCACATGTACAATTTGGGAATTTAACGCACAGGGGAGAGTGGGACATTTCAGGATTATGGTGAAAATGTAGGAGAAGCTCAGAACATGTATGGCAATGGCTGGAAAATGAGTGAAGGAGAGGAAAACGAATGCTCCCATAGAAGACAATGGCATCCAGTCTCCACTGTCTCTTAAAATGATGCTTTTTGTTGTGTGTGTAATAAATGTTCTAAGGAGAAGTACAAGGTGGTCATGGGGATCTGTTAAAAAGTTTGGGGTAAGTCCCGACGGGCAGCTGAAAGGTAAAAGTTTCACACTCTCATTTAGTCACTTGGGTGGAAAAGTAGCTTTTAGTCATCATTATCTCCTGGCTGCTCTTGTTTTCTCAGTATGCTTGGCATTGGCATTGTAATATCATACGTCTTTTCAGAAGAGCAGTGTTGGTAGGCATCCTAAAAAGTATACGTGAGATACATACACACGCATGTGCGCACAAACACACATGCTTATGTGTTCACATGTGCGCACAAACACACACACAGGTAGTATCTGTAGTCTGAGACCCCTTTAAGTGTCTATCACCTTTAACCTCTAGTTTCCATTTTCTTTGAAATAGCCGTGGTAGTTATTTTATTGTTATAAATGAATTAAGAAGATGTACTAATATATTTATAAGGATGGTGTGGGTAGACTCCAGTTTATATAAAAGTCTTGGAAATAATTTCTTTGGGCATATGGCAATTACAACATGTCAAGCCATCTCAAATGCATTTGCTTTATTCTATTTTTAAGAACCGCCCATTATATTAAATACCTTAGATAAGTTTTTTTTAAACCATTCATAATGAAATGGGTAACTCTTAAAATAAAATAAATGTGTTTTGGTGGTTGTTGATGGGTTGTAATAATTTAATAAGCTGTGTCTAATATTTTCTGTATCTACTTAATATAATTTATAACTTTTCAGTCTAGGAATTCAGAAATAGAAACGAACCGCTAGGTCAATTTGTACCTTTCTGCTCTTTCTATACCCCATAAATATGCTTTGTCCATTCTTGGTTTCAATAACTCTAATGTTGGTTCATCTGTCATATCCTGTGGGAAATCCACACATTGATAGCTCTCAATGTTTAGATATTTTCTTTTCTAATAACATTAAAAATTAGTCCTTAATGTATATAGCAAAATATGTTGGTTGAGGTTTGTACAGAATACTCTCTAGGGGATTAAGTGTATCGTGCATTTTCAGATTTATAAGCTATTTGTAAATGCCTACAAAATCCAAGGCAATATGCTTTAAATCATTTCATTAACATGATATTGCATTGAGAATTAGGCCCTTAAATTCAATCTTATGGATATATATATATATATATATACATATATATGTGTGTATATATATATATATATATATATATATCTCGTATATGGATATATATATATACATATATATATATATATATATAAATATCTCATATATGGATATATATATATATATCTTAGCATCATGTCTCCTGACAGTTACCTAGTGAGATATAAATGTAAAAAATAAAATTACTTCTGTAACCCTCCTTCATTCTGCATTCTTATGTCTGATACACATGGAACACTTTTAGATGGAGATATTGGTTTATTTTTTTTCCACACGAGGTTGTATGTATTTGTATTTGTCCTTTCTCTGACATCAAACATTAATCATTACAAGGGTCACCCTCTTAAGTCCAATAACATAATTAGAGAAAATTTTCTTTTTCATACAAATGTAACTCACCTTAATAAAATCTAAATGGAAACAGGTACACTGAACCAAAAATGAATTTGGGACATTCAAGATGATTTATTGCCTATATGATTTTTTGCATTCCTCTTAGAAAGCAGCCATACTTTCTATACTCCTATTAGTTGGGTCAAAATGTTCTGCATGTGCAGCTAGAGTGTCTGGGTCTAAATTCTATCTGTGTGTCCTTTGGGAATCTACGTGCTGTGTCCAAGTGTCCTTACCTGTAAAATGGAGCTAAAATTTTGGGAGATGATGGAGTTTTTGTAAGCATTAAATGAGATGGTGCATTTAGAATGCTTATTAGAGTCTCTAGCTCAGAGTTGGCATTTAATAAATATCTGTTCCTTTTTTTTTTGAAAAATCAGGAAAGGATAATGAAATAACAAATTGCTAGTAATGGACACGGAGGTGTGGGTGCAGATCCCCTTCGAGGAAGGACCTGAGGCCCCCCTGCTATAAATGTGGTCAGAAGACTGCATTTGGCTGGCGGTGCCTTCTGGGATTGCCCTGCTGCGGAGAGATACTGCATCCCTTGGGGAAGACGTGCGCCTTGATGATCAGAGTGTAGGTGTAACAGTCTCGCCGTTTAGGTTCAAAGCAGGACAGACTGTGACAGGTCATTTCATCTCTGCCGCTCTCAGTGGAGTTGAGTCAGGCTGCCTGTGTCACACTTTACCGGCACCTGCTTCCTCTCCCTCCCTTGCAGAGAGGGTGAGCTGATCTTATAAACAGCTCTAACTCTGAACCCTGGCTCAGAGTCTGCTCTCCAGATATCCCAAACTGCAGCCTTGCTTTACAAAAGGTGTTTTGAAAATACTAGCTTTTCTAACAAATATTTAATTCCAAAATATTTTTAAAAATGTAAAAAAAAAATGGGGCGTGTGGGTGGCTCAGTTGGTGAAGCGTCCAACTCTTGATTTCAGCTCAGGTCACGGTCTCATGGTTCCTGAGTTCAAGCCCTGCCTCAGGCTCTGTGCTGACAGCACGGAGCCTGATTGGGATTCTCTCTCTCTCTCTCTCTCTCTCTCTCTCTCTCTCCCCCTCCCCCCGCCCCCCCCCAAATAAATAAATAAATTTTTAAAAAGGGGAAAAAAACCCTTCATAACTAAAGGTATTATTTCAAGGCCAGCATACCTGTCTTCAGCAGTGCAGGTTAGGTTCCTTGGAAAGTCATGTAAATGTAAAGAGATGAGTTTCTAAAATAGTTTTAAGTGATGAAGTTTCATTCTTGATCAAAAGACCTGATATCCAAAATTCTGTGGAAATCATTATTAAAAACAGATTAATTATAACTGATATAATTGTTCAAGGTAGTATGATATTATCGAAATTTTCTTTAACACCTTGTTTGCTAGCAAAACATATTTATTTAATTCAATTTATAGAAAAGATTATCCAGGAAGGTGCCTGGCAGTCTGTGATGCCTCCAAGAACCGAAGGAATCCTGGGAGAGAGTAGGGCAAGATCTTTTGAATACGTAAGGACCCGAATGGAAGAGCAGGCTAATTTACAGTGTCACTCATTTCTTTATTTATTCAGCAAGTAAATATTTATTGAGCATGTATTAAATAGCAGGTACTGGGCTAATATCAGTGGTGAGAAAACACAGATGTGTTCCTTGTCTTTTTTCAGCTACTTTATGGTATGTGAGACATATCCTCACATAAATACCTACAAAATTCCAACTGTGGTAAATACTAGGGAGAAGAGGGGGATTTGTATCTTTGAGAGATTTTATAATGGAGATTTCCCTCTTCAGGATGGGTCCCAGAAGCAACTATTTAGCAAAAGCCTGAAAGATAAGTAGAAGCTAGCAATATGGAGACAATAAAGAACATTTCATGTAAATGCAGGGGCATTTCCAAAGGCCCTGAGGAGAAGACAGTTTGGCAAATGAAGTTTGATAAATGAAGGAATGAAAAAAGGCCAGTTTGCAAACCTCCAAAAATAAAGGCGAAGCGTTGAAGCTGAGGAAAGATGTTTAAAAAAACACACTATCCTGAGTTGTTCAAAGTGACACAATGACTATTGTAAGGAAGGTGATCAGAGGAAATGTATATGTGTATACGTATATAATAAATATATATAATTGTATAAAATAAATGGATATTTTAATATACTTTTGAAATATTATTGGCTAACGAGAAATTAGTCTTACTAATTTCCGCCAATATATTGGTGGGTGTATAAAATCGTTCTTTTTTTTAAAGATAACTTTTTTTTTAAAGTTTCTTTATTTTGAGAGAGACAGAGAGACTGTCCCAAACCCTGACAATGGGGCTCAGTCCCACAAATGGTGAGGTCATGACCTGAACCGAAATCAAAAGTCAAACACTTGACTGACTAAACCACCCAAGCACCCCTAAAATAGTTCTTTTTTTAAAATTTTTTTTAACGTTTATTTATTTTTGAGACAGAGAGAGACAGAGCATGAACGGGGGGAGGGCCAGAGAGAGGGAGACACAGAATCTGAAACAGGCTCCAGGCTCTGAGCTGTCAGCACAGAGCCCGACGTGGGGCTCGAACTCACGGACCGCGAGATCATGACCTGAGCCGAAGTCGGATGCTTAACCGACTGAGCCACCCAGGCGCCCCTAAAATAGTTCTAATCAGAGTGGTTGCATAAATCATTTCTGAATTCCCCTCTTCCTATGGACACAGTGAAGGCACCCCTGAGCTGGGCCAATTCTCTCTGAAAGAAATCCAGAGACTGAGCACAGACACATCAAAGCGGTGGGAAAGGCTGAGATACACCTTCACCATAATTTCCGCCCATAAATACAGCACTGTGCTCTTTGGAAGGAATACCTAACGAATTGGCCGCCAAATACCAGTCTCTCAGCTTTTACTTATTTTTTATTTTATTATCTTATTTAGTAGGCCTAACGAACTTTAGCATTTGTGTATATTGAAAGCATAATTTAAAAGCAGAAACATTTTGTATTACGACGTGAACCTTAAAATGACCTATGTACGATAATTATTTATGGTACATCTTCAAATTCTTTAACCCATTTCTCAGCCATGTCTGTCTCTAGTACTTTGTCAAGAGAAGAATTTTTTAAATATAGTGTTATTTTAATATTTGTCATAAAATCATCTGCAGTTTGTTGGAAAGTTGTGTTTTGTAGTCAAATAATATTGAAATAGTTAATACATTTGTCCGTTTTTTCTGTAGACCATGATATTTTACTTGTGTCCACAAGCTTGTTGTTTCATATCTTCATTATCATGCAGTTCAACATATTTTAAATTTCCCTTGTGATTTCTTTTTTGTTTGGCTCATGGTTATTTAAACATATTATTTATTTATTTGTTTATTAATTTATTTTTAGAGAGACAAAGAGTGCACAAGCAGGGTAGGGCAGAGAGAGAAAGGGAGAGAGAGAAAATCCAGGTAGGCTCCACACCGACAGTGCAGAGCCCGATGTGGGCCTCGATCCCATGACCCCGGGATCATGTCCTGAGCTGAAATCAAGAGTAGGTATTTAACCGACTGAGCCACGCAGGTGCCCCTGACTCATGGTGACTTAGAATTCTATTGCTTCCTTCACTCTCTCCTAACAGAGACATCGGTGTTCAAAAGTTGGATGATAGGAGCAGGGCTTACAAGTGATAGGTGGGAGAGGTGGATAAGTGACTGGTTATATTGAACAAATATGTTAACTGACTGTGCAAGGAAGTAAGTGACTAATAATGGGAGTCATTATTCTGTCTGAGAAATATTTACAAGCAGTAATTGGGAAGGCTACAAAAATTCCATGTGAGATGGACTGGAATTGCACTTATATCCAAGTAGCAGTGAACATACCAAGCATTTGGAATTTGTATTCCAAATATCATTCTTCACTAAAAAAGAAAACCAGGAATGCTCTGAGACATATCTGGGAAAGGGAAAGGAGATGAACTGGGAGTCTCTCTTCTCAAAAGAATTAAATTTCTTTTTTTTTTTAATGTTTTATTTATTTTTGAGAGAGAGAGAGAGAGAGAGAGAGAGAGAGAAAGCTAGGGAGGGGTACAGAGAGAGGGAGACACAGAATCTGAAGCAGGCTCCAGGCTCTGAGCTGTCAGCACAGAGCCAGGACATGGGACTCGAACTCACGAACCGTGAGATCATGACCTGAGCGGAAGTCAGACGCTTAACTGACTGAGCCACCCAGGTGCCCAAGAAATTTCTCAAATAGCAATGGAAGTACATCAGAAAGACCCAGGAGTCAGCTTGAAGGACCAAATCTAAGAAATTTGAGAATCAAAAGAAATAATGAGTCTGTCCAAAGTTATTGACCGGAAGTGGAATCCTACTAAATTTAAAAATTAAATAATTATATGACATTGGGAGGAGAAAGAAAAGTCCTTCCTTGAGGTAGAATCTCAGACAATAAATGTAGGCAGAAAGATGGGCATGAGGAGTCCCATTTGGTGGCCGTCTTGAGTGTTGATTGATTCAGTCAGAAGTCACAGTGGACTGTCTGGCTGGTGGGTAGAAGTTGGAAGGTGAATGGACTGGATAAAGATTTAGCAGGGCGTAACTCCTTTCTGGCTCTATAATTATTGGGCTCTCAACCTGAGAGCCGTGGCTCACATGGCTACAGATGTCCCAGACAGCTTGACTGGGGCCCTTTTGTTTCTTGTCCACATTTTGTGTACTGGGGCTTCCATGGGTAATGCCTGTGTGAGGATGGCTGGAGAAGCTAAGGTTGATTTCCAAGTTTGTTACATAGCTTCTGCCTTCCCCAAGGATGTGTCTTTGAAGGGGCCAAGGTGGAAGCTGGATAGCTTTCTATGAACTAACCTCACAAGGACAGAACGTCAGCTCTGCTGCATTTCATTGCCAAGCAAGTCGGTGGTGCCAGCACAGATTCTAGGGGAAGGCAAGTAGCCTTTACCCTTCAAAAAGAGGAGGAGCCAGGAATTTGCAGCCATTTTTAGCTTCTCTTTTCCAAGTAAATTTCTTCTCCATTGCGATTTTACTCAGTAAGGGCATTTTTTACAGTAATGGAATGATTCTCAAAATATGTATTCTTATTATCACCCACCTAAATAATTTTCTCTTTGAAGCATTTCCTTGTTTCAGTAATTTGAAGTTCTGCTAATGGGGCCAAGGTAATTGACTCTATCATTTTGATTTTATTAGTTCATAAGAACATTTGGAACTGAAGATGAGTGAAATTAAGTATTAACATAATCATTCCATCTAATTGAAAAGTCACGGTTCACACAGTTATAGGTAAATATAACTTTTGCAACTACAGGTATGGAAAATTTTTATTTTAAAAATAAAATTATTTTTATCTTAGCAGATAAACTATTTATAATTTTTTATTTATAAATTATAAATAAGTTATAGTTTATTAAAATATATTTTTAAATTTTTTTTTAACGTTTTATTTATTTTTGAGACAGGGAGAGACAGAGCATGAACAGGGGAGGGTCAGAGAGAGAGGGAGATACAGAATCTGAAACAGGCTCCAGGCTCTGAGCTGTCAGCACAGAGCCCGACGCGGGGCTCGAACTCACGGACCGCGAGATCGTGACCTGAGCTGAAGTCGGCCGCTTAACCGACTGAGCCACCCAGGGGCCCCTATTAAAATATATGTTTATAAAAATTTATAAACATATATTTTCATAAAAATTTATAAAAATATAAAAATATAGAAAATAAAATATAAATATATAAAAATATATATAATAAATAAAAATATATATAAAATATAAAAAATTATAAAAATATAAAAATATATTTTAAAAAATAAATTATAATTTATAAAAATGAATTATTTTTATCTCCGCAGATTTTTGACTTCTCATTTCATTTTATCTGTGACATCACTGCTGTCCCTATTATGGATGGTAGATGTTGACAAAATCATTTTATGTAAGTTCCACATTCGTTATCAGCTTGAAAAGGAAACACCATGTTAGGAGTTTAAGTTTTCATTAAAGATGCAATTTTATTTTGTAATCTAATGGTTGATGATAGATTCATCACACAAACGTTTATAATCAGTACCATCATTATAGATACACACCAAAAAACTGACAAATAACATGTAGCAAAGGAGTCAAGACTGGCCTCAACCTCTACAGAATGAAGGCTAAGCTCCCATACTTATTTTACAAACACCTGTAGTTTCCTATTTTTTTGTTGTTGACGATGCCAACTGGCAGCCCGGAGGCTTCACGCTTATTGTAGACCTCGGTGATCTGTCTCTAGCTGCTTGTGTCTGAATGCATGTTTTTAAACAGCAAAAGCCCCACGTTGTAATTGAAAGAGAGGTGTTGTGTTGCGTCAGAGAAAGGGAGATGAGTTTTTGCTGGTTGCATTACAAATGTAATAGACTTTAGAGCGAGAACTCTATCTACTGCCCAGGAATGCCACACGTGACCAGATGGACATTTGGCAGAAACTGCGAGTACAAACACATCCTCATTTTTCCCCTGGCTTTTTGAGAGAGACACACACACACACACACACACAGAGGCAGGGAGAGAGGGAGAAAGAGAATCTGAAACAGGCTCTGTGCTGTCAGCATAGGGCCCGATGTGGGGCTCAATCCCACGAACCTTGAGATCGTGACCTGAGCCAAAATCAAGAGTCTGATGCTTAACCAGCTGAGCTACCCAGGCACTCCTCCCCCTGGATTTTTAAAAATGCAACTCTTAATAATGCTACTTTATTAAACATTCAGCAATCAAGGGACAGCTGGGACAACAGGTCTATACCAATACCACGCAAGGAAATCAAGATAAATGATCATCTACAAGAGCAAAATGAAGAGTCAATTATTTTAACTGCATCACATTTTGAAAGGATCATCCCAGTGCACTGTGAAGAAAGAATTGAAGGCAGAAGACAGGATACTGAGAAACCAAACCACGTGAGAAGGTGTCATCATATACTGGGTGCCAGATGAACAATGTTGATGGTAGCAGGGATGATGGAAAGTAGATGGGTTTCTACTGAGGACATAGATGCAAAAGGATTTTGTTCTGTATCGGTGTCTGCAGCATGACTGAAGGTTTTCATAATGGCAGCCACGTATATGGCTTTCATAACCGTGTGAGTGATTCTTTCATTCTCACTCGGAAGGAGACCCCTAGAAAAGGTCCAGAATTGTAAGAGGACTACCTTTGAGGTGAGATGGCTTTTCTCATTCAAAAATGTCAGATGGTTGCTTATAGGAGTCTGGGATGAATGAGGATAGAACACCCTTAGACACACAAGTTTTAAAATGAGAACTTAAAGTTTCGTCTGATGAGTGAAATTTTCTCAGTCAAGTAGGAGACAGAACTTTTACTGCTAATGGGTGGAGGTGAGGGTAGGAAGTAAGAGACATGGAGAGACATAGCAAAACAGAGACAGAGGTTAGGATACTGAAATTAATCAATGTTACTGCCTTGAGCAGGTGCTTGAGTGGGTCAGGAAGAGCACCACGGGGACATGGGAGTTTTCTACGTGGCGATGCAGGCATACCGAGCTAAGTGCGATGAGCGTGAATCCCCCTAAAATCCAATCACTGTACGCTGAATTAGAAAAAGAGGGGGACCCCCTGTTATTCATGGTCTTTGTTGATTGCATTTTAAACAGATCATGTCTGTTGTGAATCAAAGTCCCTTTTTGCTGATTAATGTTTGAAAAATACTTACATATTCTTTGATGAGCTGAGCTGAAAACAACTTCTAGTTTTCCTACTCCTGATTGGCATTGGTGCTTTCTGGCTTTTTTCAAAAAAATTTTTTTAAGTGTTTATTCATTTTTGAGAAAGAGAGAGACAGAGCACGGGCGTGGGAGGGGCAGAGAGAGACGGAGACACTGAACTCAAAGCAGGCTCCAGGCTCCGTGCTGTCAACACAGAGCCCGATGCAGGGCTCGAACTCATGAACCGTGAGATCATGACCTGAATTGAAGTCAGACGCTTAACCGACTGAGCCGCCCTGGTGCCCCTGGACCGGGCTTTTTAAATTGCTATCAGATTGAGGGCAGCATTCAACAATAGGCTAAGAATCAGGGACCGAAATATCTGTGGCTCAAACTCAATCATATAACCAGTTTGTGTTTCCTTTTTCCTGGCCCCTGAGTTCTAGAAGAGAGGGAGTAAAGAGACTGTTTTCCAAATCCCTGGATCCATTTGCAGCATAGGTGAAGAAAATGATTTTTAGCTCTAAGTGTTTATTCATGCACTTAAATATACTCTATGCTCTATTATAAATGAAGTTGGAGTCCATATCTGTCAAGGTGATGTTGATAGAAAATAGAGTTCTATCCTATTAGAGCTTATGAATATTGCTTCAAGGGGACAAATCCTACAGATTGTGCCACAGGTCAGAGGCCATTCTAAGTCCTCAATGCCACTCACATTTAAAATGTAAATAAAGAAGGAGCAGAGTTAGTTACTATGGATGACATTTGAGTATCTGGGGGAAAAAAAAGCTGATTGTGAACTTAAGAGACAAAACTAACCCAACTTCTAATCCCATCAGTCATTTTTTAGATGCTAAAACATATTTTAGAAAAACCTGGTCTGAATATCTTCCAGTCTCAAATAGAAGCTGTATGTACAGTGAGGCTTTCTACCCCATCAAATGTCATTTATGTCACAGTCCTTAAAAGCTTTTACCCTTACCATTTTTTTCAACCTTTTAGTTTGACAGGGAGCTGCAGGATGCTTCTTGTACGTCGAGCCCCCACCATCTATCTTGTCCCAAACCAACGTGGCCAAGGAAATGCGGGGGCGGGGGGGGGGGGGGGGAGGCACGGAATGTCATTCTTTCACTGAGCTCTGCCCAGACCACTGGCATAAAGAAAAAAGAAGTTTTGAAACTCAATTTAGAGAAAACTGCGGTTAACGTTTTGAGTTACCACTGTCATATTCATTGGATTTTGATATTCAGTTTGCATTTCCCTCTCTCCCTCTTTATTTATTAATTAAAAAAAAATCAGGCATCCGTATGGGGACCTCTGACGCTTCCGCATGTCAGAAGTGAAATACAGCAAACCCATGTGCCAAACTTACAGGCGTCATTTACTCTTAAAACTCCAGGAATCTGAAAGATTGGGTAAAATTTCTATGTAATGGGAGATCGTCCTTTGAGAGAGACCCCTGTCTCCGCAACGGACTAGAACTAGAAATGAAGAATGTTCACAGTCAATGATTGAACCTTTTTTTTTTTTTTTAACTTCAGAAGCATTTTAAAATTACAAACTACAAATGAATTTGAAGCACTGCTAATTTGTAAGCCTGCTGGCTGGCGTTGCGGTGGGTGTGGGGATGTGAGGGGGGCTGGGTGCAGTGGGGGCAGGAATCTGATGGGCGCAGAAGTCTGATGTCTGACGGGGGTGGGAAGAAGAAAGAGAAGTCAGCTGCCGAAGAGAAGAAATAAGTAAACACGCACCTCCCTTGTGCGGGGAGGGCTATGTTCGGGAACAATGAAAATCTGTCGCAACCAGGAAAACTAAGTAATTGCTTTAACCTGCTGAAGATCCCTTTCCTGGGTAATCTGTTTAAATCATGAAGTCCATTTCCACCCACCGCAGCCTACTCACAGGTGCGATGAGGGCAAATACCACGCTGCTTTTAAGGCCCCTGGCAGCGCTCCCTGGGAGGCTAGAAAAAAGATGCCGAGGTGCAATTGTGAATCCAAAGATACCATCTAATATCTGGTGCAATTTATTTTTTTAAGGAGAGCTGTAGCCTGTAATTCATTTGTGAAATACAGCATTGATTTGGTCTCAGAAGAAATAGATTCCGCAGGTGATCTGCACACTTTGTAAATTTATTTCAGCAGACATTCAGACGTTTATCATACGTCATGATGGTGATTGTCCCCTTTCCAATTTTCTATTGTGATTTTTCTTGGAAAATAACAAATTCAGGCTACTTTCCTACAGTTAGGTGGTCATAACGTTCGCAAATAAATCTCAAGGGTGAGAATGGGACTAAAATGCTTAATTGGGGACGCCTGGGTGGCTCAGTTGGTTAGGTGTCCGACTCTTGGTTTCGGCTCAGGTCATGACCCAAGGGTCGTGGATGGAGCCCTGTGGCAGGTTCCATGCTGAGTGTGGAGCTCACTTAAGATTCATTCTCTCTCTCTCTCTCTCTCTCTCTCTCACTCTCTCTCCCTCCCCCCCCCCCCCCCCTGGCCTCTTGGGCATGCTGTCTCTCTCTCTCTCTCTCTCTCTCTTGCTCAAATTAAAAAATAAATAAAAATTAAAAAAAAAATAAAAGCTCTATTGGTGGTAGTTTTCCATGAAACTCGGGTATGGAATGTAATCGTTATTAATACTTTCACATAATAGAAATGTATGCTTATAGTCACAATTCCATAGAAATAATCCTAAACTTTAGTTAGCACTAAAATTGCCCTGAGAACTCGTGTGAATGTTTTAGACATACAGTCTTCACTATTTTCTGAAGGCCTTAGTTATTCTATTCCCCATTTAAAAAAAAAATGTTTTGTGTTTCAGAGTAGAAGCATTCTGTGGCCAATGCCTGTATTTCACAAGCTTGGGAACTTTACTTAGGGACACACTGTCTCTGGCGTTGGTAGACTCATATCTACACTCATTTGTTCATGCGAAACACATTCTTTGTGCCATGTACTGTAGAGGACACACAATTATTTAAAAATAAACCAGTCCTCCCTTCAACGAGTAAACAACCTAGAACGAGAGAAAAATAATGCAAACAAAACATGATATTCCTATGCAGTGAAATAGGGGTTCTGCGGAAAAAAGTCTAGATTAGAGAGGGAGGCTTTTAACTCCTCCCCTCAGCCCCAGACTTTTCTATCCAACTGCTAGTATGACACCTCCATTTGAGGTCCTATATACATCTCACACTTAGGATGCAGAGAACTGGGCCCGTAATGTTCTCCAACCTTATTCCTCCTCCAGTTTTCTTCAATTCATTATCAACCTCACCCAGTACAAAATATGTGAAGTCATCTTAAGCTTCTCCCTCATTCTCGTGCACCATGTCAATCCATTAGCAAGTGCTGTGGGCCCCACCTTATCCTTTGCTGTGATTTAGTTCCAGCTCCATTGAGTGATGCAACAGTCTTCTACCTCCCCCCGCCCCCGCCCCCCCAAACGTCCACCACTGATTCCCTGTATGCATTTTCAGTGCAGCAGCCAGAGTAACATTGTGCCTTACCCAACTCAGGACTCTCTAGTGGGTTGCCATTTTGGGTTGCTCTCAGGACAAAGCAAACAATCATCCATGAGAACCTATGAAAATCTAGTTGCCTCTTTCTTCTTTGGCCTCAAATCTTCATATTCTCCATCTTGGTCATTCTAATGCAGACACGTTTACCTCCTATGTATTCTACAAATGCTAGACATGTGCTCCTGAGCCAGGGCCTCTGCTTGGAATGTTCTTCTTGGAACTGTCTGGACCCTGGCTCCAATACCATGGATGTTTATTTCTCAGTCTCATAATAGTCCAAAGCAGGTGATCCTGTTGGGAAGAATTCGTGGTTGATAGAGTACTTTTCTCCATGTGGTGATTCCATTCTCTTGTGTGAGCCAACCATCCACGAGGGCAGGGGCCTCCCTGCTGGCCAAATCTGGCCCACACGTGTGTTTCTATTTTTGCCCCACGATAATATATTTTTACATTTGTAAGGGGTTGGGGGGAAAACTCAAAAAAAATGTATGTGGCCCACAAAGCCTTAAAACATTTACTAATCTTTGGTCAAAAGTCTAGGCTGTAGATTGGAGCCAAATTAAATGTAGTCATCTAAAAATCTTGAAGACGCCTGTTTGTTTGTTTATTGTTACCAAACCCTTTAAACATGAAAAGGAAAAAGGAACATTCTTGTTTGTGAGCCATACAAAAGGAAGCAGAAGCCATCGTTTGGTGACCTCTGCTCTAACCATTTATTCACTTTGGAGATAAACTCATTTTTTCTAGGCTTCAATCCCAATGGACACAATGGAATATCCTGTCAGCTTAATACCCTCACCTTGTGCTAAGAATGTGGTTTGCTAGTTACGGGGCAGAGGAGAAAGGTGTTTATTTACTCTTCTGTGTCTCTCTGTGGCTCCAAGTGCTATGCTTTCCAGCCACGGACTGGTGGCCAGTAAGAACCAGGATTATGGCACTCCAAGTTCCTAGGCAGGCTGTGGTGATCATTTTTACCTGAGCTTCAGTTTTACTTTAGTAGTCTGCAGGGGGAGGGGTAGCTACAGGGAAAATAATTACTGTGCAAGCCAGAACAATGAACCCTGGTGAAAAGAGGACCTTCCCCCCATATGTTCTGATAAAGCTTAGGGCATAACACACCTGTCAGTTTAAATATATCTCTTTCTACTGTGGTCTCTGTATTCATGCCAGCAACATTCACTGTGAATTGTAACATTTCCTTACATGTATGACTAGAATGATAAAAATAACAACCTTGTGCTAATAGAATTTATTTACTTTGTCTTGAATTTCAAGCGCACTCGCCCACAGTGAAGATATGAGATTGTTACAAGCTGAACCAATGGTTGCCATTGCTTGGAAAACAGGAGAAATAAAATTTTCCTGAGTGTTGGGGAAATAAATATTTGAGTGGAAAAAAAGGAAATGGAAACTGAATTGGCCAACATAAAAGTCATGAGGGGAAAGTTTCCTTTGTTCTCCTGTGAAGTGAATTAATATCAGGTGATGTTTAACTTAACAACGAGGACACTGGAAAAGAGCTGGCAGCGTAGTTAGGTCAGTTCATCCAAGTCCTCCTTTCCAAGATTGAGACTGTTGGAACATCCAGGATTAGACTGTAGTTAAACCAGCACAGGTAGTATGTTTTCTTACTACTAAGAAAGATGCCAGATGGCCTCTTTCATATTGAGAGAGGGGAAGGCCTGGGGAGGCCTTCAATATGAATCTGGGGAGGGCCTGTAAGTTCCAGGCATGTTGCTAGTGGATACGGGTATGTTAATAATTAGGTTACCACCTATAGGCTATTGGAGAAGACAGCACTCAGGAAGCCCATTATGATACAACGTGGTCACCACTGCAAACAAAGACACAAAAACAGAAGACTCCTCAGGTGGTATTAGCCTGGGAATACACTGATGTGGATTCAAGCTCCCACTTTGCTGTGGTGGCCGTGGGCAAGGTATGATGGGCTTTCTCTGCCCTGTCTTCATCTGTAATATTGGGAGAATAATCACTATCGTACAGGTTTGAAAGGATAGATAGATAAATGATAGGTAGATAATAGGTGTCTAGATGGATGAATAAATAGATTACTAGATAGTAGATAGATCAATCTTCTATGTGATAACATTTAGCATAAAGAGTGCACAAAAGAGGAGTTTCTTCTTTTCTTCACCTGATCCTATAGCTGGATGGACCTAACATACGTCAACATATCAAAGGAGAGATTAAAAGCGGTCAGCAGTATTTTCCCATTGGTATTATACTTGTTGGATCAGCACTCTATATTTTCCTAGTTACTTCATAAATTTCAAAACTATCTTATTTTTGGAGCTACATGCACTTACCAACTCACCTTTCTTGACACCATTTGAGTAACAGAAGGGCTCCCACATTTGTGAGTAAAAGGCAGTTTTCCCACATATGACTCCAGTAATATCAGCAATGGTGTCATTAAATGCAATAAACCCATTTTGTTTTCGTGTTTTGTAGGAAATATGTTTCTTTTGTTCCTATATTAAAGTAATTGGAGTGTGGTTATTTTTTTCCATCTCTGCCTTTAGCTATTGGGTTTTTAAAATTCTTTTGGTGATCATGTATTTGTACAGACGTAACATCTGCAAAATACCTTTTAATCAATTATTGGCTATTCATAGTATAGTAATTAGCATATGTGTGAAAATGTATGGTTCGAACGTCTACTTGTTAACATCATGACAAATATGTATCCCTTGTTTATTTGAAATATCAAGAGGTCTTGCAATGTATAGCTTATTATAAACGTTTGAAATTTATATTACAGATGTGTTTTACTGTGCAATATTAGAATATTTGGAAACGCATTCATTATGCGATCCCACATGACTTGAATTAGTAGGGTCCTTCCAGCAGACCATATCAATGTTGTCTCCCGGCTGTGTGTTTTACTGTCGCAGGATTAGATGGGAGAATCTATCTCACAATATCAGTGAATTCAAAAGGGAACTATGAGTTACCTTTGAGTGCAAAAATAAATACGAAAGAAATGAAAAAGTAACTTGTTTTATCCCATTCTCCAGGCAAGTAGTATATGCCTAAGCTAGCCAACGAGATCACTTTCTTTCCTGTATTGTTATCTTATGTTTATGTGCACGGGCCTCAGTAAGTCTGTAGTGCGGTTTTCCAGCGTTATCAGAAACCTGGCCATCGGAGGTGTGTGTGTGTGTGTGTGTGCGCGCGCGTGTGTGTGTCTTTCTCTAATTACCTTTTTGGATACAGTGAGGCTGCTAAAGTTTCTCAGGCCTGAGTTCTAAAGGATGAGAAGAAACAAGAGGAGGTGACCATTTCAAAATGGGAGAGATATAAATTGAACGTTGTGTGTCTAGAAAAGAAAATGCAGTTATCTGTAGCAAGGGATGTTGGGAGCACAGCCCGAAGTCACACTGGCCAGGGACCCTGTGCGTGGAGATTTGGGTTTGACCTTGAGGCCATCTGGCTGCCACAGGAGCTCCTTGCACAAAGGAGGGAAGGGCAGCCAGCTGGGTAGCATGTCGCCCGCGCCTATGAGCCAGGTGGGGCAGGGAGACTGGAATAAGGGAAGTTGGAGAACGATTCTGTTTGGCTATAAAGCATGTTGGGCAGTAGCAAGAATAAGTATTTCCCAAATCACTGTGGGGGAAAGTGGCGTTCCTGAGAGGAGACAATTGGGAAAAACAAGTGGAACAGGCTGGAGGCTCTCTACTGAAATGTGATAACACTGATAAGTGTCGCCAGCTGTCATATTCGGCATATTCCAGAGAGCACTGCTCATCTCTGGGCATATACTTCCCTAATTTGTACAAATGAAGCCATCATATTAGCAACGAGTCTGACTAGTGCTACCGGAAAAGGTAAGGTCGGGCTACTGTGCAAAACACACCGCAAGGCATCTTAGCGGGCTGGCCATTCAAGAAGGGTTCCAGAAAGAAGCGAGCCAGAGCTGAGTCATGGAGAGAACACAGGAGTGAGCTGGGGGCTAGGGGAAGGGCCGGGGGGCAGTGGGGGTGGCAAGCCCACTTCACCTGGGTGTCCTGCATCCCTTCCTAACAGATGAGCAAAGGTGGAAGGAACAGTAAGGTGGGGGAGGGGAGAAGGGAAGCAGAAAGGTAAATCACAGAGATAAGCAAATCCACAGCAGACTATATTTGTTCTTTTCCACAGAATGAATGGTATAGTGCATATTTCACAGCTCAAAAAAATTATCCTCGCCTTCAGAACACCGTTACTTTGAGATTGTTTTTAAAATATCAGAATTCTCAGCATTTCTCAATCTCGCATATACTGGCTGCCTATGGATGATTTCTGAATGCCTGACACCGAATGTACCATAATAATAACAAAATTATTTCCATGCCTTCAAAAAGCCTATAGTCTGGTGTCATGAGGAATCACTACTTTAAGTGGCCATTTTTTTTTAATAAAATGCACTTCCTGGGATGCCTGGGGGCTCTGTCGGTTGAACCTCAGTCTGTTGATTTTGGCTCAGGTCATGATCTCCTGGTTTATGGGATTGAGCCCCGCATTGGGCTCTGTGCTGACAGTGCAGAGTCTGCTTGGGATTCTCTCTCTCTTTCTCTGCCCTTCCCCCATCAAAATAAATAAACTTTAAAATAAAATAAAATAAAATAAAATAAAATAAAATAATGCACTTCCTCTTTTTAAAATCACTGCCAATGTAATTCTCATTTCCAGTCCCTGACCTCACTAACAACCCATTAAGGAATGATGCCACAGAATTCAGCAGTAAAGAACCACATTTCCAAAGCACCAATGAGTATTCTAGACTGCTGTCAGCCACATCAGATGGCAGCCCAGAGTCTGAGAAACAGGAGTTCACAAATGTGGCTCTTCAATCGTGGTGCTGGAAATTTCCATGAGAGTGGCTTTCCTACAACAGGCCAGGCTACAGACTCATTCTGCTTCAGGAAAAACAGCTTTTGAACGATAAAGGTGAAAGACAACCAAACTTGATTTTTTTTTTAACTGACAGGGATAGTACAGATTATCTAATACAAACTCCTAATTTTGTAAGAAAAGAAATGGAGACCAAGACGTCTAGATGATTTACTTAATATCACACAGCTAATGAGATAGAGTTTAGATTATAAACTACATCTTCTGACAATGTTCCCTTACCATTACCATATTACCTCAAGTTATTCAGTGCAGATCTGAAAAAAGAAAAGAAAACGAATAGGTTTCAGAAATTATTTCTTTGGTTATCAGAGATAAATTTGAGAAAAACAGTAATTGTGAATAGAATTTGATTCAACTATTTTTGAACAGGTGCTTCTGTTTGTAACAAGGAAAAAAAAGAACCTGTCTCTAGTCAATTGAACAAGACTATTATGTGAACAGAAATGCAAATTGGAGCATCATTCAGCCCCGTCTCTTTCTGTGTTCTCTGAAAAACCTTTTGTTTCTAAGTAGAAATTAGCTCGAGAAAAGAGTCCCTTTGCTCGAAAGGCAAGGCAACAGGTTCTCAGACTCTTTTCCTGCTTCCCTCTCCCTCCTGCCCCTGCTTTTAACGTCCGGGTGGTACAGGTATATTTTCCTATTGGCATGACATTCCTATTGGGCAGCTTTCACTTTATTTTGAATACCTGCAGGACAGTCCCGGAGAAAGCGGAGGAGAAGAAACGGTGAAAAAAGAAACACAGGAGAGAAGAAGCAAGAGAAATCTATTCCCATTTGGAAAGTGCTGATCATGATAAGAGCCACGAAGGGCACAGGGGGATATAGAATATTAAGCACAGAGAAATAAAAATAGTCCAGACTATCCTGAATGGGGCATAGAAGCAATAAACAATGCTACTTCGTAGTAAAGCAAACAGACTGGAAACAGTAATGGAAATGAAACCCAGCCGTGCATCTTAGCAAGCCCCCAATGGAAAGGGAAAAAAAAATGGATTTGGTCATTTCTCGCTGAACTTATTGGACGAGCCCATTTCAAATACAAAGAGCAGGTGGCCGTTGAAGGCAACACTCTCGGCTTTCCTTGTCTGATTCAGGAGCAGTGTCAACACCACACTATTCCTTTCGTCCTCCTTTTCCTACAATCTCCTACTGTAGTTTCATGCCAACTCAAGTCGTGCAAGATCTCGTTTTCCAAGTGGACCCTTCAGCGGCCACCCGGATTAGCACAAACGACCACAACCACAGCAGCCCGTCAACGTACAGGCAGAGACATTACGGTGACTTTTATTTCCGACTTTAATCTCAAGTTCAAACATAAAGCCTATAGCTACAATCTCAAGAATAGATCAATGTCAAAAGTAGCAGAGGAGGTCAAACTGAATGCAGAGAGAGCTTGAGGCAACTAGAAATTATATCAAGGTAGCGGGTATCGTAATTCCATTTCATGAATACTTTAGAAAGCAGGGACTGGGTGGTCCCCAAACCATTTAAGGCTTTTATTGCTTTGTCAGGCAGCCTGCAAAGATTCTCAGCTGTCAGACATTAGCACCTTGAAGGCTCTCCAAGGTTGGTGAAGCTTTCAGTTCATTTGTTGTTCTGTCTGTAGAGGAGAAGTTGGGTTTGTAACAGAGATTCTGGGGCACTGATATGTTGGTTCCTGATAGCAGAATCATGGCTGTTAATGCACAAGCCTCGGGGCTGCAGGGGAAGACACAAACTGTGCATGCACACATTTCAGGCAATTCGACACGTTGAACACATTCAAGCCAGTTTACTGCATAAAAGTATAACAAATGGAAAGAGAGCAGGAGCAGAGGAAGAATGAAGGAAAACAGAAAGTCCGTCAGGAAGGAAAACAAAAAGGTAAAATGAATGAGGACAGCAGAGAGTGGGAGAAAGGACACAGCAGAGAAACAGGGTGGAAGTCGGAATTCGATGGGATTCAACTATGAAGACACTGAGCCGCAGAATTCAATTTTTCAACAGTAAAGTTATTTCTATAGTCGTCGAACGAAAGGTCATTACTGAAAAAGATGTGGTTGTGAAATTAATAGTAAGAGTCCATTTAGGTTTTTAGGACAAGCAACTTGAGTTTTAGCTTGTAAGGAAATCCATAGCTTTTCTTCTATACTTAAAAGCTTGATACGAGACGATGCAGGACAAGGAAGTAGGGATGGCCGGGTGGGGGACGCAGGGGGGTGGGGACAAGCATGGCGCATGCGCAAAAGGGACTCTGGCGATGTAACGGTTCCAAAAAGTCTTTGGTGTACTGCTTTGCTTTTCGATGAGAAAAGTTTAAAATAGTGAAATGAATTATTATGAGATATCTGCTTGCACAAGTAGTAACCTATACTCCAGATGACTGACGTCTATGGTCCTAAATCTATTTACCAGTTAATTTTCACATTCCATCAAAACTGAAACATAAGATCCACATGATGAGTGCCTTGAATGTGACACTTTCCCTAAATATCATGCACACATGCACACATACACGCACGGACACACACGCATGCACACACTCACGCAAAAGCAAAATCCATGACCTAATGAAGCAGTGCCTTTAGGGGCACCTGGGTGGCTCAGTCGGTTGAGCGGCCAACTTCTGCTCAGGTCATGATCTGGCAGTCTGTCAGTTCCAGCCCCACGTCAGGCTCCGTGCTGACAGCTCAGAGCCTGGAGCCGGCTTCAGATTCTGTGTTTCCTTCTCTCTCTGCCCCTCTCCCACTCGCTCTCTGCCTTTCTCTTTCTCAAAGATAAATAAACATTAACAATTTTTTTTAATGAAGCAGTGCTTTTAATCCCCTCTTTCAATCTCTATCTTTATTTTTGAGATTCACCGTTCAGTTATCTTTCAGTGGCATGAAAAATGCTCTCCTAATGATTCTGGTGAAGAGCAGGGTATAGTTCCATTCAGCTCTTAGAATTCTAAGGAAATTACGCCCAGGGCAACACTGGACACAGGTCTAGAAGGTGTGATGTTAACATGGGTTGTCTGATAGGCAGATTCGAGGTGATCTTGTTGTTTTTCTTGATGCTTCTATGCATTCTCCAAATTTTCTGCATTTTGGAAATTGCCATTATAATCTATCACGATTTAATGAGAATATATTGCTGGTGTCATTATTCTTACCTGAGTGAAACGGAAAGTGAAACCTGTGTTTCATGCTCCAGTGAATACTCCTACTCTTTGAAATCTTAGACCTTATTGGGGGTTCTCAAGTTTTATTTTATTTACTTTTCTCCCCAGCCTAGGATTATATCTGAGGGATGACTCCACAGTGTCTCCAAGGCTGATCAGTACTAGTTCCTAGCCGCCTTCGAGGAGGTCAAGTTCAGTACTAATTTCACTTAGAAAGTGTGTATATACTCAGACACACACACCATTCTCTCACAACTAGCACTCTGATATACTTAAAAAAAAAATTAAGTGTACCGACATATTGGACCAAATGGAAAATCCGTAGCCGCAATAATTACACAGACTGCTTTTTAGAAACAAATACGAGTTTCACGCCTTTACTGATCCAAAACTTGGAAGTGAAAAACTTTGGCCCAGCCCTTCAGCTGGTTTGTAAAACGATAAAAATATGCCTGATATCTAACCCATATAAATGTGACTTCATTCAAGGAGCTGACTGTCTATCATCTCTTCAAGTATTTATAATATTCATTAAGGTGAAAGACAAAAGGAGAGATGGAAAATCTTTGAACGTCTAAGAGTTCAAGCATTTTTTTTAATGTTTATTTATTTTTGAGACAGAGAGAGACAGAGCATGAACGGCGGAGGGGCAGAGAGAGAGGGAGACACAGAATCAGAAGCAGGCTTCAGGCTCTGGGCCATCAGCCCAGAGCCTGACGCGGGGCTCGAACTCACGGACCGTGAGATCGTGACCTGAGCTGAAGTCGGACACTTAACCGACTGAGCCACCCAGGCGCCCCTCAAGCATTTTTTTTTTAACATTGCAGTATTGTTCATCAATGAGACTAGGAGTAATTAATAGGCCTGTAAGTTGGGAAACCAAGTAAAATGCATCGCTTTCTTTCTTTTTTCTCAACGAGTTAAGGGAGAATGTTGCAAGAAGTCTTTCATCGTGGTGAAAGTTTCGTCTTCCCGAGATTTGCTATATGTAATATCTGAGATAGTAAGCACGGGATGCATCTAGTGTGATTCCTTTAGAATGTCTTGCCTAAAAGCCATGTGTTAAGTTATAGATTCAGAATACAATCCCTGCATGTAAGGCAATGGTCTCATGTTTGGCCCCTCCCATGGTGAGCTATACCTTCCTCCTCATAAGAGCAAAAGGTTGAGAAAGGGTGATTGCAAGACTGATAGAAACTGAGATACACCGCTAAAGAGGCGAGTACCCTAGTCTCCTGTATTCCTGTTACAGTCTGTAACACCCCTTGCCCACTGCGGGCAGACGGTCCATGTAACCGCCAACAGAGTCTGTGTCTCAGTTTCTTCACCGGAGTGTTCCAGCCCAGATCATCACAGAAGAGTGGTCATTCTGTGAGTTTGCTTTTTAGCCCAACATGGCATACGATGATATGATGTTCACAAACAGGAATCCCTGGCAAAGTCAATATATGAGATATTCTGTCCTTCGAGGGTGTTTTTGAAAGGGTCTAAAATCATAAGTTAAAAGCAATGAGGGGCCCCTGGGTGGCTCAGTCGCTTAAGCATCTGACTTTGGCTCAGGTCACGATCTCACATCTCCTGAGTTCCAGCCCCGTGTCAGGCTGTCTGCTGTCAGCACAGAGCCTGCTTGGGATCCTCTGTCCCCCTCACTCTGCCCCACCCCCATTCGTACACCCACTCTCACTCTCTCAAAAATAAACACAGAACTGAAAGCAACGAAAGTAATGGAAGTGACAGGCGAGTAGGTGCTGTTCTGTTGCTACTGTAAAGTCTATGTGTCCCTGAACCACCTATTTCACTACTGTGTGGAGGAAGAGATTCATTGTTCAGCCAGGCTCTTGTGTCAGGATGATGGAGACATTATGCATGTCTTTTTATTTTTTTCCTATTTAAAAGACAAAACAGGGCCGCCTGGGTGGTTCAGTCGGTCAAGTGTCAGACTTCGGCTCAGGTTATGATCTCGAGGTTCATGGGTTTGAGCCCCACATCGGGCTCTGTGCTGACAGCTCAGAGCCTGGAGCCTGCTTCAGATTCTGTGTCTCCCTCTCTCTCTGTCCCTCCCCCATTCGTGTTCTGTCTCTCTCTGCCTTTCAAAAATGAATAAATGTTAAAAAAAATTTTTTTATATTTTAAAAAAACAAATAAACATTACAAAAATTTAAAAGTTAAAAAAACAGGGGGCGCCTGGGTGGCTCAGTCGGTTAAGCGTCCGACTTCAGCTCAGGTCACGATCTCGCGGTCCGTGAGTTCGAGCCCCACATCGGGCTCTGGGCCGATGGCTCAGAGCCTGGAGCCTGCTTCTGATTCTGTGTCTCCCTCTCTCTCTGCCCCTCCCCCGTTCATGCTCTGTCTCTCTGTCTCAAAAATAAATAAATGTTAAAAAAAAGATTAAAAAAAAAAGGTTAAAAAAAAACAAAAACAAAACTCAACATCCTGAAAAGATCCTTCCCTAGCATAAGGAGAGAGCTGGGTCAATAAGACCCCTCCTGCACGCTGGAGCCCCAGGTTACAGAAGCCTTTCTTCAGAAATCAAGGGCGTTGGCACCCTTCGGTCGTGGCGGGGAAGCAAATTCGGGAGGTGGGCCTTGCATCATTTTATCTGCTCTGACAGCATTCCTCTCCCCAAATCTGCCTTAGGAAGTTTTCCTCCTGAAATGCAAACGGTATTTCACGCGCATGGAAGTTCCAACGCCACGAGAGGGCAAGTGTGGCTGTTCCAGCCAACAACTGCTAAATGACACACGCCGCCACACTGTTGCACGAGTGCGTGTGTGTGCGAGGATGGGGCTGCGTGTGTACAGCCACCTGTGAACACGCCCACAGACCTGGAACGTTTCCCAGTAAAAATATAAAAAAATAAGCTTCATCACCTTCATTTTCACACATTTCTTCTTACCAGTGTTACATCCAACATAAAGAAAGAGGCCCAGAAACTCATCATTATCGTGTGAGAAGAGGGGGCAGGAGAATGTGGATCTCTCCATGTGTTTTTGTAATTATAAGAAAAGTACGTAGAAATGGAAACAACTCTTCCTCGTGGTATGGAGAGGACAGCGCTGAAAGCACGTGGGTCTCCAAATGAACTCTTGCAATGATTCGTCCTCCACAAATCATTCTCTGAGCACATGTTTGTCTTTTAAGTTGACAAGAAATCCTTCGCCAAACCAAATAGTGTCAAGAAGAGATTGGTACTTTACAAACTTTGCAGGTTTTTTGTGTATGGGTTTTTTTTTTTTTTTTTTTTGCAAGTTCATGATTTAGTACCTGCGAAAGTAGGAGGCTGCTATCCTAGCAAGTTCCAAGATTGATTTCTTCAAGTTCATCCTTGCCAGCCTCATTTGACATGTACAAACACAATCAATACAGTTACACCACAGGTGATCACTCATTAGAAGGACTCCATCCATCCCAAGTGGTACATGTATCAATTCATCATTTCATTTCCATGCATGTCAGAAGGCTGTGCTTACCTTTCAGGGGCATCATTTGAACAGACAAGGTTAATACCAACTTAATTTTACTTTAATGGTAATTTAAATGAAATACTTTGAAGAACACGGAGACCCGGATAGTCTGCCGAGGCGATTCAATACAAAACTGTCTCTGTGTTTGAAGGGTGGTTGTTCACACTGTTTTATCTGGTCTCCTCCCTTTCCATGAATGGTGGTGGGAGACCAGTGGGGCCTCAGCCGTGAGGATGAAATATATATTGGCCACGGAACTGCATTTTTGGGGGGTGGAAGAGTCGAAACCTATGGCAAGGAATGTCGAATTTATTATACAGGACTTTTAATGTCCTGTCTTTGCATAATACAATCGTGGAAATAGAGCATGTGATTGTAAGTCCTGCTGCCGATTCACTCGTTTCTTTTCACATTATTCAAGAGTAAGCCTCAGCACGGTTAGCTGTGAGGACTTCACTGGCGACACCAGGGAGATCCAGTCACTTTTCAGTGGCCTCATAGCTCTGTCTCTGGGTCCCTACCCTCACATTTATGCACTGGCAGAGCGTTCCCTGGCCAGGCGTCTGCATCCCTGACTGGACTCTGCTCTTCCCGTTCCTCGATAGCTGAGCTGTGGTGCTATCGTTTTTAGGCACATATAAAACTTAGCAGGCACAAAGAAGCACTCGCTTGATATTAATCCTCATTCATAATTTATGTTTAATAATTTTTTATCCTGCAGTGAATGTGCATTTTTTTCTTTTCTATTATTTGTCTTAAGTCCATATATCCCACTCATCAACTATGCCACTTGTGTTCAAGATCTCGGTCATGGGTTATCACCCGGGGATACTTTTATGGTTTAAAAAGTGCTTCCAGAATAAGTTAGGTTGGGGTACTTGGGTGATTCAGTTAAGCATTTGACTTCGGCTTAGGTCATGATCTCACAGTTCCTGAATTCGAGCCCCACATAGGGCTCTGAGCTGACCGTGTGGACCTTGCTTGGGATTCTCTCTCTCTCTTTCTGCCCTTCCCTCACTCATACTTTTTCTCTCCCTCTCAAATTAAATAAACAAACTTTAAAAGTAAATAAATTAGCTCATTTGGGGCGCCTGGGTGGCTCAGTCAGTTAAGCGTCTTACTTCGACTCAGGTCGAAGTTTGTGAGTTTGAGCCCCGCATCAGGCTCTGTGCTGACAGCTCAGAGTCTGGAGCCTGCTTCGGATTCTGTGTCTCCTCCTCTCTCTGCCCCTCCCATGCTCATGCTCTGTCTCTCTCTGTCTCTCGATACTAAACATTAAAAAAAAATTTTTTTTTTTAAATAATAAAAAATAAATCAGCTCATTTAAAGCTAACATTAACTTACGAAGATAAGAACGGTAATCCCCGTCGGGAAAAAGTCAGAGAACAGGGACAGAGTGCCATACTAGATGGTCTAGTTGTACACAAATAAGTTTCTTACTTACTCCCCCAACTCCAAGTGAGTGAAGATTTCTGTTTTTATTCATTGTTAGTCCTTGGACGCAGGAGATGCTTGATAAATATTAGTCGAGTACATCAACATGTAAATGAATGAGCAAATATCACTATGCTTTTTCCAAATCAGATCTCAGCCAGTGCTTCCTTGGTGAATTTTCCCTACCTTTTCTCTCAGGGGCTATTCTAAATGTCAAGCTTTCTGACCAAGCCTCCCCCTTCCCTCACCTCCCTCCAGCCAATACCCTGGAAAGCACCTGCACAGACAACAGGGAGGAACTCAGGCGGGAGCGTTCTCACCTCCCTGCCTCCACACATCAAGACCTCTGGAACTTCATCACCTCCCGACCCCCTTGAAGGCTGATGCTTCTAACCACAGTCTTTATTCCACTGTCTTCAGCTTCTCCTGGATCTTTTCCAGTAAGTAATCCATCGCCCACGCAATTTCATCCATTACCTTTCTTCCAGTGTTTTGTTTTCTTTGTTTTTTTTTTTTTTTCTTCTCAAATGCTGAACTTGATGAAGTCACTCTTACTGTCTGAATTGTTTCTCCCCTTGGTATCTGACCCCTCTCCTCCCTCACTGACAAGAGTCTACTGCTTTTATTTCTGCTCTCTCCATGTGTTTAGATCACATATACTTCTCCCATAATTTCATCCGGTTTCTATCCTCACTGGTGCTGCCAAATCAATCATGGCTAAAACCAGTGGACACATGTCAATTCTTAACGGTATTTTGTCGTAAGTGTTTGATTCTCTCGACCTTTTCCTATATTTCAGAACATCTTTTTCTTCAGTGATTGTCCTCTTTCTAGTTCTTTCTGACCATTTTTCTTACCCTTTACTTCTCTTAAAATGATGGTGCTTCCTGGTGTTTATCCTGGGTTTTCTACTGCCTTTTTTAATTAATTTTTTAATGTTTGTTTTTGTTTTTGAGAGAGACAGAGACAGAGAGCGCACGCGCATGAGTGGGGGAGGGGCAGATAGAGAGGGAGACACAGAATCCGAAGCAGGTTTCAGGCTCCGAGCTGTCAGCACAGAGTTCCACGCGGGGCTCAAACTCACAAACTGCAAAATCATGACCTCAGCCAAAGTCAGACGCTGAACCAACTGAGCCACCCAGGTGCCCCTCTACTGCCTTTCTCATATGATCCCTTGACAATCTTATCTATTCCAGTGATTTGGTTACCACGTGAATGCTAATGACTCTGATGAGTTGCTTGATTTCTAAATTATGAGTCCCCCGTTATGAATTTTTCCAAAATGGAATTCATTATTTTCCCTGGAATCAGTTTATACTCTAAAATTTCGTGTCCTTTTTAAATGAGCGCTACATCAACACAGCAACCTAAACCAGTTAATTCAGCCATTATTAATTTTTCTCCCTTCTTCATAATCTACAAAGATTTGGTTATTAATTCCTCTCACACTATCCTACTACATGACTCTTAGTTTTCTCTCTTTCTATCCATTTGTAGTCCTGCCGCGTGCATGTAAGTCTTTATCACTTCTGGTCTAGACTGCTGAAAAGGTACCATGAGAGGGTCACCCTAAATCTGGTCTTGTTTTCCTCCCTATCCAACCTCCTGCCGTGTTGCTGCTATCATTGAATTACCAAGGCGAAAACCGTAAGATCATATATGCCCGTTTTAATCCTTTGGTGCCTTTTTATCACCCTGGAATAAATACTAAACTCTTTAGCCTGCCTTCCAGAGCTAAGACCTAGTATGTTCCCATCAGCCCCATCGCCTAGGAGTCTAGGCTTCCCTCGCCCTACCTCACTCCCTGCTGTCCTGGTTACATTTCTCCCGATCACATTAAAACCTTTAAAGACCTTGAATCATGTCATGACTTCATGACTTTAAAAGTATTTTTAGTTAGAGGCACCTGGGTGGCTCGGTCAGTTGAGCGTCGGCCGACTTCAGCTTGAGTCAGGAGCTCACGGTTTGTGAGTTTGAGCCCCACATCGGGCCTTGTGCCGATGGCTCCGAGCCTGGAACCTGCTTCGGATTCTGTGTGTGTGTCTCTCTCTGCCCCTCCCCCTCTTGCACTCTGTCTCTCTCTCTCTCAAAATATAAAAACGAATCGTTTTTCTCTAAAGTATTTTCAGTTAGTTTAGAAATCTCTTCACTTGCTAGTCCCTCTTTCATCTCATATGCTATTATTCACGTTTTAAGATTCAGTTGTCAACAACTGTTATGTTTCCCTGCCTCCGTCCCAAGCATAATTGATGACTTAGTCCTTTGAGTATCTACTGCGATTTGAGCATCAACTTAAACTTCTTGGACCAATGACTGTAATTTTTCATCTTTGTATTTCCAATGTCCCACAAAGATCTTAACACATAATAAGTGATCAGTAAGTATTACTTGAATAAATTTAAAATGGTTATCAATCATGCTTTATTATTTATTTTCATTCACTCATTAGTAATTAGCATTGATTGATAATTAGATGAGTTTAGTCCTTGATCTGCTCTTCTTTATTATGTTAGAAAAATATTTTTCTTATTTTATTTCACTGTGTTGAGAGCAGTTGAGACATATCCTGTTAACAGACTTGTAAGTATCTGATACTTACAAAGTATTATTATATATAAGCACAGTGTTGTATAGAAGATCTCTACAGGTTATTTATATGCATAACTGAAGTTCATACCCATTGGTTAGCAACGCCCTGCTTCTCCCTCCTCCTAATTCCTGGCAACCACAGTTCTATTCTTTGTTCCAATGAGTTTATTTTAGATACTTCATACAGGGGTGCCTGGGTGGCTCAGTCGGTTAAGCAGCCGACTTCGGCTCAGGTCATGATCTCGCGGTCCGTGAGTTCGAGCCCCGCGTCGGGCTCTGTGCTGACAGCTCAGAGCCTGGAGCCTGTTTCAGATTCTGTGTCTCCCTCTCTCTGACCCTCCCCCATTCATGCTCTGTCTCTCTCTGTCTCAAAAATAAATAAACGTTAAAAAAAAAAAAATTAGATACTTCATACAAATGGAATCATGCAGTATTTGTCCTTCAGCTACTGGCTTATTTCATTTAGCATAATGTCCTCTAGGTTCACCCACGTTGTTGCATATTGCAGTATTTCCCTCTTTTTTGAGTTAGGGATTTCAAAGAAATATTAGCATTTGCATGTTTATTCCAGCACTATTCACAACAGCCAACATGTGGAAACAATGTCTATCAATGGATGAATGGATTAAAAAAACACTGTGGCACATACATACAATGGAATATTATTCAGCTTTAAACAACGAAGAAAATCCTGCAGTATAAAAATCTTGTAGAATGAAATACCATGAAATTTATGGATTTTAATATATAAAATGATATCCTCAGGCATGAGATAACATGCTTTTCCTCTACACAAAATGAGCACTTAGAAATTATGAATGAACCAAATAGTTGAGGTGAATACGGCCATAAAGAACCAGTTATGCACAGATTCATCTTTGCAATAACATTCAGAAAAAAACATAAATGTAAGAGAAAAAGGGATATTAGTACACATCATCTGCTTTAGGCTAGACTCACAGTACTTGAAACATGGCTGTGGATATTTTAACAAACACTCTGCAACCCATTTTACTCATCCTTTTGATTTGGTCCTTTTTGTTTGATTTTTTTTTCTGTAACGTACCTCTGAAAGCTGAGACCCAGGTCTGTGATCATTTCAATTATTGTTATATGAAATTAAACTGGTGTGAAGTTCTAAAAGGAGAATTATTTAATACCCCGACATTACCTGCATGTTGCAAAACAATAATTCTGTAAATAATCCCCTACAAGAGTGAACGCATTTAAATAAATTACAGGGCACAGTCAACATTCGCCAAGCTTCTGTTGTATACACTACTTAAGTAGTGAGAGAAACCTTGATCCCAAATACATGATTGCTTCTGACATAATGATACTATTATTCTCATATTTTACCTAAAACCTCAACTTCAGGACTGAAAGAAAAGAGCAAAACAGTAGCCACTGCGTTATATATTGCTGAAACAGTGCTAACACACAGATCTGGTGCTCTTTTCTTGATAGGGAAGCAGTAGAGACATATTACGTCTTCTTGAAAATGTCGGGAAGCTGAGGCCATGTTCCCACTTCCACTTATTCATTATGTTCCCTTCTGTCACCTCATACACATCACGATGGAGTGAAACCTGTTTCTAATAATGCAAGGTTTCAAGTTGCAGGTGGGGCCGGGAGCAAATATATTTGTTGGAAATACGATAGCACTATCCACAACATATGCCCGCAGCTACATAAGCTGTGAAACCTAAGTCTGTTCTGCAACAGGGTAAAATATATGGTGTGTGTGAAGATGAAAAAAGAAAAACTATAAGGAGTTTGGCATATTACCTAACTAATCCTAACACCTCAATTTTGAATCTCCCTCTTGCCCTCTTGAAATTATCTATTAATAATAAGAAAAACATATAGCTCTTAGCATTGGCCGGCAAACACACTTTTCAGCAGCATTAAAATTTAGCGGTGTGGAACGTATAACTCATAGTGGAAGAAACATGGGTTTGAGTTCTAGTCCATACCTGTGATTTCGGACAGTGTAAAATTGGAGTTTAAAGCCGCTTTCAGCTGAAAATGCATCGAATCAAAACACCAGCCTCATAAGGACCTTACGTGGCCATGAATGTAAAGTGTTTAGTACGTTGCAAAAATCCATGGTAAAGGTAACACGATCTTTCGATCATTATTATCACAGAGATTTGGTTGTTAAGATAATGCCACCATCCTTCGAAGGCTGAAGTCGGGGCAGACGTGATTCTGAATATAACACCTTTGTTCCAGCCAGCCCTGCACGGCCCATTAGAGAAGGAGCAATGTCAAGGTATAGAATCTTAGGAGAAGGTCTCCAGTAGGATTTTGAGAGGACTTGAATTCGCAAGGGATCTACATGAGAGGGGCAGCTTGTGCGGATTTGCAGAAACAGCAGATAGAAAATTAAGAGGGCTCTGAGTTCCTTCTGAGCCCGTGGAGGTAGAGCCTGAGATGTGCAGCGTAGGGGCAGTTATGGCTCAGGAACCGGCTATGGACAAAGCGGCTCAGAACCACAGGACGATCTGCTATTAGGAGGTGGGAGAAAGTGAGTCGAAGAGAGACAGAGCGTTCACTTACTTGAAGATTCATCTGTGTATTCAGTTTAGGGAGTTACTCAGATAAATTCAGTTCTCGAAGAACTGGAGGCAAAGAAGTCCCAGCGCTGGGGAAGGGACTGGCGGAATCGGGAAAGAGTAAGTTTCCCTGCAGCCATTCTCCGTCCCCAAAGGCAGAAAAGCAGCTGATCCAGCTGAAGCCTCACCAGCCTTCCTGCTTCCACATATGCACATTAGTTATATTATTGTCTAATAATGTCTGCTTGCTCCCTATCTCCCAGGGACAGAGGGAGAATTAACGGTATGAATTTTGTCAGGCACTTCAAGACCCCTAGAGATAGGCAACATAAATATCTTATGATGGTATGCATTATTCCTTCCTCTTGTTGTGTACCTGGTAAATGGGAGAGAAAGATCTATGCATTTGTCTAGCAGAAACATTGATGTTTCTTTGTAAACAAAATCAGATTTCATTGGCTCCCTTCTTTGGATTTTGAGGAAAGGTAACATTTTTAAAAATGACTTTACCTTGTTCGTGTCCTCATTAGTGATTGGCATGATATCCATATCCTTACTATGTCTCCCCACATCTAATGTATTTTAATCCTTGCCAATAGCCACTGCACCGTTCTGTGTCGACATAATTTTTTTGTTCAAGCACATGCGTTCTCTCCCTACTCCTATAGTTTCCTGTCTCTTGTAAGAAAATGTAAGAAAACCATCTGAAATAAAGGGACTGTTAATACATAAAACAAACCCTATAAATTACTATCAGTTCTTACTGAAAAACTATTTTTCTTTAGTGAAAGAATATATTTTATGCCCAGCTAATTAAGCCAATAATAATGCCATTAACCTCCGTTAAAAAACAGCAGAAGGAAAGATGATTTAATAAGACGAAGGGACCGCTGACCAGGGGGCCCAGCTCCTTCCTAATGCAGACACTCCATCCTGACTCGTTTCGAAGGCGCCTACGCATGGAGGGGACGTGCTTCTGCATATCTGTGCTACGCTGTTCTGTTTACGGGGAAGGGGAACTTTCTGCAGGGATATGCTCTGGATATCTTTCCCCTCGGAGCACCAATGAATTATTTAATACTTGATTTGTCAAAGTAAAGCTTGGCTGCATCACGGGGACAGAGCCCTGCTATAGAAATAGAATATTGTTTAAGAAATTATTGGTGCAAAAAAGGCAACGAAAGCAGAAAGCATAGTTGGTTTTCCAAATATACACCCATAGCACTCATAGGCATCATAATTCAAGGGCTTCGTGGGGGAAAATTCTAGCACATTTTGCCTTTATGAAACTATCTTTATGTTCCACATGCAGCTTCTGGCTGGGTTTCCCCCAACCCTTTCTCTGTAGCAATCCATATTGATTTCTTTAGGGGTTCTTTTGTCACTTATATTCAGGAGGAGAAAGACATTTCTTTTATATCATCTCCCACTTGCTAGTATCTCTCAATCCCATATTGCATGGGATTATCTATATGTGTTCAGTAACATTTTTACTTCGTTTAATGTGTGTGTGTTCTTTTAAAAAACGTTATTATAACTTTAAATCATCACCCCTCTTCTCCCTCGCATCTTTTCAAAACTGGTAGTTTTCATTATTCAACCTCCTTGGGTCCTCAGATCCCAGGACAGACAATCCTTGCTTTGCCTGCTGGTGATGGGCACAGACTTCAGTTATCCCGGTTTAGTTAAACCACATCGGTGCCCAAATGGTCCATGCAAGTTTCAAGTCCCACCTGTATTAGCTGTGGGTGATCGCATCAAGTACACGCTTAGCTGCCCACTCTTCAGCCCAGCAATCGCCTCCCGACACTTGAGCATCCTTGCTTTTGACCAATCATGTCCCTTGTTTCAAACTCTGCCGGTGATTGGTCCCCACGCAGCGGTGGTTCCGTCCACACACACAAAGAGCAAAGCGTGTAGCTGCGAGCCCTTGTTATCGCTCAGTGCTAAACCCGGGTGACATTGCACAAAAACAGATACTTAAAGCTGGAGACATGCCACCAAATAGGGACGCCCAGCAAAGAAACAAAACATAGTAACACTGAGGGTGCAGGTGGTAACACCGGGGGTGCAGGTGGGGTGGCTCGTTGATGGAGTTGTAGGAGAAACAGCTCCTTGTAGGAATGTTGATCCAGCTGCCCTCCACCCTAGGTACGGAAACAGGGAACCTGCCTGCAGACAGGAACGGGGAATGTGGTTGTGACAAGGAGGATAAAGATGTCCCGGAGCAAATGACATTAACATAAGACTTCACATCAAAGGAACTCTCAGAGCTGTTTCAAGTCATTGTAAAGCAGAAGATAAAATGTTGAAAGCTGTGGGAAACTTACAGTAAGCTAACTCTCCTGGGTTCGCAAAAGATACTCCTTACTGTCCTGTGTGCTGGATAGGGAAACAAGCACTGCTCCAGGGACTATTTGAGAAGCGTTGTATGCAAAGAACATACCACATGCCTGCAATGTTGCTGCTCACGTTTGAGATTACGATGTACTAAATAAATTCGTTTTACTAATTTTGATTCCTTTATACGTTTATAATCCGACATTCTCAGAGTTTTTAATGTATTGAAACAGTTTCTTTAAATGTTTATTTATTTTAGAGAAAGAGAGAGAGAAAGTAAGCAGAGTAGGGCAGAGGGAGACGGAGACACAGAATCCCAAGCAGGCTCCCTGCTGTCAGTGAGAGCCCGATGTGGGGCTCGAACTCATGAACCTCGAGACCACGACCTGAGCAGACATCATGAGTTGGAGGCTCAACCGACTGAGCCACCCAGGCGCTCCTTGACACAATGTTTAAAGGTCGCAGAACAGCTGTATTTTTTCCATGGCTTCCAATGCCTGCTCTCAGCCTGTGCCATCACTTTTACAGCCCCTCACTGCTGTGTAAGCTGGAAAGTTTAAAATACAGGAAAGTCGTGGTTCTGTCATTTCAGTTCCTTGGATGAAGATATTTAAAGTCTGTAATGTATCTTAATGTCACATATGCTTAACGGCACACTGACTGGTATGGATCAGGGTATGACTTTCTTGAAGGCATTTTGTAAATGTGTTCTTCATAATTGATGTTCCAGGGAATTCAAATCAAGAAAGTCACAGTCCGGGGGCGCCTGGGTGGCTTAGTTGGTTAAGCGTCAGGCTCTTGGTTTCGGCTCAGGTCATGATCTCAAGGTTCGCGGGTTGGCATCCCGAGTCGGGCTCTGTGCTGACAGCGTGGAGCCTGCTTGGGATTCTCTCTCTCTCTCTCTCTCTCTCTCTCTGCTCCTTGCCCACTCTCTCTCTCTGCCAAAAAGAAAAAGAAAAAGAAAAAGAAAAAAAGAGAAAGAGAAAAAGAAAAAGAAAAAGAAACAGAAGAAAGAAAGAAAGAAAGAAAGAAAGAAAGAAAAGGAAAGAGAAGAGCAGAGAAGAGAAGAAAGAAAGTCACTGTCCAGGCCAAAGTCATGATCTTAATGGACAGTACGGTGCTTATATTATTTTTCAGTTATTTTGAGTTGTAACAAAATAATGGCATTTTACTATACAGTTTCTTTTTTCAAGTGTTAGGTGTATGTTAACTATTTGTAAAGATTCACCACATTTCATATGAACTGCAGCGCTCCCTCTTCCTACTGTGTTTTCCCTCTTAAAAAAAACTATTGTTAAAAGTTAAAAAATAAAAATAAAAACATTAAAATTAGTAATTAAAATTAATAAGGAAGCCATGTTAAGAATACCTCTGAAATTTCCCTCCAATATTTCAGTTAGAGTCGTTGTTCTGTTATAAAGCTTCTAGGTATATATTTTTTCTTTCTTTTTTTTTTTTTTTCTTTTTTTTTGGAGGTCAAGACCAGCGAAACCAAAAAAACCTTTCTTTAAAAAATTTTCCATCAACAGGCTACACCTTTGTATCTGCATTAGTTTCCTATTATTGCCTTAGTTAATTACCACCAACTCAGTGGCTTAAAACAACAGAAATCTATTACCTTATCATTCTGGAGTCAGAAGTCTTAAAGCCAAGGTCGGCCTCTATTCTCTCCGAAGCATCTAGGCAAGAATCCACTTGATTGCCTTTTCCAGTCTTTGCATGTAGCTCCCTGCAGGACACAAGCAGCAACTGGGGCTGAATTCTTACCCTGCCCCTGTTCTGGTTTTCTGTAGCTGAGGAAGTTTCCCCAACTTCTGAGGACTTGTGATTAATTGGCCCCACCCTGACAATCGTAACTGCTGTCCCTGTTGTCATGTAAGGTAACAGGAACACAAGCTCCAAGAGCTGGGGCACTGGCATCTTGTTATCCTGCCTCCCACGCCATGTGGCGATGAGAACCAGGGAGCAATTCATCTCTCCTGACTCGACTTTTACAAAACTCAGAGCTGCAAAATATACTCCGTTGTCACAATTGCAAATTCTTTTTTCCCTTCTGACTTTTCTCTGCAACGACCCCTTTTCTATGTTCTGATTTTATTGTGTTAAGGTCCTCATTGTACCTGTGTTTTAAATACAAAGTCGTATTTTTTTTTCATTAACAAGTAAATTAATCAAAAATAATATTGTCAGTACCTACTTGCATACTTCAACCTTTTAATTTGCCAAGTAGTGATGTGAAAAGACAGAACTAACACAATTTAACTAACATCTAATTTAACACAAAAACAATGAGGATGGACATGATCACAAAAAGGTATTTGTTGCAAAGAAAATAGAATGATGAACACAATATTTAGCTACTTATGTCCTCAGACCTCTGGTTGTATTAAAATTAAAGTGCAGATAAATAAGGTTGCATTTTGAGCTAACATTTGCGTAACTTTTCCTTCATGTGGTTGATATGTATTAAAGACAACCGAAGTGGAGCTTGAATGACCAGTGTTTTGATGTTTTATATTTATTCTGTTTCATATAGATTCACTGATGCAAATTGAAAGAACACCCTCTTCCAGCACTGAATCTGGAATATTTTTTACCCAAATGAATATTTCATTGATTTTTTTTCCCCCTAAATTTCTTGGAGAGTTGGATATTGTGTAGATACCGCTTTACAAATGTCCAAACACGGAAATTACATGGGAAGAGAGGATTTTTCTTTCCTTGCAAAATGACATCATGTTTATGGTTTAGTAAAGACCCCAGAGAGCCCTGTTGTCTCCAGGTGCCTGCAAGGTGCTCAAACACGAGCACTTTTCCTCGACCAGTTACGATGTGCACACACGTGTACACTCCTGCCTGCCCTCACTTTTCGCAACTTGTCTTTCATGGTGTCTGCTGAGCGGGAGCGAACCACGGAGCCCCCAGGTTGATGCCTGAACTGAGCTAGATCGACTGAATTCTTGCTCCTGGGAAGTCAGACTTGGAACATGGAACGCTGACTCACTTAGCTGCTGGGACCAATACCGGGAGCTCACAGAGGGATCAGGCTGGAGTCAATGTTTTCTATCACGTGTATAAAGTAGCAAGAACATGTAAATTGCCAACAAACAGAGGAGCAAAGAGGTGCAGTGTCAGAGCATGGGACCGAAGAGAGAGAATCAGCTGGCTTCCCGGGCCCCTCTGGTTTGTTTCCGGTGTCCGGTAAAACCCAGTTTCGTATTTTTTACCTTGATTTCCATGCATCCTTTTCAATAAATTTCCCATTTCATTTATTTTTTTAATGTTTATCTTTGAGAGAGAGAGAGCAGGAGCAGAGGAGGGGCAGAGAGAAAGGGGCACAGAAGATCTGAAGCGGTCTCTGAACTGACAGCAGTGAGTCCGATGCGGGATTTGAACTCATGAACCGCAAGATCATGACCTTAGCCCAAGTCGTATGCTCAACCGAGTGAGCCACCCAGCTGCCCCCCAAAATTCCTATTTCAGATGTAACAAGGATTTTTTTGTTGTTGTCATTTACAACCCAACATCTAAGACTTTGATTATTTTATGTGCAATCTCCTGTTATCCAAATTATGGAAATAAAATATTTTGATGAATATGTCAGAGTCAATTAGGCACATGTAATGTAACAAATATTTCATGAGTGCCTGTCATGTTTCATACTCAGAACTGGGTCCTACAGTTACAAAGACGAAGAAAGCATGATTCCCGTCTGGTGAAGCTCTTTTTTTTTTTTTTTTCAAGATAAATAAACATACATCTTGCTTTGGGCTGGACAGAAGAAACTCCTCTTGCCTGGTCATTTCTTGTACCAAATAAACTTTCTGGATTCAACAGCAGTGTGTTTCCATGTTAATAAAACTTGATTCACTGCAGCAGTGTTCATGATCATTTGGACCCGTCCAATTGTCATTTGACTTTTTGTTTACGTAAAGTGGAATGAGAAGAGTGAAGAAGTGATGGGAAGGTGATGAATTTAATCAGAAGAATTTCTCCTTGAGGAAGATTTACAAAGACTCCATGAGATCCAGTTATACTCAGCTTTGAGAAATGAGGAAAATATATTTGAAGGGAAAAGCCATTTGAGATAATTATGCTGTTTGCTCTGCCTCTGATGCCAAAGCCCTTCTTTGTGAAACGGGGATACACTGGTCAGGGGCTGGAGCTCCTGAGACACCCTTATGGGTTTTGAATTCCGGTCCTGCCACTTCCTTATGTAATGGTTTCAGCTAGCGTATTACTTGTTCCTGTTTCCTCATTTTTTTAAAAAGAGGATACAAGAGTATCTACCCACATGGTCATTTCTGAAAATTAGATAAAAAATATAAAACCTTTAGAAGAGTACCTGGTATGTATTAGGTATTGAATACATAATAGCTGTTTTCATTACGCTCTTTAAACACATGCACAGAAAACACAGCACAGCCGTGCGCACACATAATGCAAACACACTTAGCCCAAATAGAATCATGAGAGTCTGAACTCATTATATTTTTTAAGGCCTAGTACATGGGTAGTGCTACAAGGAATAAATGTGTGTATAATGACTACATTATGTTCAGTATCTGGAGTTAAGTTAATTATACAAAATAAAAACACAACTTTCTTTTTTTCTTTATCCAGCTTTGCTATTCAGTAAAAATCGATTTTATCGTTATTTACTTGAACAGTCACTTTCTCCAGGGCAATAATTAATGACAAAGGGATGTTTATGACTTACCTCTTTTCATCCTCCCCATCTCCCCGCCCAAAGAAGCTGACTGTGATACAGAGTAAATACAGATTTATTTCTGACAGTAGAAGTTTAGCTGGAAAAGTTACAGGCAAAGTTATTCCTTCCCTGTGAACGTTATCCAAATATAACTGGATTTATTTGATGGATTGAGGTTAAGTGAATGTGATATAAATATTTATAAAACACAATCGTACTATATACATAATTTATATATATATACACATATATACACACATATATATTCTATATACATATATATTGTCTCTATATATAAAATGGAAAATGTACTGAGGAATAAATTCTGCACACAAATAATGCCGCAAGGTTTAAGCACCTACTTTGCCAAAATTAGTAAATACGAAGATCGGGAAATGAAAAAAAAATTTAAAAGAAGTCCAGGCACATACCTCAGAAATCAGAGATTAACAAACCTGAGGTGAGCCTCTAGAATTTTTCAAAGTATTTACTTTACAAGAAGGGTTTGAGCATTTCAGCTACTAATTATGTCTATAAATGACCATCCGTATAATGATCAATACATACTTAACCCAGATACAATATCGCACCGTTAATACGTTGTATTTGTCCAAGGAAATATGTCCCCTGTGTTGTCTTAACTTTCCCTCCCTGTATTAATCAAGTATTGATAACCATGACTTAAGGCCTGAAAATATTACAGTAGAAAACCTTGGCACAGGGAAAGCCAGATCGTACGTGCGCAGGGTTATTTATCAGGCTGTCACCGAACCCTGGGGAAGTGCAGTTCCAGCTAATTTATGACCATGTTGTTTTCATTTTTACCCGGCGCGGGAAGAGCTTACACGGAGGCCCGGCGCTGATTTCCACAGGAGCTGGGGCAGCCGAGGCACTTGTGGGCTTGCACATTTTTTATGGCACCTATTTTCCCCTGACTCTGCTCTCTTCCCTAGAACATTTAAGAACATTTATTAAACTCAACAGAAGCCAAGGGCTGTGTATGTGTGATGAGGACAGAGAGTGGAAGGTGAGGAAGTTGAAAGGCAGGAAGGTGGCCCCCGCGCCATATGCACGTTACTTGCAAATATCACTTGCTCCGGCCCCTCCTGTCTTATGCACGGTCACAGGAAAAGCAAGGCCTGAATGTGTGGTGGCTCACAGACGACCGAAGAAGGTGGAAGATGAGGGTGAGCTCCCAGGATCGCTGACTCTTTCTTTCTCTAGTATAAATGCACAGAAAGACGGAATTGGGGGTGGTGAGGAGTGATGGGTGGGGAGTCGACAAGCCTAGGGAAGTGAAAATGTGTTTGAATTTTGTGCAAACATTACATGTAGATTTCCCATTTCTCTTCCTCCCGTGTAGTCGGCAAGCAGTTCATTTCAAGTGCTCATTTAGGGTTTAGCTTCCTCAAAGAAATTGTAAGCCAGGAATCGCTTGTCCTACGTTGTGGCTATTTCCCGCAAACGTGTCACATATATGTCGAAGGAAAGGCAGCATCACAGAGAAATGCATACTGAGTATTTACTCAGCTGCACAAAGAAAGCAATAAACAAAGACGTCCTTTATCCCCCAAAGTCTGGTCTGTCTTCTGTCAGTTCTCTCCTGCTTTACTCCCGGGACACCGGGACAGACTGCATCCAAATGAATGAGTATCTGCATCCTTTTGCACACGAGGGTGATACTTGTGTGCATCAAACATCCATCTTCTACGAACTGGAAATAATATGAATAATACGTTGTCCTGTGAATGTAAGATGCATTTATACACTTAGAAGTTGCTTTCATCTGCTATTCTACTTAGTATCTCCAACAGTGCTTTGAAACATGAGGTGGCCCGCCTCTTAGCGACGAAGGTTAACTGAGCACAAAGAGGTGAAATGACCACTGAAAGTCAATAAGTTAGCCAGAGTCACTACTAGACCCCAGGACTGAGGTCACTAAATCGTGCATTGTGCAGATACCGGAACAGGACATTTGGATCCATGCAGATCGTATATTAGTGCAAATACACACCTTGTGATAATACACACCTTGCGACAAGCCCCCCCTCCCCCCATGGTGGTTGTCCCTGACGCCCTCCACCAGACGCTCACCTCCACCAATCTCCCGGAACTCCTGTGCTGGCACACACCCTTCCATTTCACACTGTTGTTCTAAGATTAGTTGTGAATGGGTGTGTCACCTGCACTAGATGGTGACCTCTCAGAGGGCAGGGCAGAGCCAAGTGCCCTGGCATATATTAAAAATAGGTGATGGGAGAAATAGAGATTCTTGAATAGAGAGAACAAGCTGGTGGTTGTCCGAAGGGAGGTATGTGGGAGAAGGATGAAATAGGTGAAGGGCGCTTACCGCGATGAGCCCTGAGTAATGTACAGAATTGTTGGATCTTGCACTGCACGCCTGAAACTCACATAATGCTGTAGGTTAATTACGCTCGAATAAAACATAGTTGTCGGATGTATCTGTACATTAATAAACAGCATATGGTTGATGTAATTACTTAGCTGGCTAGAAGGTATACACTAATATGGTTGTAGGTTCAGCATCCTTAGGGGCCAGTTAGGTTACATCATCCAAGACAGTAAGCTTGGGCCTTTGGCTGGCTCAGTCAGTAGAGCATGTGACTCTTGAACCTCGGGGTTGTTAGTTTGAGTCCCATGTTGGGTGTATAAATTACTTAAAAAATATAATCTTTAGGAAAGAAAAAGACAGTAAGATAACTCTAGTTATGTATCTTATCTATTGAGAGGTATGGAGCCCCATCTAAGAAGTAGGCATGACTCTGGGTTCTGGAGAGTCAGTTCACAGTATGAAATAAATGGAAAGAAAATGTTAAAACAGGAAAAATTCTTCATAACTCACATCCTACTGAGAATTGACCAGTCACATTAGCTTAGTAAACCAAGCAATAGGATCAATCAACGTGCTATACAACATTAATAAAAGAAATGATAAGAACCATATAATCTTGTGAATAGACTCAGAAAATATGTTTGACAAAATATGGAATCTTTCCCTGATAAAAACCCTCAACAAAGTAGGGAAAGATGGAACATACCTCAACTTCATGTAGGCCATATATGAAAAACCCACAGCTAATATCACCCTCAGTGGGGAAAACCTGAGATCTTTCCCCCTAATGTCAGGAACATGACAGAGATATCCAGTCTCACCACTGTTGTTTAACATAGTACTGGAAGTCCTAGCCTCGGCACTCAGACAACAAAAAGAAATAAAAGGTATACAAATTGACAAAGAAGAAGTCACACTTTCACTATTTGCAGATGACATGATACTCTATATAGAAAAATCCAAAAGGCTCCACCGGAAAAATTGCTAGAACTGATACAGGAATTTAATGAAGTTGCAGGATATAAAATCAATGTGCAGAAACCTGTGGCATTTCTATACACCAATAATGAGCAGCAGAAAAATAAATCCAGGAATCTATCCCATGTGTAATTGCACCAAAAGCAACAAGATACCTAGGAATAAACCTAATTAAAGAGGTAAAAGATCTGTACTCTGAAAGCTATAGAACATTTATGAAAGAAATTGAAGAGGACACAAAGAAATAAGAAAGCATCCCATGCTTATGGATCGGAAGAAAAATATTGTTAAAGTGTCTATACTACCCAAAGCGATCTACACATTTAATGCAATCCTTATCAAAATACCACCAGCATTTTTCACAGAGCTAGAACAAACAATCCTAAAACTTGCACGGAACCACAAAAGACCTTGAATAGCCAAAGCAATTCTGAAAAAGTAAAAGAAAACTGAAGGCATCATGATTCCCAGTTTTGAGTGATATTACAAAGCTGTAGTCATCAAGACAGTATGGTACTGGCACAAAAACAGACACATACATCAATGAAATAGAAAAGAAAACCAAGAAATGGACCCACAGCGGTATGGTCAACTACTCTTCAATAGATGGAATATCCAATGGAAAAAAGACGGTCTCTTCAACAAATGGTGTTGGGAAAACTGGAGAGCAACATGCAGAAGAATTAACCCGAACCACTTTTTTACACCCTACACAAAAACAAACTCAAAATGGATGAAAGATCTAAATGTGAGACAGGAAGCCATCAAAATTCTAGAGGACAACAGAGGCAGAGATCTCTTTGGCCTCTCCCATAGCAACTTCTTACTAGATGCTTTGCTGGAGGCAAGGGAAACAAAAGCAAAAATGAACTATTGGGACTTCATCAGCATAAAAAGCTTCTGCATAGCTAAGGAAACGATCAGCATAACTAAAAGGCAACATACAAATAAGGAGAAGGTATTTGCAAAAGACATATCTGATAAAGAGTTAGTATGCAAAATCAATAAAGAACTTATCAAACTCAACATCCAAAAGAACAAATGGAAGAAATGGTCAGAAGACATAAATAGACACTTTTGCAAAGATGCCATCCAGATGGCTAATAGACAAATGAAAAGATGCTCAACATCACTCATCATCAGGGAAATACAAATCAAAACCATGATGAGATACCACCTCACACCTGTCAGAAAGTCTAAAACTAAGATCACAAGGGACAACAGGTGTTGGCGAGGATGCAGAGAAAGGGAAACCCTCATGCACTGTTGGTGGGAATGCAAACTGGTGCAGCCACTCTGGAAAACAGTATGGAGGTTTCTCAAAAAGTTAAAAATAGGATTACCTTACGACCCAGCAATTTCACTACTAGCTCTTTACCCAATGATACAAAAATGCTGATTTGAAGGTGTGCATGCACCCGATGTATTCAGCAGCATTATCAACAATAGCCAAACTATGGAGAGAACCCAAATGTCCATCAGCTGATGAGTGGATAAAGAAGTTGTGGTATACACACACACACACACACACACACACACACATTGGAATATGATTCAGCCATCAAAAAAATGAAATCTTGCCATTTGCAACAACATGGATTGATCTAGAAGGTATAATATGAAGTGAAATAAGTCAGAGAAAGACAAATACCATATGATGTTACTCATATATGAAATTTAAGAAACAGAACATATGAACATATGGGGGGTGGGGAGAAAAGAAAAAGAGAGAGAGGAAAAAGCCCCTTATGGTCTCTTATAGACTCTTGAAGATAGAGAATCAACTGAGGGTTGACAGAGGGAGGTGGGTGGGGGGTGTGCTAGGTGGGTGACGGGTATCAGGAGCGCACTTGTGATGAGTACTGGGTGTTATACGTAAGTGATGAACCACTAAATTCTACTCCTGAAACCAATATTGCATTGTATGTTAACTAACTAGAATTTAAAAAAAAAAGCAAGTGATAATATTTGGCATTAGAGAAAATACATAATATCCCCCCCAAAATATCAGGGTCTAATTTTTTACTAGAACTCTGTAATAAGAGTTGCAGTAACTCTTACGCTACATACTGAATTTTTATTAATCCTAGCATTCAAGTTTGAGTAATCTATATAAAAAAAAAGTTCTTGGAAAGTTATTTTGGCATTTTCTCCAATTATAAACATAACCTTTATCCAATATACTCAGACATAAAAGTAAAAGAATGAGTGAAAAGGTATAAACATATTCCCCCTAGGATTACTATCCTATTTAACCTTTAAATTAAAAAAAAATAATCCTGAATTTTTTTTTAACATTTATTTATTTTTGAGAGACAGAGAGGGACAGAGTGTGAGCAGGGGAGGAGCAGAGAGAGAGGGAGATGCGGAATTCAAAGCAGGCTCCAGGCTCTGAGCTGTCAGCACAGAATCCGACGTGGGGCTCGAACTCACGAACCATGAGATCGTGACTTGAGCCGAAGTCGGACGCTTAACCGACTGAGCCACCTAGGCGCCACCCTCCCCAAAAAAGTATTTCTAGCTAAAATTATCAAAATTTTACTTTTATCAGCAAGAAATATACCATGATTTCCAAAGATTGTTTGTCCAATTTAGATAATATTGAAAATTGTATCTTCTTCACTCAGTATTTTCCTATCATATACACTCTAACCAAATTTATTGATTTCTATACCAGGACACTACAAGGTTAAAAAATATATCTGAAATTTTGAATGAATTTCCAAGTAATTCCATGTGTTCTTTATCTTGCCCTTTAAAAATCCTCCAAATTAAGCTTATCAATTTCTTTCAGGCAAGACTTTGTGTTATTTCCTTCCTTTGTGATAAGTTTCTCCTCGGTCAAAAGCCTCAATAGACCATGTCATAAAAATATTTAGAATCTTCTCGTGCAATGAAATTCAGATTTAACCATAAAACAGACAGAATCTTGTCTGCACGAATGTCGTTATATTGGACACTTGCTTTTCCTTCAAAATCCTTCTTAACTTCAGCCTTTGTGGCCGCAACTGGTCTCATGCAGACTCTAGCCAGCTTGACACGGTGCAATTACACAAAACCTCATCTCAGGCCAAGATCTGGTAGGAAATAATCAGCAGCCATTCTGCATTCAGGGATGGGCAGTCTGCAGGGTCAGGTATGTTAATGTCCATGGAGCCAACCGTGGCCAGTGGGATAAAGGAGCCGGTGGATCAATGTTTCCTGCCTTTATCCTCTGGGATAGACTGTTCTGAGGTATATTAATAATGTTCCCCAGAAATCCCTGGGCAGTACCACAGTTATACATTTTTCTCATCTACGCAGTTCTGGGAGAAGGGCAGGACAGGAAATGAAGCATTCCTGTAACAATGGTTCCCAAAGTATTATGCTTGAACAAGCAGTATCAGTATCGCCTGGGATCTTGTTACAAATGCAAATTATTGTGCCCCACACAAGACCTATAGAATCAGAAACTGTAAGCTGGTGCAGCCTGGCCATTTCTGTTTTAATAAGTCCTTTAGGTAATTCAGAAGCACAGTAAAGTTTTCAGAGCATTGAGCTATTTATATGATCGCTGTGGCACCTCAACGGTACGGGGACATTTGTAAATAGGACTCTGAAATTAGGTGGCTCTTGTTTTTGTTTTGGAAGCTCTGAAAAAAGAAAATGATAAGCCAAGGTCAGTTAAATATTAACATCTTTCAAGAGCAGAGTACTTCTACGGGAGCATTTATGGAAGCCTTCCTCTTAAACAGAAAAGGGGCTTTAGTGCTGAAAAGAAGGTCTGTACTTTAATTACAAGAGTGAGATATTTTGCAAACTAACTGAAAGTGTAGTCTCCATAGAGAGAAACCATGTTAAAATGTTTAGGTGAATGAGTCAGAATCTTTCATACACACACACACACACACACACGTCTAGATACATACCTGCAGGCATGTATGAATGCATGTATGTATAGATCAACAAAGAGAAAGATGAAAGACTCCAACAACAAAAATGATTGCATAAATCGTTGTAAAACAGAGCGAAAGCAACACAACTTACACAGAAATGTTAGGAAGTCACTGGTAAAGAAACAAGGAAGTGCAGAGCGAATAACCACAGATGCGATTCAAAACAAACAAAAAGTAATTGCCACATACAATTCCAGTTGCTCTGATTAGAGGTTGGGTAATGTCACAGACACGGTTTCCTCCGTGCCCCAGTGAAGGATAATTTGAGTGTGCAGCTTGGGGCAGAGACTTAGAAAAGCTAAATTACTCTGCATAATAGAGTTGGTAGAGAACTACCTCTATTATTTTTCCTGAGGATTCTTAATGTGCCATGGATGAGCCCAAGCTCAACGTCGTGATGCACTGGTTTCATCTATTTCCCGTGTAAATTGGAGTTGCTACTTTCCTCGGTCTATTACCTACACAGGCAACCATTTTTTTACTTCTATTTGGAAAAATAGAGACATTGATTAGTAAGAAAACCCTAGCCCTAGCCACCAGCAGAGATAAGCTGTTAGTTTCCTATTCTTCTAACATTTCCAAATCAAGTATGTCAGCATAGACAGAGACCTAAAATGCGGAGACTCAGGAAAAAAAAAAGCAGAGTATCACCCTGTCAGGGCTATGCTGTCTAATGAGGTAACCCATAGCCACGTATGCCTATCCAGCACTTGAAATGTGTCTAACCCAAATTGAGATATGTTGTAGGGGTAAAATGCATATCACATTTCAAAGACTTAACACAAATATAATGTAAAATATCTCGTTATTCGCTTTATATTGATTACATGTTGGAATGATTTATGTTGGACATACTGAGTTAAATAAAATATGTAACTACATTTAATTCCATTTATTTCATTCGGAGGGTTTTATATGGATGTCTGAAAATTTTAAATTATATCTGTGCCTCACAATATATTTCCATCATGTAATACTGCTGCTGGTGATTTCCAGACAGTTGGAAATCAAGCAGAATTACTTCTGAACAGTTTATGGTCAAGAAAGAAATCAGAAGAGATATTCAAAACTATTTCAAACCGAATGAAGATGAAAATACAGCATATCAAAAATTATAGAATGATAATAAAACAATGCTTCAAAGGAAACTTACAACTATAAGTATGTTTACTAGGAAAGAAGAAAGATGTAAAAATGATTATGTCACTTTCTACCTTAAGAAGTGAGAAATGATACCAGTTTTAGAGGGAGATGGGAAAACTTCCCAACTCATTTCTGTGAAGTTTGATGAGTGTGAAACAAAGCCTGGCGATGACCATTCAGGCAAACAAACAAATTTCAGTTTCAGATCAGAAACTGTCATGACACAGATGCAAAATTCTATCAGGAATAACAGCACCAATCAAAGCCACCAATACATACAAACAGAATAATACATCATGACCAGTGGGGATTAATCCCAAATGTATGGTTAGTTTAACATTAGAAAAATAAATTGATGTAACTCATCAGATGAACAGAATAAAAGAGAAAATCCTATGATTATCTCAATCAGGGCTGAATAAAGCCCTTGACAAAATCCAACATCCATTAATAATAAAACTTCTCAGCAAACTAGAAAATTGGGGAAAATTCCCTAATATAGGAAGGACATCTTTGAAAAACCAACAGCTAACTGTATCATAATGAAATATTGCTAATGTTTTCCCAGCTTTGGTAATAAGAAGGGATATCTACTCTCAAACCTAAAGAATGGAGAGAAATACTATATCCATGGATCTGGACACTTGGTGTTTTCAATATATCCTTTGTATCCCCCTATACCGCCCCCCCCCCCCAGTAAAACCCTAATCTTAATCTTAGCATGATTTTGGTAGAAATTGATAAGCTGATTCTAAAATTTACATTAACATGTAAATAACTAAACAATCAATACTAACAAACTGAGGAATATAATAACTAAAACCATTTTAAAGGACGAACAAAATTGAAGGCTCGACATACCTGATGCCACAACTGATTGTAATGCTACAATAATCATGATCATGGGATAATGGGGTAAAGACAGACACCCTTATCTAAGGGTGGCAGACACACAGAACTAAATTATGGCCGTAGCACCAATTCAACTGAGTGGGAATATCTTTTAGCAAATGGTGCTGGAATAACTACATTTTGTTATTGAAGATAAGAACTATGACTACTGTATCACTTCATACGCAAATTTAATTCAAAAGGATCATAAATCTAACCATAAAAGCTGGAACGATCAAGCCTCTAGGAGAAACATAGGAAAGTATCTTCATGGTATTGGAGTTAAGTAAATAGTTTTCACAGGATGCAAAAAGTACAAAAATTCAAAGGATGTAAAAGAAAAAAATAACAAGTTGGGCTTTATCAAAATTAAATTTTTCTATTCACCAAAAAGACTACAGACTAGGAAAAATTGTGTGTGTGTGTGTGTGTGTGTGTAAGTATGCACATGTGTATCCAGAACTTTCTGTTTCTTACAACAATAAGAAAACAAGGGACCTGTTGTAGACAGAATAATGAGCCTCCAAAGTATACCCACATCCTAATTTACAGAACCTGTGAATATGTCCCTTTCCATGACAAAAGAATCTACAGGTATGATTCAGTTAAGGATCTTGAGGGAAGGGAATTATTCTGGATTAGCTGAGTGTGTCCAGTCATATCACAAAGGTTCTCAAAATCAGAGGTACTTTCAGTGCAGAGTTCAGAAAGAAAGAAAGATGTGACCACAAGGAATGATTAGAGGGGTGCCACCTTCCTCTCTTTGAAGATGGTGGAGGGGGCCGTGGGTCCAGGAATGTGAGCAGCCTCTAGAAAATGGAAACAGCAAAGATGCAAAGATGGGGATTTTTCCCCTAGATCCTCTCTGGGCAACCTGTGGAAACTTCCATTTTAGCCCAATAAGAGAGGTGTCAAATGCTGTAAGACAAAATTGTATTGTTTTAAGCCACTAATTTTGTGATACTTTGCTACAACAGTGAGAGAAAACCAGTATACAGTCCAATTAACAATGGAAAGAGTCGAACAGATACTTCACAAAAGATAGAAGTATGACCGATAAGAACCTCCAAAGGTGCTTGACTTCATTATACTTTAGGAAAATGCAAACTGGCTCCAAAATGAGGCACCCACTAGAATGCATGTTGTTACGAAACAAAACAAAACAGATAATATGCAACATTGATGCTGCGGATTCAACGTTTGTGATTGGCCAAAATACAAGTGTTAAATCCCTAACCCTTAATGAGATGGTATTTGGAGGTGGAGCCTTTGGAAAGTAATTAGGTCATGAGGGAGGATGTCTCAGGAATGGGATTCATGCTTTTTGATGAGTAAATAAGAGAGAGATCATCTCTCTCTCTCTCTCTCTCTGCCCAGTGAGGATTCAGCAAGCAGGTGTCTGCCTGCTAACCAGGAAGAGAGCTCTCACCAGACAGTAAGTGAGCCAGCATTTTGATCTTGGTCTTCCAACCTCAAGAACTGTGAGAAATAAATATTTGTTGTTTAAGCCACCCATTCTGTGGTGTTCTGCCCGCAGTCCATGCTCACTAAGGTAACTGGCAGGCAACTGGTGGGGCAAATGGCGGTAGTATAAATTAGCATCTCCGTGTGTAGACCCGCTCATCAATGTTGTGATAGATATTTACTCCATGACCCAGCAATTCCATTCTCAGGTATTTACTCAAATAAACGTAAACATGTGTCCACAAAAAGACTTCCACAAGGAACTTCAAAGCAACCTTACTCATAAAACTGGAAAACACCATGCCATCAATGGCAAAATGGATAAACAGCAATATATTCCAACAAGAAAATATTGCCTGACAATAAAACTGGGTAATAAATAAAATAATATGAAGAAATGTATGATATACATAATGGCATGATATACATAAAAGCATGAATGAATTTCATAAGTATTATGTTGAGTAAAAGAAGTCATATGATGACATTACATTAACATTGTTATATAAATCAGACTAATTTCAATTTAAGTTAAACTCCCAATTTAGTGTGATAGAAATCAGAAGCCTTGAAATTGGGGAGAATTGATAAGAAAGAGATTTTAGGGGGCTACCTGGGTGGCTCTGTTGGTTAAGCACTTGACTCCAGGAAATTAAGTCTCAGTTCATGGTCCCAGGGTTGTGGGATCAAGCCCTACATCAGGGTCTGTGCTGAGACTGGAGCCTCCTTGAGATTCCCCCCCACCCCCGTCCCGCCTCTTTCTCTCTCTCTTTCTCTCTCTTTCCTCCTCTTCCACCCCCTCCTCCTCTTTGTCTCATGCTCTCTTTCTCTCTCTAAAACAAGAAAAAAAAAGAGAGAGAGACACCTTAGGAACTTTGTAGGGCTATGGTAACAGGCATATCTTCTTTAGAGTGATAGTTTCACTTGTATAGGAAATGATCAACACTCCTGAATCTGGACACTTAAGAACTGCATAGTTAATTTTACATAAATCACACTTCAAGGCTCCATGCTTGCAGAGGTATACCTGGACAGCACATTGCCTTCCTCCTAGACTGCATTCCTCTCACTCCCTACCCTGTCGCGCCTCTGAAATGGCATCCTCCCAGGTGCAACACTGGGAAACTTGCTCTGCTCTCAGCATGTACACCCCAGGACTGGAGGGTGTCAATGCCCATTTGAGCACCATTGTCCCGTGAGGAAAGGGTTTCCTTCTCTAGGCAGAGAGAGATGAGATCCGTTCTGTCAGTGTCCTCAGAAGCTTCTGCTGTGGTTGAGAGATGCAAAGACTCGCCCATGTGGTGGTGGTTTCTCCACAGGTTCTTTTATCCCACTCTCTGTACCCCTGAGTCCTTAGGACACTTTCCCACATTAACTAGCAGAATACAAGGATCTGTCTCCTACTCTGCGTGGGGACCGCCATGTTAAGCCCTCCTTCTCTCTGGTAATACATTTATTTTTTCTTACTGCTGACTCTTTTGTAGCTATGATATTTTTCATAAAGTGGTTTCTCTTCTTATGGTATAATATTTATGTACAATAACTTTATTAAAATGTATGTATGTCTTTTGCATATGTGTGTGTGTGTGTGTGTGTGTGTATTGGTGTGTATATATATATATATATTGCTGTTGGTTTCACAGGTAGATTTCCATGCTTCATAAATTACATATAACACCCAGTCTCGTCCCAACAGGTGCCCACCTCAATGCCCATCACCCATTTCCCCTCTCCCCAACCCTGCCCATCAACCCTCAGTTTGCTCTCTGTATTTAAGAGACTCTTATGGTTTGCGTCCCTCCTTCTCTGTTTGTAACTGTTTTTCCCCTTCCCTTCCCCCATGGTCTTCTGTTAAGTTTCCCGAGTTCCACATATGAGTGAAAACATATGGTATCTGTCCTTCTCTGACTGATTTATTTGACTTAGCATAATACCCTCCAGTTCCATCCAGGTTGCTGCAAATGGCAAGATTTCATTACTTCTCATTGCCAAGTAGTATTCCATTGTATATATAAACCACATCTTCTTTATCCATTCATCAGTTGATGGACATTTAGGCTCTTTCCATAATTTGACTATTGTTGATAGTGCTGCTATAAACATTGGGGTACATGTGTCCCTATGAGTCAGCACTCCTGTATCCTTTGGTTAAAGTCCTAGTAAGTTGAAAACTTTTTCGTGGCTAAACACATTCAAAGTAATGAATTTACAAAACTTTGCGAAACATAGCATATAACTTTACAGAACACATTTTTTATTATTCTTTAATTTACATCCAAGTTAGTTAGCATATGGTACAATAATGATTTCAGGAGTAGATTCTAGTGATGCATCCCCTACGTGTAACACCCAGTGCTCATCCCACTAAATGTCCTCCTTAATGCCCCTTGCCCATTTAGCTCATGTCCCCACCACAACCCCTCCAGCAACTCTCAGTTTGTTCTATTTAAGAGTATCTTATGTTTTGCCCCCCTCCCTGTTTTTATATTATTTTTGCTTCCCTTACCTCCGTCCATCTGTTTTGTATCTTAAATTCCACATATGAGTGAAGTCATATGATATCTGTCTTTCTCTGGCTAATTTCACTCAGCATGATACATTCTAGTTCCATCCACATTGTTGCAAATGGCAAGATTTCATTCTTTTTGATTTCCCAGTAATACTCCATTGTATATATATACAACATCTTCTTTATCCATTCGTCTGTTGATGGACATTTGGGCTCTTTCCATACTTTGGCTATTGTCAATAACACTGCTATAAACATTGGGGTGCATGTGCCCCTTCGAAACAGCACACTTCTATCTGTTGGACAAATACCTAGTAGTGCAATTGCTGGGTTGTAGGATAGTTCTATTTTTAACTTTTTGAGGAACCTCCATGCTGTTTTCCAGAGTAGCTACACCAGTTTGCATTCCCACCATCAGTGCAAAGGATTCCTCTTTCTCCTCATCCTCACCAACACCTGTTGTCTCTTGTGATCTCAGTTTTAGCCATTCTGACAGGTTTGAGGTGGTATCTCATCGTGGTTTTGATTTGTATTTCCCTGATGATGAATAATGTTGAGAATTTTTTTCATGCGTCTGTTAGCCATCTGGATGTCTTCTTTGGAAAAGTGTCTATGTCGTCTGACCATTTCTTCACTAGATTATTTTTTGGGGTATTGAGTTTGATACGTTCTTTATAGATTTTGGATACTAACCCTTTATCTGATATGTAATTTACAAATATCTTCTCTCATTGTGTCAGTTGCCTTTTAGTTTTGCTGATTGTTTCCTCCACCGTGCAGAAGCTTTTTATCTTGAGAATGAACCTGGACCACTTTGTTACACCATACACAAAAATAAACTCAAAATGGATGAAAGACCTAAACGTTAACACAGCAAGCCATCAAAATCCTAGAGGAGAAAGCAGGCAGAAATCTCTTTGACCTCGGCCACAGCAACTTACTAGTTAACATGTCTCCGGAGGCACGGGAAGCAAAAACAAAAATGAACTATTGAGACCATAGCACAGTTTTGTAAAGTAGGCTCCACACCCAACTCACAGCCCAATGCAGGGCTTGAACTCACAACCCTGAGATGAAGACCTGAGCTGAGATCAAGAGTTGGCCACTGGATGCTTAACTGACTGAGCCACCCCGGAGCCCCTTCAGAGCACATTGTCTACAAAAACACATTCAAATACTATTAAATTCCTATAGGTCAGGCTGGTATGATGCCAATTTTGTGAAATAGCTCTGAGAATTTTCATTTTTGTCTCTTTATGAACCTTTATTTCCCTGAAGATGTCACCTCTCCATTGAAGGCAACTGTCATTCAGCTGAGAGTAATACTCTCTCACTGCTGTGTATGTGAAAGAAACAAGATTTTGGAATGTGAGAAAGAGGATTGGTTCTTTGCCCCACTACCAGCTACACAGAGATCTGTTGAGTAAATCTCTTAACTATTCCGTCCTTTTAGCACCTTGTCCCAAAGATGTCATAACAATATTTCTGTCCCTCATGCTTTTCCAGAACCTTGCCCATCCCTGTGATGAGGTGAGGCCTTCTCTCACCCCCTCTCCCTTCTCCTGCTTGAATCTGGGCAGGTTTTTGACAGTTCTGCTCATCAGAGCATGGCACAAATAGCACTATGTGGCTTCCACAGCAAGGTTAGGAAAGGCAATACAGCCTCCACTTGGCTTGCTCTCTTTCTTTTGGGATGTTTGCCCTTGGAATCCAGCCACTATGCTGATAGGAAGCCCAGACTAGTTCACTTGGAGAAGTCAAATAGAGAGGCCTACAGGGACAGGAATACAGTCCCTGGCCCATAGTCAGCATTAACAGCCAGACACTGAATGACTAACTCTTCAGATGATTCTAGTTCTAGCCTTGGAGTCTTCCGCTGAGGCCCCAGGACACATCATGGAACAGAGACAGTTTTCTCTGCCCTAACTTGGCTGAAATCCTGAGCCACACAACCCACGAGTGCAAGAAATAGTTACTGGACGCCACTGTGTTTGGGGATGATTTGTTATGCGCCCTCAGTAACTGGGAGAGATTTTGGTACACAGAAGTACGAAGGTATCTGCCATTACAAAACCTAAAGATACTAACCGTGGTTTTAGGACTGAGTGACAGCTTCAAGTTGGAAGGGCCTTGGAGACTCTGTCCTGTGTTTTCCTACTCACAGCCCAGGCTAACTAAGCAAGAACTCACAAGAGTCTGTGGTTGTGGAAGTGCATCCTGATTGGATGGAAATTGGAAGTTTGAGCGTTACATACTGGTTACTGGGAAAATAGGGTTCTCAATAGCATTAGGGTTAGATTCCCCCTTTGATATATTCTCCATTCTGCTAGTCCCTGATAGGTATAGGATTTAATGAAGACAGGAAAAATGACACTAATGCTCTAACCAGTCCTCATTTTAGAAAAAAAAAATAAGCATTATATTTTGGATGTTTTCTCAAATGATAATAGATCTATCCCTCTATGTGCTTATACAACATTCTGAACAAATATTTTCATCTCCTTAAAGTAATTTTTGTTCTCTTATCCTTTAAACAAACCTACTTCCATCCCAGAGTTTTTAGGAAGAAGATAGCTGCCAGGGATACAATATAACTTATCAGCTTCACCATTTTTAGGAAGTTTTAAATATTTCACTGTTCTTTCTATGTAGGTAGTGACTCAGCTTGCCTGTCCCAGTCTTTGAAAGTTGAAGAAGGAATGGATACAAAATTCCTGAGAGATTCCCAGTTCCAGGATCCTATCCTGGGGAACAAGCTGTCTAAAAGGAGCATTGCTATGATGTTAGTGATAACTTAAGGTTGTGAGCTCTGTCCCTTATTTATTGCCCTCTTTTGACTTGGTTTTTCTTTTCCTTCTTTTTCTCTGTCCCTGAGGTAGAAAAGGCAGTTGTCACACTGTGTACAGGTAAAGATAAAATGGTTCAAGGAGCACCCAAATGATGCCATCCTGTCTTTCCAAATAAATGCACACCAAGAGACCAGGGAGATTTATCTTTGCACTTTGTAATACCCTTTTGGTTCATTTATTTATTTATTTTTATTATACCCACCCCACCTTCTCACACTCTTCGTTATGCCCCGTCGCTGCTGGGTCCTGTTTATCATTTATTTAGGGGGTACGTTTTCATCCATTCATGAAAAGGTGACACCACATCTATTTCAAGTGACAGTTACCAAATAGGCTAGTCTAGCCTGATTAAGTGTGCAAGGAATTTCTTTTCTTTTTCCTTAAAAAATAATTATTCACAAAGACTAGGGGGGAGGGGGGCACGGAAACATATTAGTCTTTTACTGGTAAGAGTTAAACTTTAGTTAACTTTCAAGACCTTATTAATTGGAGAAACTCTACATTTCTGAAAATATGTGTTTAACTGTCTGGAAACTGAGAATTGCATTTGCTAAGGTAATCAGTCAGTAAACAAAGATAACAATGGGCTGTTAGGAGGGTTATAATTTCACCCTTAAATAAAACATAAAGAGATTAGTGGCCATGCTAAGACCAATGATCTGTGAATCAGTCAAGTGGAGATTCAGAATTAAACAGGGCGCAGATTTTGGCAAATATACATTCTCATTCAAGTAGACCTGAAGAGTATAGTAGGAATGATCATTCCTTATGCCCTTCAAAATACTAGCAATACTAAGCCTTCCTCCACATATAGAATTATATTAATTAGTTATCAATGTGAAGAAAGCAAAATTAAATGACAGCCTTACTCTCTGTGCATTCAATAGCTGAGCTTTTGTTTTTCTTTTAAGTCAAGTTTAAAAGAATTGTAGATGTCAGATGGAGAATGGGTGTACCTTTGTTGATGTCAGATGGCTGTACCTGGTTAGTTTTCTCCGTACTGAGAGCAATACTAACTTGGGCAAAAGCAACTTTGGCGGGCCACTAGCCTCCCTGGTTTTCCTTCATGCCTGGGAAGAATCATATAATTCACATTGCTGGATATATTGCCTCACAGTTCAAAGACATCAGTGTATTTGTTTGAATTGTTTGCTTTTGTTTTTCCACTTCTAATAGTTGATTGTCATCAATGGGCAGTCCGAAGATCTCCCTCTCACTCTAAGTCCAAAGACCCATGGAACCATACTCAGTTTAAAGGAGTTAGGCTTGTCTTCAAAGGCCAGAAAAGGAAAGAGTGAAATTGGAATCCACGTTTGGCGTTCTTGCTTACGTAGCTCCCATCCCGGTGTTGTGTGGGGCTGTGTGTACCACAGTGCCCTTGGCCACTGAGCTCTTTGCACAGAACCTGGTGGTGCCCCAGACTGGGGCATTCACACTCATAGGTTGGCTATTATTTTGTAGACATGGTGCTATCATCCGGTACCTGAGCCCTGAATGGTACCAGCTTCAGCCACACACTGTGTGGTCATTAAGCCCTTCTCCAGGAGGTGCCAGAGCCTGGTAGAAAGTTCAGTGAGCTCTTCTCTGGGGCCGTCATTGTTCTTTCTTGCCCCTGGTGTCAGTCATGGCCTCTCCAACCCATTCACCAGATCTCAGAGTCAGTTTTGAAGTTTATACCCAGAAGGTCCCCTGAATCCAAGGAAAAATTACCTTATGCCTGCCAAGAATTATGCCAACGAAAGATAGGAATTGTAGGTAGGGGCACCTGGGTTGCTCAGTCGGTTAAGTGTCCAACTTCAGCTCAGGTCATGATCTCGAGGTTTGTGAGTTTGAGCCCCGTGTGGGACTCGGGGTTGAATGCTCAGAGCCTGGAGCCTGCTTTGGATTCTGTGTCTCCCTCTCCCTCTGCCCCTCCTCTGCTCACGCTCTGTCTCTAAAAACTAAATAAACATTTTAAAAAAAGGTAGGAATTGTAACACTGGCTACTGGGGTTTTTGTATTATTATTTTATTTGTCAAAAGCCCTAATATGTGATTTGGATAGATGCCTTTCTTCTTATAGATTCCAAATTCACAAATTAAAAAAAAAACCTATATATGAAATAGGATACAGTGTGAACCAAATATAAAAGTACAAAACTAGAAAAAAATACTGGAAAATATACTAAATGTTAGTAGCAACTGCTTATCAGATGTGATATTATACATCAATCCTCATCATTATTCTCAGAAATGAATGTAAAATATTTTTGTAATTAAGGAAAAATACTAATAATTTGGAAACCAACACATAAGAAGATATTATCATTTTTCCCACATTTTTTTGAAAGCAGAAGTAACATATATTTCAAAAATAAGAAATTATGTGGTCTAAAATACAGAACTATAGGGATCCGGTGCAACTTTTCAAGGAGCTTCTCTCTGAAAATACATGAACATTTTCTATTTTAATGAAGAACATGGTGGTTGCTCTTCATACAACACTTCTCAAGTATTCTTAGCTTACACTTACCCTAGATTTGAATATATCACCCATTACCTTCTGGCAAACTTTTTAAATTTGTAAATTTAAATTTTATAAAATTAAAAAAAAAAAGACTTACAAGCTGAAAATTCGCATGGCAACATGTTGATGCCGAAAGCGCTGGGTGACTTCTATTTCCTGGGCTGAAAACTATCACTCACTCATGGATTATTTACTATGAATTGAAGGGACAGACTTGTGGTGCCACTCTACTCAAGTGACCAAATTTAGTATCAGCAATCGCGAAATAAAACTCAAGTTCCACTTGAAGGGATGCAATAAAAAGTATACATACAATATCCTCTACGTGGTGTTTTCTGCTGAAAAAAAGTGTTAAGTATAATATAATGTTAACATATGTTATATATATAATATATTACATGAGGAAAGAGTCAAAGCGAGCCAGACTATGGGACAATCAACTGACTGGCCTGAACTGAAAACTGGCCTGAACTCTTCAAAAATTTCATGTCATGGCTCAACATTATAGACTAAAGTAGGTATAATTAAATTAATTTTAATGATCACATATGTTGTACTTCATTGTGGTCACATACGGAAATATCTTCACTCTCCGGAAATGCACGAGAAACTATTTAGAGGTGAAATGTCACCTCTGCAAATCACTTCCAAATGGTTACCACCAGCAAGTATTAAAACATACAGACAATAGGAAGGCAATAATGGAAACATATTAATAGAAATAGTTAAGGGCGATGAATGTTCTTTGTGCTGTATTTCAGCTTTTCATTTCGGCGATGCTGAGGGACACTTTACCCAGAGCTGAAAGATTCCAAAACGACGATACTGAAGGAAGCGCAGAGAAACTTTCTGCCTTCCAGGGTTTCTCAGGGAGCCTTGTGTGCAATTCATTCACACCCAGGTGTATATGAAAGGCTTCAGATAGTTTAGATGGTAAGTACAGAAGAGATACGGCAGAGAGACATCTGGGAGTAAAATTAGTGGCATATGTGACTCTAAAACTACGAATATAAATGTGCATGGCATATAAGAGAGAGGCTGTATATGTATATATCAGTATATGATGTTTATAGCTGTAGTAAATTTAGAAAGAACTATTTATAATTAAGAGCAGACCGAATAGCGTTAGATCATCTTTGAGAGTGTGCACCTTGTGATCCGTATACGATTTCCAAAGGCAGGAGAATGATCGGAAGATCATTAGCACTCGAGATGATTATAAGAGTCAGGAAAGATTAGTTTGAACAATTTCACAGACTAAATAACAATGTAACCAATCAAAACTGTTGAGGTCAAGTGAAAGGCGACCTCCTTCCCACCCCTTTGTGGATAACGTGGGGCTGAGTCCTCAGGCACGGCACAGAACTGGCCTCCTGGTCCCCTGGAAACCATTGTCCTCATGATCTCAAACCCTCTCTCACACCAGCAGACGAAAAGTGTCTTATTTTTTTCCGGTGAGCTTCCTGTTTCGATGTATTTTGTCAGAAAAACCTTGATATTACAAAGTATTGGCACAGAAGTTGAAATCAACTTGAAATTTCTTTGGATAAAGAAAGAATCCCTGCCTTGGCCATCTGTTAAATTCATTCGAATAGGTCTGGCAGAATATCGCATATGCTCCTGTCTCTCCTTATAGCTTTATCAGCTTTAAAGGTCAATCGTGATGGTGTTTATTAAAGAAAAGGACAAGGGAATTTGCTTTACCTTTAAATCTTTCACACACTTTGCCTCAAGCTATCTCCTCAAGACATATAACCCATTAAAGGAAACCTGGCCACATTTGTGGATTATAAAACATGTACAGTTTTCCTTCATCATGGAAGGATTTGTTTCCTTGTGAATTACTACAGGTTAAGGTGGGAACATAATTGAAAACTGAGAAAAAAAGGGTTAAGTTAATGTATTCTGAATCCGTTGAAATCATTAGCCATCACTAAGGCACTTCTTATATCATCAGTTAGCTAAAATAAATGCTTCCAAATTTTGCAAATAGTAAATACCACGCAATGGAGTTCAATAACAAACACGGAGAATGAGATCATTGGTTAATATTTTTTGCTGACATTTCATTTTTTATTCAAAAACAAAAGAAAATTTATCCTAATTACTGTCACCCTTCAAAGTAGAAGAGTGAATCGTTCCAATTTATCAAGTGCCTTGAATGTCACAGGCCCAACACTAGATGCTTTTCTAAGTGAAAACATTAGCATTTAGGGACCTATTTTGTCTGGTACAAAGAATTTCTGGAAATTATACTTTTTTTTTTCTTTTGGAAGTGAGGTAGCTACGTTGGCAAAGGAGACAGAAGCAATGCCCAGAGATGTGGGCAAACGTCCAGGAGAAAGTGGCATAGCAAGAGGGAAAAACACAGAAACTTCCAGAAGTCAAGAATGCCAACTGGGTCAAATGCTGCTGACAGAATAAGATAATCCTGGCGTCAGAGCACTGGATGTATGGTCATAAACGTCACAAGTGGCCAATTTGGGGGGATGTGAGGACAGGAGCCAGGCTAGTGTGGCTTACAGAATGAGGACCAGGAGACATGGCTTATTTCAATACTGAGAACTTGCTGTCCTCCCGAACTTCCTGACATTGAAATGGACAACCTAGGAGAAATGTGCTCCTGTCAGAGGAAATGCTCAAGGCAATGTTCAATTTTCAAGGGTGTGATGGCACGGACTTTAAGCACCTGTTCGGAAGTGAGGAAGAAGGGGCTACATTTAATATCTGAACTCCTTGGGAGCATAGCCACTTTATGTGACTGAGGGAAGACTTAGCAGTTATGTTTATATTTCTATCCATTTCCATATAGATTTCTCATTTCTTACCTTGTTAATTAAAAAAAAATTCAGGCTTTCTGGTTTGTTTTTTTTTTTAATTTTTTTAACGTTTAATTTATTTTTGAGACAGAGAGAGACAGGGCATGAACGGGGGAGGGTCAGAGAGAGAGGGAGACACAGAATCGGAAGCAGGCTCCAGGCTCTGAGCCATCAGCCCAGAGCCCGACACAGGGCTCAAACTCACAGACCGCGAGATCGTGACCTGAGTTGAAGTCGGACGCTTAACCGACTGAGCCACCCAGGTGCCCCAGGCTTTCTATTTTGTAAATACTAAGTGAGCATTTATAGATCCAAATTAACAATCTGAGAATATCCTGTGAGACTAAGCAAACAAAACTCTCAGGCAATCAGAAGACAAAATGGCGTAAGAAATACTTGAGAAATAACAGAAACATTATCCCCTCAAAATTATGGGGGAAAATGAAATTTTGATTGACCAGAGATATCCTTCCAAATGTAATCTGGATTAATGATGCCTTCAATCTAAATTAAGGGAAACTAAGAAGAACAAAGCAATAGAACAGAGAAAGCAGGAAAGACCTTTGACTTGAAGAAACTAAGACATAGCTATAGGGGCACCTGGGTGGCTCAGTTGGTTAAGCGTCTGACTCTTGATCTTGGCTCAAGTCATGAGCTCACCCTTCGTGAGTTCAAGCCCCACATTGGGCTTGGTGCTGAGAGTGGAGCCTGCTTGGGATTTTCTTTCTCCTTCTCTTTCTCTGCCCCTCCCGCACTTGCTCTCTCTCAAAATAAATAAAAAGAAAATATAGAAAGTGGAGACCAGTGCAGCTAGCCAAAGAGACAACCCTCCTAGCCACCACTTCAAGCTGACTTCCCTTCTTTCCCGCCTAAGATGATTGATTTGAGACTAACCATTCCCCTTAGGGGGAATTTCTCAGCCCTAAAACAAAGAGTTTAGAGGTGGCCTTCAAATAGACACAGGTGTCTATTTCCCAACATCTGCCTTATTCTGTCTTAAATTACACCACACACCTGATGCCGACACTTAAATTTATTTTGTTCTATGCTAAGTCCTGTGCAGCTTCTCTGTGCAATTTTCCTCCAAGGTGAGACTTAAAGAGTTCAAGCCATCAGGATTTTCATATGCTACACTTTGGTTCCAAGTCTGCCACACAATTCTTCAGAACAGAGTATTTAAATATTAGTTTCTTCTTGAGCTTCCCTTGTCTCTTTCTGATAGTTGGCAGGCTTCCAGGTTGTTGTCACCCTAAGTGTTGCTTAGGGTCAGTCCTATGCTGGCAAGAAATCTATCCCTTCCTTGTGACCATCCCCCTCTCTCACTGCCCAAAGATTCCAGTCCATGGCTCTGGGAATGAAGTGTATGTAAGGGGAGTCAGAAGTCATCAGGAAAACTGCAGACAGCTGAATGTCCATATGTTTCAAGCACCACTATCAGAAATGCATGTGTTGCCTATGCCTGCAAGATAGAATATAATTTAATCTTTCTTTAAAAGGCAGGGCAAGGAAAATATTTTAATATCATTATACTTTACTGGTGGAAAAATCACGATTCCCCGAAATGTTACGTCATGTTTTGTGTAAAATGGGGAAATTTACCAGAAAGATACTAGAGTAATTTGGAGCCTGCATACTCACAGATTCTTCTGATTCTAATTTGTCCTTTCCTGGTAGTCAGCGAGATTGTAATGCTTTGTTTGACTACTCAAAGAGGTGATTTCTTTTCAGGAAATTAAATCAATTTCCATTTGTTCTTGGTCTAGGAAATTTTATTTTCCCTTGTCTTTATTCAATTTTCAATTCATTGTTCTCAGAGCATAAATCAATGTCTTCCTTTGATTTCATGGCAGGTATTCCTTTTTAGAGCATGAAAAAAAATCATTATATTAAACATCCTTCCAAGCTTTGAAGCTATAGTGGTACAAAGTAATCAATATCAGGACATTTCTAACTCTATGGAAAATACCAAAAGCTTAGTATTCAAGGATATGAATACTTCAGGAGCAATAACTGGAAATCCTTGATCAGGCTTATCTTTACCTATTCAGCACACTATTATAGAGCAAGTATAGCATAAACAAAGAAGAAAAGTAACTATTCGTGTTGATTCTCAGAAGAACATAAGTCGTAGTGATGATTTTATTAAGATTCTGCCCTTTTCCTGCACACGTCTGCCTGCTTTGGTTTAAATTTGGAATTGATACTCTATTAGTTTGCTAAGCTGCTGTCATAAAGTACCAGATGGGATGGTTTAAACAACCCAAATCTGTTTTCTCCCAATTCTGGAGGCCAGAAGTCCAAGATCAAAGTGTAGGTAGGATTGATTTCTTCCTTGGCTTGTAGATGGCCTTTCTCTCCTCCCTACGTCCTCTTCTCTCTATATATAATCTGTTTCTGAATCTCTTCTTATCAGGACATCAGTCAGACTGGATTCAGGCCCAACCTGGGGACCTCATTTCAACTTAATTACCACTGTAAACATTCCATCTCCAAATACAGTCACATTCTGAGACATGGGGGGTTTGGACTTCAACATATGAATTTGGAGGGGGGTGAGGAACACAATTCTGCCCATAACAGGTACAACGCTCCCTAAGGAACACTCTGTAGCCTGGCAGACATCACAGAGACATTCTGCCAGGAAACCAAACACCAAGATGAAATTCAGATTAATCTTTTGCACCTGCCCTGATGATAGGTCAACATATAGAAACCAGGAATGCGCACTCGTGACTATATGCGTCAAATCCTGGTGGATAAATGAAAACACTGGTTTTAAACTTTCAAACTTACATGATATACCAAGTGGGTTAATTCTCCCTCTGCCCCTCTTCTCTCTCAAAAAACTCAAACTCACCTATTAATATATTAATATCTACAACTATTTGCATGGGCGTTTTGAACACAGACCCTTGAAGTTTGTGCGATTATTAAAAAAAGAGTGATATATTTTGACCAATGAAGTTAATGTCATATCAATTCCAACTATTATCATTATTTAATTTATAATTTAATCCTCATGATGCATTAAAAATTTCATCCTTCTAAAAATTATTTACCTGATACAAAAAGAGTGGGTTAAAAACTCAAAAATTTGTTTAAAATTATTATTTAGCATCAAACAATAGATCTCACGACTAAGTGTATTTTTTTAAAGTTTATTTATTTATTTTTGAGAGAGAGAGGCAGGGGAGGGGCAGAGAGAGAGGGAGAAAAAAAATCATGACTTGGGGCTCAGTCTCATGAAGCCTGAATATCATGACCTGAGCAGAAAGCAAGAGTCAGAGGCTTAACCACTTAACTGACTGAGCCACGCAGGCATCTGGTGGCTCAGTGGGTTAAGCATCCAACTCTTGGGTCTGCTTGGGTTATGATCTCAGGCTTCTCATGCTTCCTGAAATCAAGCCCGGGGTCAGGCTCCAAGCTCCCAGCAAAAAATCCTTGCTTGATATTCTCTCTCTCTTTCTCTCTCTCTCTCTCTCTCTTACTTTCTCTCTGCCCCTCCTTCACTTGTGCTCTCTCTTTTAAAATAAATAAATAAAACTTTAAAAAAATAAGAATTTATTTCTATCATTTTATATGTTAATGTAGCACTAGAAAAAACTAGGGTAACAGCTTCATGCCAGAGTCTTATGTCTGTGTACTAATGAAACTTTATGTGTTTTTTTAAGTTTATTTATTTTTGAGAAAGAGAGAAAGAGAGAGCAAGCAGGGAGGGGCAGAGAGTGACAGAGACACAGAATCTGAAACACGCTCCAGGCTCTGAGCTGTCAGCACAGAGCCTGACATGGGGCTTGAACCCACGGACTGTGAGACCATGACCTGAGCCAAAGTCAGATGCTTAACTGACTGAGCCACCCAGGCACACCGGAAATTTTATGTTTAATCCAGGTGGCAAGGAGTATGATGAGGGTAACCGAGAGCTAAAATGTTTGGACATGTATTTCAGTAGTTTGAAAGCCACTTTAAAAGTCCTCTCAAATGAATTTATAATTGCAATTTTTAACTGAGATCCTCTTAGAACATTAGCCCTGAAGTACATTCAATGCAGTGAAATCAGTGGAAAGTGTAACAATATAAGGCTTAATTGCTGAACTCCAATCTATTCAGGTAGAAAGTATATTACATGCTTATATAATATTGAATATCCATATGTTTAAGAAAATCCAGTGAGCACTTAACCGATGTTCGATAATTTCATTGATTATCACTCCCGTTCGTGATAGACTTGTCGACATTTAGCATTATACAAAAATACAGATGGCAGGTATTTTCATTAAAAATTTTTTTAATTTATTTTTTCTTTTTATTATTTTAGAGAGGGAGAGCATGAGTGGGGAAGAGGGGCAGAGGAAAAGGAGGGAGAGAGAGAGAGAGAGAGAGAGAGAGAGAGAGAGAATCTTAAGCAGGCTCCACACCCAGCCAGGAGCACAACATGGGGCCCAATCCCATGAACCTGGGATCATGACCTGAGCTGAAATCAAGAGTCAGATGTTCAATCGACTGAGTCACCCCGTTGCTCCTGATATTTTCACTTTCTGTCAGCAATTCCAGGTACCCTCTAAACTTACTATTTCTTGGTTTTCAACTAATTTGTGCGGTTGCCCTTGATGTCCTTTGTAAAATGGAGAGAAACACAAACTAAGGTCTAGGAAAATCTCCAGGCATTTGATTCTGTGGTTTTACCAAGACATGAAAGCCAAGGACAATTATGGCTTAATTCATCTCAATCATGGAGAGTATTCTTTATATAGTTGCTGAAACTAAAACAAAAACAAAAACATAGCAATCAAAACTTTTCTTGTGAAGTGAGCTTTTAAGATGCCAGTATATCTTAGAAGAAAGATAATTTCAATAGAACTCTCATTTAGTTGAAGGACAGTGTCAAACTTTAAAGAACAGAAAGTAAATAGAGTAAACCAAATGGTTCTAAGCTTTCACCACTCAATTATTAGACCTGCTTGAATGAAATAAACATGTCAGATCAAGACATTTGTTTTATCCCAATTTATGCAGATGAGCACCTGGTAAACTAAAAACAGTTTAACAGCACAGATTCTCACAGCTATTTCATTTAAAGGTTTTTTAAAAGTGTTAATTTTCAATACTATGTTCAAATCTTATATATACGGATATATATCTTTAAAAGACATATATATAGATATGCATGTATGTAATTATTAGATTATACACAAGTATGTATCTGTACATATGTAATATATAAATTATACATATATGTGCATATACATATATTCATATTCCTCAGAAATTTATAGTCTTGCACATATAACAAACCACAAATCATGGATCTGATGTAAAATGTAAAGGATCATAAAACCTCTCATTTTAAGTGGGCTATTTTCCAAAAAATACAGTATTTGCTGAGAATGTATATTTCCTACAACCAAGCACCATCCAGAATATTATTGCATATGCATTAGATACATCCAATAGATGCCTGTTTATTTAATTTAATTTGAACAGACAAACATATGTATTTTGTAAAATGACAGAGGATATGTCATTGTTTTTTTTTTCCTTAAAATTTGACTTTAAAAAGAAAAACACCATGGATAAGGACCAAAACAAAACAAAACAACAAACAAAAGCCCATAAACAAATGAGATGGCTTTTATCTTTTCTTTTATATAAATGGATGGAGTGTATGTAAGTCATTTTGGTAGTTGTTAGAAGTAAGGACTCACTGAGGTCTATACGTGTCCCTTTTTCAGCTTTCTCATAAAAAAACAGACTTAAAATATGGAGTAGTAGATAATTATTGAACATAATGTACAAGACATTTTTCAAGGTATTTTAAAAAACTAAACAAAATTCTGAGGGAAAACCAAGCAATTCTATAACATACAATACAAAGCATTCTATTAGCCACTAAGAGCTGTGACATATGACAAATGAGCTATGGATTTACTAGAAGATAGACATTATGGGGATCTTCTTTTATAATTGTAATGCTAATCATGCTAGTAAATGATACTCTACCATTTTTCTCTCTGTATCACATTCAGATAACACAGTCCAACAGTTAAAAAAGTAATGTCAAAAAAAAAAAATCCTTGACTCTCTTGAACAGTATCCAAGGGATGTTACAGAGCATTGCAGTATCCAAAGTGTCTTTTCCCATCCTCTTCCCTCGCAAGTCACAACTGCCTCTCCAATGTCACTATTAGTCAACTACTCGTTGGCTAGAACGGCACCCCATCTTTCAGGAACTGCCCTGGAAAATGAACTTCATACTCCTCTCTTCAGCCTTTTCAAAGCATCTGCCCATCTACATAAATGACTTGTTTTCTTCCCACCTCTCTTCTTCTCTACTCAAGACATGGTCAAGAAATGGGAATGAGGGTTATGGGCTGCAGACAGGGAGGAACATGGGGCCCAAGAATGTGTGACATGAAAAGGGATCCAATGAAAATATTTGCCTTTGCTGGAGGTCCTTCTTTAAAAAAAACAAAACAAACAAACAAACAAAAAATGAAACAATGAAAAATTCAGACTGGTTCTCTTTCAAGAACCTGTTTCAAGAAATTCCTTATTGGGAATAACACCTGTCTTCAGATAACCAACTAATTAAGAAGAAGAAAAAAAAGTCTGCAATTTCTTTACTATGATATATTTCTTCAGAGTCCAGGCAACAGTTTCATTTACTGATCTAATTGATTTCTTTTTATCAGAGAACTTCTCAAAACAAAACATGGGAGACTGGTCACATTTCAGAGCAACTTTAGTTAGTTTGTTTTTTAAATCTGATAAACAGCCCTGAATATCTCTTTACTTCAAGAGCATTAACCATTTTAGATGAGAAAGAGCTATGATTTTATCCTTATGTCTCTGAAAATATATGGATTATGGCTTAGGCATGATGTCTTTTTTCTAGGTGTATTTGAATTTTTTAAATTCTTTGTTTATATTCAATATGTATTATTGATGATTATTTGAATGATTAGGATTATTATGCTGTTGCCGTATCCTTTGAAATGTCAGGTCATAGTTTCAAAACTCTCTCCCTTGTTGGTTGATCATCTAAAATATTTTCTGACATTTCAGCTGTCCAAATTCACAGAGATGGGAGGATTGTATGACGACCAAATTGAAACTACATTGCAGGTTGCATATGAACATAAGAGATCACTTACTGGTAACTTGATACCTGAATTCCAACTGATGGCTAAAATTAACTAAGATGTCTTTAACAGGTTCCAATTTTAATACTCTTTCTTAAGAAGGAGAATCAAGAAGGCTATGCTATGAAAAATCTGAATTTTTAAAATAAAGGCAATGAAAATAGTATCTTATGATTCCATTAACCCCTGAATGTGAATTGATGAATGATCCCCGATTTCATAAAATGAGAAAGGGGTTGAGGCAATTTGGAGTTTGGCTTCTACCACCAGTGGAGATAATCAAATGATATTCATAATTGTTTAGCAATCCTAGGTACTTAGAATAAATATTTCACGGGGCTTAAAGAGACAAGAGCATTGCTAAAAACTTTACTCATTCCCTTTTCACTACATCTCTCCTATTTCTTCTGATCTCTCACTCTTTCAAGTCAAATAAGAATTTTTAGTAGGTCTTCAGATTTGTCCAATTAATTGAATATGAGGATGAATGGAGAATAACGTTTATTCGTAAATAGATGGGGATAAAGAAAAAACACAAAGCTAACTGAATCTGGTGATGGAATATATGTGTTCTTCTTCGTTAAAGACAAATGTTGGGTTAGAAATTAAGAAGCAGCATATTATGGGTGAATGCGATGCATAGATAAATTATTCTGACTTAATTTTTTGCCCCCCCTTTTAAAAAAAATAAATTATTCAGATTAGCATACAGATAGACAAAACAAAGCAGATCTTCTTAAGTTTTGAATAGTTGGTAAATTTATGGAGTGGTAATTGAAAGAAGATATGTTCCAAAATATATGGCAGAATGTTGGTAGGGTGTGACATTCAGAGCTACCTGTGATGAAAATGGGAACCAGGAGTTGATTATTAAGCACTGTATTTCATTTTGATAAGAATTTCAGACTAATTTAGAACCGATTCAAATGGAATCCCACCATTTTTAATAGCAGTGACATACTGAGGCTGTACCAAGAAATGACATGTGATGCTCTTCTAGAAATTGGTGATTCCATACTAAGGAGAACAATAATTAAAGTCTTATACCCGAAATTTCTCTTAAATATTCATCTTACTGCAAGAATAGCCATGATAATATAATTCCTGCCTATGTGATCTTCATTATTTAGGAAGTCAGTTGATGCTAGGGTTACTGGAACTTGGAAAGTACTCAAAAAGAGTAGAGAAAGGGATATCATTCAATACTGTCACCTCATAAATCATTAATCCCTATATTAGGATTGCATCGTAAAGTCTGCCTGAAACTCTATTATTAAGTAGAAATGGTTCATGTATGGCTTCCTCTCATCCTTTCTCCTTTACTTCTAGTGTGCATTTGGTCTTCATGTATTGGACTCAGACAACCAATGGGTCTTGTATTTCCTCCTTCTAATAAATAGTTAACAGCAAGAGGACCCCTTAAGGTCAGGTTTTCCCCACAATGTCACATTCCCAGAGAGAAGTTCATCTCCTCCAGGTCTAGGAGGGAGCGTAATGTAGGGAGATTTCATAAAGTAACGTGGTGTTGGCAACGTTATGTTGGCATAAGCCCTAGCTGGGCTATGAACAGGACAAATAAATAACACTAAATTATTCTCTCTACAGGGCTGATTTACATTAATTTACAAAATTCAGATCAGACTTAGTTCCTTATTTCCAAACAGCTCAGACTTTCATCTCTGTTTCAACTCTGCTTACCCCAAATGCAAATCGAGTCAAATCAAAACATTTGCTTTTAGGAGGGAGAAACATGTGTCAGTTTATGGCCTCTGTGTATACTATTTGCAGATTCATGCTACCCAAGAACCTCAACATGCATTCTAAATCCACTGCCCTTCCAGTCAATTATATCCCCTCAAGCTTTTCATAATCAACTGAAATAACACAAAGTGATTTTTTTCCTCTAGGGAGACACCAATCAGGCTGGCAATATTGGTGATTTGGACCACTCTCTCAAGTCCAGAGAGTGCTCTGTTTTCGGCATTAGGCACTAATTCAGTTTGTTTGACTGTTAGAGCTGATCCTCCAGGCATAAAGGATGTCTAGTCATCAAACAAACACGATTACTCTATCTTGGACTTGTGCCACGGGAAACCATTAGTGGGGCGTGTAGTGGACGGTGTGGCAAGTGGAGGTAAAGATGGGGAAAGTTGGGTTACTATCTTTCAGAGACCCGTTTCAATGAAATAGATTTAAATTTACTAATAGGCTTCTCTTTGTCCCTTACCTGTTCTATGAAATTTGGACTGTGTAGAATTGGAAGGGACCCCATAGATGTTCTAAGCAACTTCCCCTCCCAGGGCAGAAAACTTCCCTACAAAATATTTATGACAAATGGTCGTCACAGGATTCCAACTAAAAAATAAAAAATAAATCTTATATTGAGGGAAAATTTGCTTCTCAGTATCTTTTTACCTCTTGGAGATAGTTTGCCCACTGGAGCAAGGAAGACCAATAAATCAAACCCCGGTTCCCTTTTGACAGCCTGGCAGATAATGGAAGACAACAATTACACCCTGTAAGTTCACCTTTTCTCTGATTCACATGCACAGCTTTGTTCTTTCCAGTCCCTGTGCTTGAGTCAAATAGCTTATCCTCACACATCTGTGGGACAGACCATATTTGGAAATTCAGCATTCTAATGAAATACTCTAAAACCTTGTGACTTATGAGGTCATTGGGATTGTGGTTGGGTTGGAACCATGCTCACCGGTTTCAAAGTCAAGTGCTTTCACATTACTTACTACATGTTCTCTTTAGCACACATGTCCACCTTAGTAAGGATGACTTCCCCCCAAGGATGTATCCACCAAAAGAGAAATTAACTTATCTGTGAACAGCTCGGTCTCTAAAAGAAAAGAAAACTGCTGAATTAGAGATTCTGTGATTCATGGGAGCGTGGAAATCCCCTGAGGCCGTTCTACTGCCCAACACATCACAATCCTCTCCCTGATCCCTCAGTATGTTTTCACTTTTATTTTAATATGCCCTTGATAGCAGTCGTGCTCTGAAGCCCTCTTCATTTGAAGTGATAATTATATGGTTTCCCAGACTTTAAACTAGAACCCATGCAGAGAGGTACCAAGCTGGGGAGGTGCCGCGTGTTTGGGGCAGGATGTGAATTTGCAAGGATGGCAATGGCAAGGCTGTGTTGTCGTATCATCAAATTAAATAATTAAAGCTATTTCCCCCATACGTGCACCGTACTTTCTTTATGGCTAATAATTATAACGATGCACTTGGATACAGGCAAGGGTATTATTAGATAATGCCTGAAATTTGAAGTGGCCTCATCAGCCACCCGAGGCGAAGCATAATTGCCCCACTTCTGTGCATTATCAGATAGCAGACAATGTTACTGAATGTTATTACTTAAGTATTTTAATTTTTCATTGGGTAAAGAAATTGAATTCCAGCTTTAAGAGAGAGCCGTCTCTAGCGAATGGATATGTCTGGGCAGGGGGTGAGGCCGCTATGTGGGGGAAACGTGGTGCATCTTTGGAAAGAGTGAGGCTTGCATACAGAACATGTGCATTTTTCCTTTCTCTTGAGGCACAGAAAGGGAAATTTCCAGGGCTATTTTTCCCAAGGAAAGCAAAACGCTCTGTCCTCAGTTCACTGAAGACATAGCTACAACAAAAACAAAAAACAAAAAACTTGCTGACAGTGTGTAGAGCTGTTGTTTTAATTCTGATACAGAGAACTGTCTTCCCTCCCTGGAGGGCAGAAAACAGGCATCTGCAATAAGCACAAGTCACAAGACCGACAGATGCTCTTGGTCCGTGGCGCATTTTTGCCACAGTTGCTTCTGCAACCATGCTGGAAACATGGCGTGTGGCATGATGGGAGGGTGTGCCCCTATTGTAAGAGACACAAGCCTGCAAGGGACTCTGGCTGTGTTCTTTGCCATCCAGTCTCCCCTGGAGTAGGAACCAACTGCTCTATTAAGGACTGGTAATGGGTCACATGCAACAAGCATTAAATTCTTCTGCCCCAGTGGCACTTCATGAAGATTTTGTTTCATTAAAGGTCATCACAATAGCATGGTTGGAGTTCAGTGTTGTGGTGGGGGGTTTCTCTTCCTTCTTTCCTTTCTTTCTTTTTTTTTTTTCCTTTTTCTTTTTCCTTAAGTCACAGAATTACTTTTATTAAATTTAATTTGGGTTCACTGTCCCCATGAGGAAGGCCCGATTCCTTAACACAGTTTTTCCTAATCTAACTATCTGCTTACATCTAAATCTCATCTCTTAGCTTTTCTCCTGGCCCCTGTGCCGAATGGCCATGGTGTTCTCCCATGGGGACTCCGTAGGTCTAACTGGAGGCTTAGAAGATGCTTCCCACCACTGCTCTCTCCCTTTGACCTCTTGGATTGGCCTCTCCAATCATAGGGCTTAGTTGCCTATATTTCCATATCTTCACCAAGCTGTGGACACCCTGAAGTTAGGGACAGTGTGTTCCATTCACCGTTTGTCCCTTCATACTGACTGCTGATTATATATGCAACCAGTGGTTGTTGAATAAATGGATTATGGGACATTATGAGATTTAATAACGATAATCATGGCACATTAAAAGAAAAAGCAATTGGATGTTTAATGTCACATTTATTGTCAATAAGTTTCAAAAGATTTAATCCATTTCCCTTGTATTAGGTGCCCCCATGGGAGAAATTTCTTTCAGTTGTCAGTTCTAGGAAATACTTTAGGACTGAGAAAACTCGTATTCCCTTCCGTTCCCTTCCCTTCCCTTTTCTTTTCTTTTCTTTTCTTTCCCTCTCACCTATGTTCATTTGTTCCTTCCTTCCTTCCTTCCCTCCCTTCCTCCTTAATTTATATGCACTAACTAAACCATTTCTTTGTTTACACTGGCTGCTGCAGAGTATAGATCCATATTTGAGGCTGGATTTGGTCCACTAAAAAAAAAAGGCACAGAAAGAAAATAAATTTTCCTGGGTTGCGTACAAGGCCATTCATGGCCACCTTAGTTAATTAACTAAGCAGCATCTCAAATCAATGTTGGGGTCCTATTTACATTTAAAGATATAGTTTATGCCTTCAACAAGAAAGTATCAGACTGAAAGTTCAGAATGAGCTATTTGCAGATACATGTTATTCCTAGAAAAGTTTTAAGTGATGGGTTTGGGTTAATAGCTGCTGTTTTCCTTAAGAGGTGTCAGATGGCCCCGTAATCATTTCTCTAATCCTGTTATTGTATAGCTGAACTTTGTTAATTGGCTGGAGCCTATGTTTTAGTCAAATGTCAGAGTAGAAATAGTCCATGGATAACTATGTTTACTCAGTCTCAAAGATCTTGTCTTACTCAGAGAAGATAAACCTTAAAACATGCACTGCTATAAGGCCACTTTCACTGCAATTTGCAGCCTGGGGTTTTATGTATCAAGAGGATCTCATTGAAGGTGAAGGAAAGCAAAAACCATGCAACAAATTATTTTCAGGCTACTTTGCACAATTGTATTAGTTCAGCCTTCACCGGAAAGATCTTAATTTTTTAATGTTTATTATTTATTTTTGAGAGAGAGACAGAGAGAGTGTGTGGGGAAGGGGCAGAGAGAGGGAGACAGAGGATCTGAAGCAGACTCCTCTCTGACAGCACAGATCCCGATGCAGGGCTTGAACCCAGAAACCAAGAGATCATGGCCTGAGCCAAAGTCGGATGCTTAATTGACTGTGCCACCCAGCTTCCCCAGGAATGGTCTCAATTTTAAGTCTACCTCTGCTCTGTCATCCTTGTATTTTACACAGCAGCACTTAAAAGGGGAAGATGCAGGGACCTTACTTTGTTCTAGTTCCTAAAAATGCACACTTAGTTTTTACTGAAAACAATAAAAAAGTAAAAGTTAAGCAAACCAAAGATGCTCACTCAGTGGATGTCAAATCTTGACTGACTGTAGTGGGTCCTTCTAAGGGTATGAACCAAGAATACTGATATTTTCTATGAGAAATTATTGAAAAAGTGGTGCCATGGGTTTGTGTGTGTGTGTGTGTGTGTGTGTGTGTGTGTTCTTCACTTTTAGTCACTACATATAAGGGATGTATAAAATTTTGGTTTACCACCTACTACAGTGTTTTGATCATGAAAGGCACTATTGTAGCATACTTAAGACAATCTGGAGAGATTGTCAACGTATTTCCATTTCTGGCCCCTTTCTCCTTGATGGGCCCAATTAGTGGCTCTGCCCTTTGCACTGGATGAAGAGACTGGGTGGTATTTGAGTTGGCTTCTTTAGAGAGAGGTCAATCTACTACATGTATAAGAAGACTCTCTGAATGTGTGGTGGTCAGGAGGAATAACTTGGTAGAGACTGGCTAGAGTCAAGTATGGCAAGCCCATAGGCCTAGTTTTAGCCAAATAAGGAAAACAAAAATGATGTGTGTTGTTTTGGTCCAAGGTGATTAAGAGCTGGTATACCACCCACACAGCTGCTTACATGGCCATGTCCATGCCGGAGGATGCACGTGGGATTGAAGCCCAGAATGGAGAAAAGCCTCTGGCAAACACATCCAACTTGTGTGAACCAGAAACAAACTAATACCTCCCCTTTAAATCATACTGTGGGCCAGACTTCTTAGGCTTGTAAACATGAACTCAGTTCTGAAAACTCAAGTGTGTTCTTATTTCTTTCCATACTTTCAACTTGGAATGTATGGAATGAGCGAACATTCCACCTGTCTTTCCCAGGTGCATAAATGTCAATCAATCTACATAAGCTTCATTACCCATTAAAAATAAAACAGATTAGATGAACTCCAAGATACTTTCAAATGATAGGGTTTTAGAATGTTTTGGATGTAACTTAATTGGTTTCCACCAAGATTAGTTGCTGGAATTTAAAGAGTATCTTAAAGATAACAGCATAGAAACATGATGAGTCGATGTTCACAGATTTCTTTGGGAAAAGCAGTAAATCATACAGAAATAAACATTTTGAATAAAAAAAAGGAACTATCAGGTGAGATTCCTTCTAAATTGTGGGTGTTGGCCTAAAGATGGATGTGTTGATTTTCCCTTTTTTTGTTGATGTTGTTAGAAACGAACTGACAAAATGTGAGATTAGGCAAAAGCAGTAATGACAATAAACAAAACTACCTTTGAATGTAAATGAGCATTACATGGTTGGTAGCTGGCATCTCTTTATAATCAACAAATATTTCTTGAACTAGTTGGGGTCACTCACATTGCTGCGTACTGGAAACAGGGTTGAATAAGGCGGGTCCACGCCCCCAATGAATTCACTGTGACTATAGACAATAGACTAGAAAAACACACAATTACAATACAAGATACAGACTGAAAAGGAATACTATAATGTCAGTGTACTCACTAAGCTGGGGGGGGGCAGGGGGTGAGAGTAGGGAGGTGATATGAGCTAAGGAATGGAGTAAGAGTGGAATGCATTTTGAGTCTATAGGAGATATATAAAAAGATCATTACACATGAAAATTTCCTTCCCTTTGAAATAATTAAGTAGCCAACGTAAATAGTTGTGTATCAACCGGACAATTACTTCAAATAAAGGAAAGGGTTAGATTATAAGAGAGAGAGAAAATGCCAAACTTGGTAAAACAATGGAGGACTACGGAAGCAGCCTTATAAAATCATTCACTTTAAAATGTGTCGAGAAACACAAGGTCATTCTTAACAGGCAATACATAAGAAAAAGATGAATTATCGCTTCTCAGCCTTTTGGCTAAGATCAAGTGAAGACAAAGATGAATTGCATATGGATGATCTCTATTGACTATAGACACATGATTATTTATCTATAAGCAAATATGAAAAGTCATTTTCTCCATAAGTCCCCTTCCCCAGAGCCCTAAAAGTCCAAGTAATCGTCTAGACTTCTCCTTTTATGAAAAAATGAATTTTAACTATGAACAGCTAGACCATAAGTGGAAGGTTGTCCATCTGAAATCTCTAGTGAGGACTCCAGACATGAGATAAAAAGGAAGGAAGTGGGGCAGGAAAAAAAATAGGCCAGTAGTAACTGAAAAGCCTTAGGGACTGGAAGAGAGAAGAACGGTACAATTTATCTTGGTGTTTCAAGGTAAGACAATGGTGAATCGTTGGCCAAAGTTTGACGGGACAGCTTTGACTTGATTATTTAGAAGCTCACAGATGTAGAAATCAGTGCTTAGCTTATGTTACAGATGCAAATTTTGGTAAATTTATTTTGTGGTAAGAAAACTGGAGTATTGCATATAATGCAGCCTGCACATAACCTTCCTCTGCAATCTCCTGAATTTTATAAATAACCTGAGGGATAGCCTCACCCTCATTAGTCAATGAAGGCAGGATGTCAAGGAAGAAAAAGGAGCAGCTTTATAATGAGGAATGGATATAATTATAGTTATTATCACAGAGAAAATGAGGCAGAACAAGTTTAAAAGAATGAAAATATGATTAAGAATCAATTTTAAATACATTCTTAACTTGCTGTAAATACCATACAATATACCCCTGAAAAAATTTTAATCACACATTTAGATAAGCCCTTTTAATTTTTTAAAAGCCCTAATCCATTGCTGACCTCAAAATATTCAAAATAGAGACCCACATTTATCTCACTTAATCCACATACACAGGTAGATATTAATATTTATGTCTCATTTTTCTTCTCTATGAAGTTAGAGTGATAAACCACATGTCCATTCTACCCAGTTAAGAGTTGACAAAACTGGAATTACAATTCTGATGTCCTTCCATGTTTCTGGGCTACTTTCCAGAAAATTTCTATTTATTATAGCAGATTTAACATAATTCTTTCCAACTTTCCTAACCCTCTTCCAGCCCTTCAGAAAAAAAATGAATTTCAATCTACTAAGAATATGTTGTCAAAAAGCATATTTATAAGCAAGATTTAGGATGTTACACAATCAAATATGATTACAGCCTCCCACCTCCATTCTGCTTCCCCAATAGAAGATCTTTTGACATCTTCACCCCACAAACCTGCCCTCGTTTATGGGGGGTGGACAATTGCCTTTTATGTATTTTCGTTTCATTTTTTTTGTTTATATTTGTTTGTTCAATTTGAATAATAGACACACAATGTTGCATTAGTTTCAGGTGTACAACTTAGTGATTTGACAAGTTTCTACATTATCTTAAACTCACTGCAAGTACATCTGTCCCATTACATCGCTATTATGATATCATTGACTCTATTCCTCATGCTATGCTTTTTATTCCTGTGACTTACTCATTCAATAGCTGGAGACCTGTATCTCCCTCTCTGCTTCCCCCATTTTGCCCATCCCCCCCACCGTCTCCGCTGGCAAGCATCAGTTTGTTCTCTGTATTTATAGTGCTGATTCTGATTTTTGTGTGTTCATTTTCTACGTTCTACTTATAAGTAGAATCATATGGTAGTTGTCTTTCTCAGTCTGACTTATTTCACTTAGCATAATACCATCTGGGTCCATCTATGTTGCCTCAAATGGCAAGATCTCATCCTTTTTTATGGCTCTGTAATATTCCATTGTGTATATATGCCATGTTTTCCTTATCTATTCATCTATGGATGGACACTTACGTTGCTTTGATAATTTAGCTATTGTAAATAAAGCTTCAATAAATATAAGGATGCATATATCTTTTTGACTTAGTGTTTTTGTTTTTCCTATGTTAATACCCAATAGTGGAATTTTTGGATCATATGGCATTTTTTTTTAAATTTTTTGAAGAACCTCCAGACGGTTTTCCACAGTGGCTGTACCAATTTACCTTCCTACCAACAGCGCACAAGGGTTCCTTTTAAACAGAACAGTCTGGGGGCACCTGGGTGGCTCAGTCAATCGAGCGTCCGACTTCGGCTCAGGTCACGATCTCACGGCTTGTGAGTCCCAGCCCCATGTCGGGCTCCAGCTTGCAGCCTGGAGCCTGCTTCAGTTTCTGTGTCCCTCTCTCGTTCTGCCCCTCCCTCGCTCATGCTCTGTCTCTCTCTTTCTCTCTCTCTCTCTCAAGAACAAATACAACATTTAAAAAAATTTAAAAAAATAGTCTGGAAAACATTGTGGTTGAAAGCCAGTAATCTCCACCAGACAAATCCAGAATTATCATTATTCACAAAGCAGAAATCAAAAGAGATCAAGAGGGGAGAGTAGAAGGGGATTAGGACCAAAGTCAACCAGTCATTAACCTATTTTCCACGTGTCATTTTTGGTTACCTGACCGACCATGGGTCATTGGCATTGGCACTATGCACCCTGACCCAATCAAACAACACTGGTCTTGCCACACAATAAGCACAATAAGTGGAAAGGTGGGTACGGATATGTCGAAAGAGAGTCCACCACAGAATGGATTGTTTGAAGATGCCGTTACTCAGGCCTCAGTGTCAGAGAGGACCTTGTCAAAAACTGAAAAGCATTTGTGTCTGAAAGCATTTGTGTCTGTTAGACCGTATCATCATGTCAGAGTGTGTTCCATCTAGTGCTGTTTTATATTTATCGAGGGCTTTTGCTTGGGTTTTTATTAGCCATTTGTCACAAGAGTTCTAAAGATGTGTCAGCCGTCATCTCTTTATTTTCACAAGGCAAGGAAGCAGCAGAGATGTGGATGCATTCAATGACACGCCTCTGGGCCCCAAGTCCTAACCAGCCCATTTCAGCACAAAGTCACTGGATAGAGCGGGGCTGGGGTAGTGCCGACCTGCCCCAATGTGTTTGCACCCATTTTTCCACATTACATATCTGATCAAGGCAGATGAACCCATGGGACACGAACAAGGTGTTATTAGGCCATTCTTTTGCTTCAAGTCAGTTGGATTAGTTGACAAATCCCTGCATAGATGATACCCTCAGACTTCCCAAGCTGTTTTTAAGTCTGTTAGGTTAGTGGAGGAAAAAGAGTAGAGGAGGTTCCTGTAGGTCTGGAAAGCATTAGTGGTAAATCCTGAGTATAAAGCTCATCCACACCACTTTCCCTTAATGAACATCTAATCCAGACATACAACACAGTCCCCAGTGTCAAGACCTCACATCTGCTCTCCGCATCCCAGTGGGGGGTTCTAGTTTTCTTGGAAGAAGACTGAAAACCTGTGCATTATCCATTATGCCCTTGAAATCAGGCACGGGCATTTGGAGCAAACACAGCCAGCTAACTTGGCTGAAGTGAAAGCCAATCTGGACTTTTAGCTCTCCCTGAAACATTTAAAAGCAAATCTAAAAAAAAAGGCATGCCAAAAAATATATATATATCAACGTCTCTCTTTATTATCTGTAAATCTCTGTTGAGCACTATTATAGAGCAGACACTAGTCTAATGAGAGCGTAAATAATTGTGAAGTAAACAGGGCATCTTTGTTAGAAGAGGGATACTAGTAGAAAACCAGATATATGAACACATAATCTAAAAATGTTTTAATATATGATATGCCTTTATATGCATATAGATAGTTCTTTTTTATATTAGTTCTACAAAACTTTGGACTTCCAGTGATCCTCGGGTCCTGGCATTGATGGCTTTGTGGAGTCCCCTCCCATAATGAATAGAGCTGACTTGAGCAAACACTAAAATATTACAGAAATGATGGCATGTGACCTCAGGCTAAATAGGAAAGACACTGAGCTGTGTTTGCTCCAGAGGCCCGTGCAAGACACCCCAAGACAGAATCACTAGCTAAATTGCTCCCAGGTACCTGATCCACAGAAATGATGCAAGACAATTTCCAAAAAAAAAAAAAAAAAAAAAAAAGCCCGTTAAATGTCTGTATCTTAAGGTAATATTTTATGCAATAAGGAACAATTAGTATAATTTATGCAAGGTAAATCAACTTATCTACACTGCATTCCCATCAATAACAAGGCATAAGCTTTGAATTGCTATTCTGGTATTGGTGATGAATTTAGTGAGGAGACACCTTGTCTATATACACATATTGTTAGAAATCCATACAAATAAGATGGCGAGTCCAAATTTAGGCTTCAGGCTACAGCCATGCAGAATAAAGTTTTCTGTCCTTTAGAGTCCTGAAATCTGACCTAATTGTGCTCTAATCTATTCATAGGGTCTGAAGTACGGGCATGATTTAAAAAAAAAAAAATATTTTTTTACTGCTCACTATGTTGGAGTTTGCGAAATTTATTTTTGATGATTTAGTGCTGTCTCCACAGCATAGCTCTTAGTCACATCCATATGAGTAGGAGAAAAAGAAGGACCAGCATGTGTTCAGGAAAATGATCAGTGGTCCCAGGTGTGCCCTCGAGGAGGGTGTATGCTAGTAAATGTCATAGGATCTGCTTGTCTCCATGGAAAACAATTGGAAGTCAATTCAGTCATAAAAACAGCAGATGAGTTAAACCACTGAGTGGGTTTTTTGTGAGGGGTCTTTGATAACTTCATAAGGGAGGTGAGGTTTTCACATAAGTTTTACAAGAGGCAGGGAACAGGTTTGATTGGGAAACAACAGAAAGCGTTGCCTAGGAATCTCAAAGAATCCATACCATGCTCAGAAATGGGATAGGGAAGCCAAGCAGGGTGTGGATGGGTTTGGCAAGAGGGTGGTCTGTCTCCTAGAGCCCAAGGATGTACACAGGGAAGTGGATAAAATCAGTGATGCAAGGCATGAAAGAGCCAGGGGGAACTGACGAGCTTAGTTGGAGGAGGGGTGAGTGGACACGGGTGTGTGTTTTATGTAAGGAGAGAAGAACCACAAAGGTATGAGTGTAGGAGAAGGAAAGGAGATCAGGGCCCCCAAACCATTAACCCCTACATACCCAGAAAAGAAGAACAAATGTGTGTAGGAGGGAAGCCGTGTTTACCTGGAAGAAGTAAGGCAGAGACACAGACCAGCCCACCTCCCATTCAAAGCTACCTGTTTCCAGATCCGGGCCCTGTATACTCGTTGATTTTATTGTTATATATTGACTTGCTTAATAAGGATTCATGCACTGTTCTGTCTAGTCAGTGCTTGCAGGGAATTCAGGATATAGCTTGCAACAAGATAACCTGGTCTTATACCCCTTGTAGGTTTTCTTCTTCCAGTTCCCTCTGTCTTCTATGATCAGTCTCTTCTTCACTACAAATCCTCTGCTCAACAGTTATTGACCAGACCCTAATAAATACATGGACATAAAATTGTCCCTTCCAATATATCAGGGCTGTCATTGTTCTGGGTGGCCATTTTTTGCTCCTTTTTCACCTCAAGTATCTGAGAAGAGTAATGATACTCACACTTCACTTAAATTCCTCAGTTCTCAGCACTCTGGCTCTCTTCCACCTATGCACCATCCCCATTCTAGATCTCTCCATAAGGCTGGTCATTCATAAATTCCTTCCTAGTGCTCTGTGACTTTTAACATGGTTTTCCACAGTCTCTTCCATTGTCTTGGGCAATACAATCATCTCCAAATTCCCTGAGGCTTCTTTCTCAGAATCAAATGACATCATTCACCCAGTGTTTGACTTAGAATTTCACTCTCTGTCCTCTCTCATTTCCACTCCAAATATGAAGTGATCTTATCCAAACACAGCTCCTTCCCCTACAATTCTAAGTAATAAGGCTTTGCAAAAAATATTTCCTATGTGCCCACTGTGATCCAGGCAGAGCTCCAGGTGCGGAGCATCCAGACATAAACAAGTAAAGCCTTTGCCTTCATGGTTTGTTTGTTTGTTTGTTTGTTTTTCTATGAAGGGAAGACAGGAAATAGGGAATGTGTCCAGAGGTTGTATGTGCTCTCATGAAGAGCTTCCTCATCTCAACTGTCCTTCTCAAGTTCTGATCTCTCTCAAGTTCAAACTCTATCTTTTCCCATGGTCATAAACACTTCCTTGAGTATTTAAGCTCAGCATATCTCAAACTAAATTCAGCATCAACTTGTCCCAATCGGCCACCCACTCGAAGAATTTCTCTGCCTCAATGAATTAAACTATCATCTGCCCACTTGCTTGAATTTTGAGACATACTCTGTATTGCCAGAGGTATTAGTTTTGGGAAAATTAAGTGGTGTCTTTCCTTGTAGGTGTTCTCTTAGTAGTTCTCCATACCAAGCCCAAACTCCTTAGGATAGCAGAGAAAACCTTCTGCAATCTCACGCCTGCCTCTTGCCCCTTAAGTATATCTACAGCATACCCTTTCTTGTCCTCATGCTGAGCTCAAGATCCCCCTTTTGCTAATCATATCTTCTCCCACTCAATTCCTTTTCCATCTAGTTACCTCTCATTGAGGCATTCCTCAAGATTCTCCTGACCTGTCACATCCCCTTGGAAATAAGTACCATGCATGCCTTCCCATTTGAGATTGGCACCCCCAGTGTCTTTCTATGTCCCCTTAATATTCAGAAACTACCTTGCCATTGACCATAACCACATAAGGCAAATCATATTTCATGTTTTTTCTCCCACATTCAACCATGACTTCCCTGAAGGTAAGAACTATTTTCTCCACATTTTCTTCCAAAGTTTAGCACAGTGCTGAATCGAGGAAGCTGAAGAAAAATTTTCTATCACGAATGAGTCACCAAGTTGGCATGGCAATCACTGAGCCCCACCTATATTATGCTTACTCGTATTCCCACCTACTTACAGGGATTATCCGATTGGAATCATTTTATGTAGTGTTATTCATACACAGCCGTGTTGTCTTCTGTGATTTTAAACTTGGTAAAGTGTTAACTTACGGAAGCATGCTCTCCAACCCAGTTGCTGGGTGCGGTGTTTTTATTTACTCTTCAATTTTAGCTAAGAGTAGAACTATGTAGGTTTTGTGCACAGACATTTATTTTTTTTAATCCCAAAGAAGTGTATTCAACTATTGTAAGTCATTCTCCAGCAGCGATACGTGTCCCTCCCAGGCTCTGGTATGAACTTCTCTCATCTTGTTTGCCCAAATGAAAACAAAGCAACTGTTGTTCACATTTTCTGTCTGAGACTGTCTGTCATCTCCCTCTACCTAATTTATACTCCTTGTATTAATAGAACAAGGAAAGAGGAGAGAGTTAAACTGCAGACTTTTGTTTAAGAGAAAGTAATCTTTAAACACTTCACTGTTTATTCCATCCTTCAACATGATTCGCACATCCAAACGTGTTTGGGAGCATTTTGTGTCAATGTGTGTGCTTCTTCTCGACAACAGCAGTTAAGCTGGACGTAGTCCATCGTAGGCTTTACCCACAACCAATGGTCACAGTGTCTGGAAAACCACGGGGACCAAGGCGCCATCAGCTATGGCTGACAAATGGATCCTGAGCTGACTTTGTATTGCAGGGCATGAAATGGAGTGGAATTGTGGCACTTGGCAAGATTGAGTTTGCTTGAGGACTTTTATCCCCCACAGCAAGACAAAGAAAGCAGTGTTCTTTGGAGGCTCTTGGGTGCTCACTTGAAGGCATACTGCTGGGCGGCTAGTTTGCAAATGAGGAGAAATGGGGAATGATTATGTTCCAAGGTAGCTGGAGGCTGCCTGCACTCTTGACCAGGCTGTAGCTCCTTGGGAAGAATGATTAACCTGCCATATGCTACAGCCTGGAACAGAATGGAAGGTAGAGGAGGTGGCAGTGAACCAAGTCAGCCAAAGGTAAATTCGGCCAAATAATAACACAAAAATTCACTACCATTTATTCATTATCCATTCATTTGTCAGGTATTTTTTTGAGTACCTATGTTATGCCAAGCACTATTCTAGGCGTGAAGGATGAATTATTGAACAAAGCCAACAACAACGCCAAAATCCACCTTCATGAGTCAACATTCCAGTTGGGGGGAACGTAGCAAATTATAAATATTACAAATTGATCATATAGCATGTCAAATTGAGTATCGGGTACCAGAGAAACAAAAAGAAAAGGATAAAGAGAACAAAGAGGGCTCAGGATGAGTTTGTCATTTTAAATGGAGCCACACTGGGAAGGTGACGGCAGAGCCAAGAGTTGAAGGTGAAGAAGTGATTATGTGACGGTGTAGAGGAAAATTACTCTGTGCAGGGGAACAGACAGTGCAGAGTTCCTGAGGCATGGGTATGGCTATAATGTTTGTGAAGAATCAAGGAGAACTGTGTGTCTTGAGTAGACTGAGCCAGGAATGGGTTGTAGAAAAGGAAGATAAAGGTGAGCCATTGAAGACTCTTGAGTAACATTAAATGAGAGGACTTCAGGTTTTGTAGCTGCTATGTGCTTGCCATGTAGTATGGGGGCAGATTGTACTGGATCCTAGTGACTAGCTGTTATCTTACTTAGTCCTTTTAGTCAAATTGGCAGTATGTCACCCATTTTACAGATGAGGAGACTGAAGCACAGTGAAGGGTAGCAGTTTGAGCAAGACCACACAGCTAGCAAATGATGGATCCAAGATTTAAACCATGAGACGAGTAATAATGTGTATTCCCCATGGTTTATAGCGATATCGATTCTGGTTTAATTACACTAATGCTTGGGGTTACTAATGGGATGGTAAGTGCATCAGGAAACAGTCCACAGACTTGGGGCATTACTGCTTGAACTAATTTCCAGACCATGTATGACTGATGTGATTGAAAGCTTTGACCAAAATTGCTGGTACTTTTAATAGTTAGCCAAGTTCATACTTAAAGAAGAAAGAGTTCTCTGTCTCCCTTCCCAGACGCATCCTCAAGTTGCTTTGTGCCCTCTCTTGAGGATTCCTGTATCACTGGAAAGGTACAACCCTTGACTAACACTGCCTGAGTTGATATATTCCCAACTTATTGATAATAACTGTATCCTGCTTCTAAAACATATAGTATTTTTCCAAAGCAAAGATTAGAAAAAATGGACAAACTGAATAAAAGCAAGTACCACAGTGATGGCCAATGGTATTTGGTGACCTTTGACTTCGGGATGGATATCCATAAGCAAATGCGGGAAAAACTCTTCTGAAAATCTAACTGATGGTAAACATCATGATTACTTTAGAAGAAAATTTAGAGGATATGGTTCATTTGCCAAATCATCTGATTCTTTCTTTGCAGGCATTAGTTTTCAAAATGCTTCAATTCCACACTTCCTAAATAGAATCATAGCTGATTGACCATGGCTTTCTTGTGTTAGATTTGCCAAGGATGTTGTCCTTGCCATTTACCCAGAAGGAAATCACTCAAGATATAGGCTCATGCCATTTTCTTCAGGGAAAAGTCAACTTCCACAGGTTGCCATGATATTCAAATGAACTGCATATCAGCAATGCTCAAACTTCACTTGAGGGAAGAAAAGCCAGAGGTCTACTTAAACCACATAAGGCTTACAATGTATATCCACACACTATTGTCTGAAAAGGTTTACATATTTGATGCGAAGCATTAAAAAAAAAAAAGCAGCATCCAAATATTTGGCCTCATGTGGAGAAGAACATCTGGATGATGGATTTATTGAGAAAATGAATCTGAATGTCTGGGTGTAAAGAATAGTTCCTGTTCGTTGCTTAGAAAAGTGGCCTTGAAGTCTTTAGGAAGAAGTTCCTCATGAGAAGAAATCTCATTAAACTTTCAGTGTGACCTATTTTAAGCTTGTCAACATCCTTTATGGCCAAGTCAATATAAAAAGTGCCTGTTTATAGATAGGTGCCATAACTTTCCACTGGAAAATTGACAGTGTCCAATTTACAGCATCTGAATGGGACCACATTTGTATGTGAAATTAGTTAAATGGGTTTCATTACTTTATAGACACATTCTATCTGTGTGTGTATATGCATGCCATTAGATTATTTTTACCAAATCGTTTTATAAAATCTGCATTTCGCCCTGATTCTGTCATAATTTTCAGGGAGCTTTTCCGTCTTTCTATTTGTATTGCCCTCTGGAGATGGCTCTCAGCAGTTCATCTACCCCAATTTATTGCTTATATTTTGTCCTTGTTTCTTATTGATTCAAAGCTGCATGCAATTGTTTCCAGGTACGCTTCTGTATTAAGCAATGTTATCCATCTTTCAAAACCATTGTAAAAAAACCGGTGTTGTTGGACTCCTGAGTTCTGGTGGTATTTTGTCAATGCAGAGACACTAACTAGACAGTGAAATTAATTGAAATCATGACAAACATTTCTATGCTGGATTGACTCCCATCACATTCCAGTGAGTAGCCATCAGGAGTGAGATGCTTGGCTTTCCATGACTGAGATGTCTAACTCAGTCTAATGAGTTAGACTGAGATGTCTAACTCTAATGAGTTAGACTGAGATGTCTAACTCTAATGAGTTAGACTGAGATGTCTAACTCATTTTATTACTCAGAAATATATTTTAACTCTACAGAAATGCAATATTCTTTTTTTGCCCTACAAATGAACATTTAATACACTTATGTATATATACATTCATCTAACCTAGACATGACCCATAAGTAGGATAATTAATTGTATAAGAAAAGTAGGGTGTATGTGTCTGTGTTTATTCTATGTTCTATCTATCTATCTATCTATCCATCTATCATCTATCACGTGCATCTAATTATCTGTCTATTCCTAATTTATCCCTTTATATTTAGATACTATAACATTAGATCTGTATCTAGATATAGACCTAGAGATAGATGATAGATAGATAGATAGATAGATTAAAGATAGATCATTTCTTTTTCTTTGAGAATAAGTTGGGAAAAAGAGGGGAAGACATATTTAGGCACATGTCACCTTACTTGTTTGGATTGGTTTAAAATAGACGAAGCATGTGCCAACAACTTTTCTTCCTCTCTCTATTCCCACCTGATAGCCATGCCCTTGAGATCACAATTTCCCTCAAAAGGCCTAGGGGTGGAAAAGCAGATAATACCACCTTATATCCATTCTATCATTTATACCGAGGAACTGTAGTAAAGAGCTAGAATATCAAACGTTGGTTCTCCAATAATTTTAATTATGACTGGTTTGAATTTTTGCAAATAGCTCTCAAACTTCTGTTTCTTTAAATACAGCGTGGGTCTCAACAAGCTTACAGAACAAGGTTCATTGTCAACTGGTTAGTTAGCTTTTTACAAATGTAGCTTCTAATTATCTATGGTGTTAACCACAGGAATGCAACTTGTATTGTATCCTGATAATGTCTTTTCAGCACTGTGATTTTTAAAAAAAAATTTTAACGTTTATTCATTTTTGAGAGACAGAATGTGAGTGGGGGGAGGGGCGGAGAGAGAGGGAGACACAGACTCCAAAGCAGGCTGAGCTGTCAGCACAAAGCCTGACGCGGGGCTCGAACTCACGAGTCATGAGATCATGACCTGAGCTGAAGTTGGACTCGACTGAGCCGACTGAGCCACCCAGGAGCCCCCCAGCACTGTGATTATTAAACCATCTGGTTTTCTCTCACAATCCGAATCTGAAAACAATTCTGTTTGTAAAGGGCACAGCTTTTGATAATTCAGAGATTTGTTGTAAACGTTTGTTAGGGGATATGGGGTGGGCATGAGGAATAAAAATTACAGACATAAACAGCCAGTATGTATGTAAGCAAGTATTAACAGAAATCATATCATACCACTATGAAATCAAGTTTTGATGGATAGAAGCAGGTAACCGATTACCTTATCACAGAACGGCAGAAAACCAGTTGTCCTGTTGGGCTCTAATTGAGAAGCCAGATGGAGACTGGCAGTTGAAGTGGCATTCCTTGGACACACAGGACCACAGGAGGCAGCAAGCCACTGGTTTGTATTTCTAGTTGCACATAGCCAGCATTGCCCTTAGGAATAGAAACAGATTCCCCAAGCTATGCATATCCCAGCAAACATACTTTGCTCTAGTACACAGCAAACGACAGATTCTGTTGTAACACACGCGTTCTAGGTTTTATGAACACTTCCAATTATTTTAATGTAAGGAAAGGTGGTGAGTCCAAATGCATAAATGATATGAAGAAACTGTGGGGAGTAAATTATTTTCCAAAGATCTCCAGTAGAGTTGCATTAAAAGATGCTCATTTAGAAGGCTATTCGTGTATTTTCCATGAATTACAACACTGCACTCACTCCATCCTCAGAAGAAAAATACAAAATCTCAGTTAGGAAATAATGTGCTCACCCACATGGACATGAATTAGTGAATCTTGGCAGATTATGGAGGTATGTAAAGAATAAAAAGTTGTAGCAGATTTTCACCAGTCTTCCCCCATTTAGAAAGCATTCCAAAGCAGAATAAGTACATTGTGAAAGATTAAAAGTGCCGTGTACTAGTCCGCTTCACTGTGACTCTCGAGACATTTCACTTCTCATTTCCCTCCCCTATTGCTGGATGCTTCTTGGGAGGAGGGGAGAAAATAAGGATAGCTACAGAAACAGGGGGTCAACCAGAACGGATCAGGAAGGAGCCTCTTGTTGACTGAGTGTGGGCAGGCTTTAGAGTAACCCAGCTGTATTTCCCCAGCGTGTCTGTAACAGAACTGCTCTGCTGGATCACAGTCCCCTCCTTTGCTTGCACAAGAGCCCTGTGTCACAAGGACCTAGGATTCATTCCAAGGTGTCACATTGCATGCTTTAGCATCATATTTACAATCCAAAGAAACTCATTTGCTTAACTGGTTTTTGCATTCCTGCAAGAAGGCGGGGATTTGACAAGAACCAGTGTAGAAGCACCATTTTGAAACACTATATATTGTGAAAAAATATATAGAGAAAAGTATGTGGTGGATAGAATAATGGCTCCCCCAAAGATGTCCACTTCCTGATCCATGGCAGCTGTGAATACCGTGGCAAGGACACCTTGCAGATGTAAATAAGTTAAGAATCTTGAGGTGGTGAGATTATCCTGGATTATTTGAATAGTCCCAATATAATCATATGCATCTGTGAAAGTGGAGAATCTTTCCTGGCTGTGGTCAGAAGGACATGTGACTATGGAAAAATCATCAAAGATATGCAATGCTGTTGGCCTGGAAGACGGAGGCAGGGAGCCACAAACCGAGGAATGTGGTGGCTCCTCAATGGCTGGCAAGGAAGAATATTCCCCAGAAAGTAACAGAGCCCTGCTAACGCTTTGGTTTTCACCCAGTTAAGACCCAGGTTAGACTTTTAACCTACAGAACTGTAAGAGAATACATTTGTGTTGTTTTAATGCATATTTATTTTATTTTTGGGAGAGAGTGCAGGCACAAGCAGGGGAGGGGCAGAGAGAGAGGGAGAGAGAATCCCAAGCAAGCTCCATGCTGCCCAACGTGGGGCTGGATCCCACCGTGAGATCATGACTTGAGCTGAAATCAAGAGTCAGATGCTTAACCAACCCAGGCACCCCACATTTGTGTTGTTTTAAACCAAACGTATCATGACATACTATGGCACCAATCCAAAACTAATATAGTGTCTAATAAAATTAGTCTTATATCTTATTGGTGACAATCTCCAATGCCTTTCCACCAAGCCATCTTTCATACATTTCTCTCCCCTACCATATTTGGGGATAAAAAAATATCCTATTGACCCTCCCAACTTTTAGCCAGGGATTGTCCTTTTAATGCATCCAGTGACTTTTATTTTAAAACAATATATCATCTCCAATTTTAAACCCATAGGATTCTTTTGTCCCCCCAATTCCCCATTTCAATCCATTTCCTTTTAACATTTGAATCAGCACAAGGATGGGGAAATGAATGGTTGTCTCAAAAACTAAAATTCAAACTCTAACACTCACTAAAAAGAAGCATACATTTCAAGTGCGTACAAAATATTCTCTAAGACCATATATTTGGCCACAAAATAAGTTTTATGTATTTAAAAAGATGGTAGTCACACAAACACAAACATGTTTCTGATCACAATGGAATTATATTAGAAATCAACGATAGAAAAGATACCTAGAGGGGCGCCTGGGTGGCTCAGTAGGTTAAGCGTCCGACTTTGGCTCAGGTCGTGATCTCACAGTCCGTGAATTCGAGCCCTGCATCAGGCTCTGTGCTGACAGCTCGGAACCTGGAGCCTGCTTCTGATTCTGTGTCTCCCTCTCTCTCTGACCCTCCCCCGTTCATGCTGTGTCTCTCTCTGTCTCAAAAATAAATAAACGTTAAAAAAAACATTAAAAAAAGAAAATATACCTATAAAATCACCTAATATTTTGCAATCCTATAATTCAAATAACCCAAGGTTATATATTTAAATAACCCAAGGGTCAAAGAAGGGTAATTAAGAAAGATTTTAGGCCAAATGAAGATAAAAATAAAATATATAGACATTTATGGGATGAAGTTAATGCAGTATTTTGAGAGAAATTTATTTCATAAAGTGTTTCCATAGGACAGAAAATAATGGCCTAAAACTAATTATCTAAGATTCTACCTTAAAGCTAGAAATAAATGAACAAATTGAACTCAAACAAGCAGAAGAGAGCAAATAATTAGGATAAAATGAGAAATTAATCAAATAGAAACTTCTGTTTTCTAGACCAAGACAGCAAAAAAGTCAATGAAAGTAAAATTAATTCTTTTTTTAAATTATTTTTTAACGCTTATTTATTTTTGAGAGAGAGAGACAGAGACAGAGACAGAGAGACAGAAAGAGAGACAGAGCACGAGCAGGGGAGGGGCAGAGAGAGAGGGAGACACAGAATCTGAAGCAGGCTCTGGGCTCCGAGCTGTCAGCACAGAGCCCGATGCGGGGCTCGAACTCACGAACCGTGAGATCACAACATGAGCTGAAGTCGGAGGCTTAACTGACTTAGCCACCCAGGCTCCCCGAAAGTAAAATTAATTCTTAAAAAAGATCATCCATGTACCTGATCAACTTCTGGTCAGATAGCTCAAGGGATAAAGAGTGAAGATAAAAATTACCAATATCAGAAATGAATGAAAGATATCACTCTACATTTTACAAACATTAAGAGGGCAGTAAGGGAGTATTATGAACAAATTTATGACAAAAAATTTAATAACTTAGACAAAATGGGCAAATTCCTAAAAAGAAATGAACTACCAAATTTAATCCAAAAAGAAACAACCTGAATAGTCCTATAGCTACTAAAGAAATGTAACTGATAATCCAAACAAACAAATGACTCCTACAAAAAAAAAAATCCAGGGACAGTGGCTTCACTGGTAATTCCTACAAAAAAAAATTATGAACAAACAACACTACTTCTAAACAAACTATGGAAGAAGGAGAAGGAGAATAAGAGGAAGGGGAAGGAGGAAGAGGAGGGGGAAGAGGAGGAAGAGGGGGAGGAGGAAGAGGAGATAGGGAAAGAGAACATTTCTCAAGTTATTTAATGAGCCAGCATTACACTGATAAAATCAGGCAAAGATATTACAATAAAAATATGGATGTCTCTCAGGCATAAAGAAGATTTTTAATGAAATATAATCAGAAAAATATAATAGAATGACAATATAAAATTATCAAATGGAGTTCATCTCAGGAGCACGAAGTTTGTTCAATATTAGAAAAAAATCAACCAATGTACTTCACCATATCAAGAGACTAAAAGTAAAAATCATATGATTATTTCAATAATATGCAAAAAGGCTTTGATAAACTTCAACGTCCATACTAGGAAATTTCTCCTTTTTACTTTTTAATTATTTTTTTATTAGAGAGAGAGAGAGAGAAAGCACAAGTGGGGGAAAGAGAGAGAGGGAGAGAAACTTTTTTTATAAATATAAATATAAATATATATTTATTTTTCATAAGGAAATGGCTCATGCAGTACTGAGGCTGAGAATTCTCATGATCTGCCTCTGCAAGCTGGAGACCCAGGAAAACCAATAGTGTAATTAGTCCAAATCCAAAGTCCTGAGAGCCAGGGGGCACTGAGGATGGGGACCAGTAAGGGTCCAAAGGCCTGAGAGCCAGGAGGGGTGAGGGCAAGAGAAGGTTGTCCCAGATGAAGCCACCAGATGAGAAGGGGTGAGTCCAGCTTTTGTTCTATTCAAGGCCCTCAGTGGATTAGATGAGGCCCATTCACAAGGGAAAGGTAATCTGCTTTACTGAGTTCACCAGTTTAAATACTAATCTCATCTGGAAACACCTCACAGATACACCGAGAATAATATTTAATCTAAGCCCCTCATGGCCAGACAACACATAAAAATAGCCATCATGGTAAAGTGGTACAGGAAGGAGTCAGGCTGGAAATCAGCAGACCCGGTCCTTCCTCTCAGCTTGGCATTTCCTGACTGTGTATCCTTGCAGTAGTGCCTTAACCTCTCTGGATTCCAGTTTTGTTTTCATATGTATATAATTTATTGTCAAATTAGCTAACATACAGTGTGTAAAGTGTGCTCTTGGTTTTGGGGGTAGATTCCTGTGGTTCATCGCCTAAGTACAGGACCCAGTGCTCATCCCAAGAAGTGCTCTCCTCAGTGCCCATCACCCATTTCCCCCCTCTCCCAACACCCACCCCCTCCCCCATCTACCTTCAGTTTGTTCTCTGTATTTAAGAGTCTCTTATGGTTTGCCTCCCTCCTTTTCTGTTTATAACAATTTTTTGTCCCTTCCCCCATGGCCTTCTGTTAAGTTTCTCAAGATCCACACATGAGTGAAAACAGAATATCTGTCCTTCTCTGACTGACTTATTTCACTCAACATAAATCTTAAGCAGGCTCCATGCTGAGCATGGAGGGTTCCACCTCAGAACACTGGGATCATGACCTGAGCCAAAATAAAGTTGGATGTTCAGAAGACTAAGCCACCCAGGTTCCCCATACTAGGAATTTTCTTACCTGGGAAGGGAATCTATGAAAAGTCTATAGCTAACATCATTCTCAAAGGTGATAAACTGTATGTTTTACCCCAAAGAGTGGGAAAGTGGCAAGACAGGAAGATAAAATAAAAAAACATACAGATTTTAAAGAAGAAACTAAGCTATTTTTTTCAAAGAATATGATTATCTATCAAACAAAAGCTCCTAGATCTAACAAGTGAGTTTATGTCATAGGATACAAACTCTCTATATAAAATTCAATTGCAACTCTACAGACAAGAAATGAAAAATTTGGAGATTAAAATTAAAAAGAACATTTATAATAACATTATAATGTGAAAATGTAGGAATTGCTTTAAAAACATACGCAATGGCTTGGGGCGCCTGGGTGGCTCAGTCAATTGAGCGTCCAACTCTTGATTTCCACTTAGGTTAAGATCCCAGGGCCATGGCTCTATGCTGAGAGTGAAGCCTGCTTAAGATACTTTCTCTCTCTCCCCTGCTTGCACTCTCTCTCAAATAAATGAATACACAAACAAACAAACAAAGCCACAAGCAAACATGTCCAATACCTGTATTTTACATTCCAAATATATATCAAAGGATAAAGGATATATATTATATATAATATATATATTATATATATTTATATATACA